>NC_060208.1:147802500-148402500 GCF_021130785.1 Homalodisca vitripennis
TTAAGAAAAAATGACTTTATTTAACATTATGGACAGTAATCTTACGTTACAACACAAAAATGTTTTTATTTCTTTGCACCAATTCTGTGTTTTACGTAAGAATTTCTGAAAGTATATTGCATATACAGCACTGTGGACGAAATTTTAATAAATTTTCCGAAATAAAAACATAAAAAACAAATCGTATTTGTATCTTTGTAACTACCTTTAACCATTTTTATACGGCCTGACTTCACATAGGGTTCTGAAATCACGGAGCGAAATTTTTCGCATAGGACGTAACTCCGTAACGAAGCCGTTTCCCCAGGCATATGTTTATATGGGAACTTTTTTTACTTGTTTTTAGCTATGAATACGCTCCCAGAGATTGCCGTTTAGTTTTGAATCACCCTGTATTTTGTCTTATGTTTCTTCAGTTGCAGAAGGATATGTTTCCTCTCTACCAATCATCTACCAATATTGGTTTGGTTTTTCCATTTATGTTACGGTTTTTTTGCTTCAGAAATTAACTCTAGTTGCATAAAGTTAACATTACACCACTAAGCATCTAGTAATTGTGTATCAATTATTTTGTATTTGATTGTTTCTGCTTTAAAGGCAATTAAATGCATGTCAAGCGACTTTTGACATTCATTAAATATTTGTACATGGTAATAGCGAAATTCTTTATCATAGATGGGGCCTGTACTATACAACTACCGCTATACCACTATACTATTGCCAATTATAAAAAATTAATATGTATACATTTACATACACATTACATTATGAATAGTAATTTAATAAATTTCAATACTGATTTATGAACAATAAGTATTGTGCCCTGCCGGGACCTAAACCCAAGGTCTTTCACTTGCCGTACAAAACGTTAAATTATGAACTGAATAATGTTTGCGTGTTCAATAGTTTCTTAATATTTCAAAATATGTATAAATTTTTGTTGGAAGAATTACACTTGTACAAAACATTATAAATAGTTTATATTATATTTGGTTCTCATATTTTTTTTTCTGTAATTGTAAATTTTGTTGATTTCACAGCTTGCACTATACAATGGCAGTTCTGAATGAGGTGGAGAGAATCAACAGTGTTGTGCCCACCAATGTCCCTCACTACTGTGTCAAGGATACCACATTCGGGGGCTACTTTATTCCTAAGGTAAGTGAGAGAGAACATTCTTAATAATAGCAAGTATTCCAAGTTCACTGCAGTATTCAGAGAAACATTATTGCGCATACAAAATGAATTAATCACTGGTTCCCAATAATTATAGTACATTATAAATAAAATGTTATAACCATTGCAATATAATGCTTAAAATGCTTCTATATCCTTATATACTCAGTTCTTTAAATATGAAGGTATGAACTCTTGGGTACAAACCACAGATGGATATTTTGAGTTTCTCTGCTTTGTGATACTAGTTGAAAAAGATAATGGGTATCAGCGAGTAATGCTATGAAATTCAAAGCTAAGATTTCTCTAGACGTGGGTTAAAGTAAAATTCGAATTGTATATGAAACAGACAATGACGGAAGATCAATTTGTTCACGAAATAGAAAGTTTAGATGTAGTGGGTGTTGGAGAAAGACGTTAAAAGTAATTTTAAAATGTCCTTACAATCTAAATTCACTGTAGGGCTGGAAATTTAAATTGAGGGAAATGGGACATGCCGACATCAGTGCAGAAGATAAGAAGATAAATGTGTTTTTCACCATTAGAGGAATCTTTGAGCGTCCTGTGATCTCAAAACACCGTAATATATGTCACAGCATTAAGTATTTTATCATATCTAACATTTTCTTTTAAATTTTTTATAAGATGTTCTTTGATTATATTGGACTATGCTCAGTTGAATAAAATTATGAAATACTAAATTTGTGATACCGGTAATACATAGTTTTTTTGTCTCAAAATGGTGGTGTCATAAATTATAAATCAAAGTTTTTTTTAACTTTTATTTTGGTTTTACTGTAGATGTTAAAAATTTTAAGAGGCATTTTTGTTTGCCTGTGAAACAATTTATACTTTTTGTGCTCAACGATGTAGACTTTTTCTTCATAATACTTTTAAAGGGTTGGAAAAGAGACTTTTGTAATGAGATTGTTCGAAATTCATATTTTAAATGTGTGTTTATTGGAATAAAACTAGAATATATCAATAATAATTAGGTTCAACAAACAGCAAACAAAACCTTTAATTCTTGAATCAGTTTTAAACTTATTAGCATATGATTTTGTCCAAGAAAATGTTTATTAATGCTTCTAGAATAATAATTAATCCAAAATTCAAATGTCAGAGAGTAATATTACTAAGAATAATACCTTTCAGCTTTTATATGTTTTGAATTGTTACAACCCATTGTACTATGATACTTTTTAATAAGTAGCCTATCAATGATGAGATGCTTAACCTTTTAATATTAAAAATATTAAAATTGAAATTTTTGGGTTCTTTAAGTTTTATTACCAGTAATATCTTTGTTGAGGGACGAATAATAATCTGAATTTTATTCACTAAAAAGGTCTTTATATTTTGATCCATGTCACTCCTTGGCTGAGTATTACTGAATTTTTTACATTGGTCTTATGGGAAACCATGATGGCAACAAGAATATCCTGGAATAAATAAATTTCTAAACAAACTAAGTACTATCATAGGAAATTGTAAGTGGCATAGCTGTATTATATGCACAGTCTTGAAATTTTGCATGCAACCTCAGTGAAGCCTGTTACACAGTAAAAGGAGAGATTTAACACCGGATGTTTGGGACTGGGTGTATTATGAACAAAATAATTGACAGGCTAATAGAAATATGTATAGTTAGTTTTGGTTAGACTCTGTAAGATCAGAACCAAGGGTAGGTACAGAAATTAAACTATGATCTCAGTTCAACCACCAACTAAATATAATATTGTTTTCTTCCTTATTCAACGTATTTAACGTCATTTCTGTTATGATGGTTTGTTTTTCAAAAGAAACATTTACGATATCAGTTTATTACGTAACTGACTCCTGTGTTATACGCTATGTAACTTGTCATAAATTTATAAACTGTTTGTTTCAGGGCACTTTGATATCCATGAACTTACGCTCTCTTGGATATGATCCTAAATACTGGAAAAATCCAGAGGAATTCCATCCAGAGAGATTCCTAGATTCAGAAGGGAAATACGTAAAACCTTCAAATATGCCTTCATTTGGCATTGGTAAGGGCATTAATTTTTTTTAATAAATAAGCTTGTTAACTCTCTGTGCTCTAGTGGACAATTTGCAGTAGAGAAGAATCTCATTTACAGTACCAAAAAATTGTCGCTTTTTGTCTAGAGGCATCAACAATATAATAAATAATTTATATGATCTTTAAATGGAATTTATACCAATTTAATGGTTCAATAGAAAATGCTATAGACATTTTAAGGAATAAAATTAAAGTTGAAAACTAAAGCATGAATTTATAAAGCAAAAATAAATATTTATGAATTAAAATATTAAAATATTTTTTTAAATAAAAAAGTTGTGTCTATGTTCATAAGTTACTTGCTGATATACATGCCGAATTTATTTGAAATCACACCATACACAATGCAAATTGTATTTTATGTTAAATTAAAAATTAATCTTTAGGTTAAAGATTCAATTTGTGTATTTAAAAAATAGTTTAAACAGTACAATAAAAATACTTGTACTTTGTTTTTGTCTGAAACATGATTTTCTTGCTTTAAAATCCAAAAATTTTTCAAAACAGTTCTATAAAAAAAAAACATAATAAAAAATATATAAATATTGATAAAGTACAGTATATTTGCATGTACATTTTGGATAAAGGTTTTACTTTAGTTTCCTCACAACCGATAGTAGGCATAGACAGATTGCTATTTCTTAAAAACAATATCGTAAATTAAGATTTGAATTTTTGACATTTTAAATTTATATAAGAATGATATAACATTTTTGACAATGTTTTTTGAAATAAAGGATATTTGATTTGATATGTATTTCAAGAATTTTAAGTTTTGTTTAAGCTTTTAGGTTCAATTTTGAAGATCTTTGTGGCATTAACTTATTTTATGAGTTATTCTACATTGTACACAATTTTATTATCTTATCTATGGGAAGAATGGGAATGGGTAAAATTCAGCACATTGTGTTAGATTCTGTGCTGGATACAAAGATTCATTTTTCACTGACTTTTTATATCATTTTTATATTGTTTTTACAGGTCAGAGAACATGTGTGGGCGAGATGATGGCCAGAACCTCTATCTTCCTCTTCACTACAACTTTCTTTGAGAAGTTTTCCATCAGCTTACCAGCTGGGGAGCCGAAGCCTTCTACTGTGGCACTCCCAGGGTTCACCACCGCTCCACAGCCTTTCAAGATCGATGTTAAGAGCAGATATTGATTGAAAGACTTGAAAATATGCTTAATAATAAAAAAACTATGTACCTGTTTTAAATTATAAACATGAACATTAGTGTTTTTGTCAATTAGAATGTTTATACTTAAAATTGTATTTTATTTCATTTGCAATTAATTACCTTGTATGAACATACCATACATGCTATATAGTAGTTCGTTATGGGGATTGAATAAACATTTTCAGTATCATAACAAAACAGAATCTCTTGGGCATTTGTCATTGTAACATTTTGAGATTTGCAATCTGATCTCTTCCTCGGGTTGACTAATCAAACACTTAACTATAATCTATAGGTGTACATCTAATCTGTGTTACTGATTTCTTGTTTCGCTAAACAATGACAAGCATCCGTAAAATCCTGTTGTACCTTTACAATTATTCATTGTCAAAAACTTTAAACAAAGAATCATGACATAGGAATGGCCTTAATAAGCACTGTAATCTCAACTAATCTCGTTATTTTGATAGGTAAGCTGCTCAAGAATGGTGAGGCTATAGAATGGCTTACGTAAATATGTATAATAAAAGCACACGCACTGATTCTTATGGTCAGGTAACCCATAAATAAAAGTAAACAAGTCAATATAAAATCTAAGTTTAACTCAGCATGGAGGATATACCAGAAGGAATTATTTCATCAGCAGAAATGGTAATAAATTCATTTAAAACTGGATATTTCTGGATATTTTAAGACAAAGTTTTATTTAAAATAAATAAAGGAACAAAAATACATTATGACAATTCATTAGGTACTTAACATATCAAATTATTGTAATAAGACACAATGTTTACTTCTAATTAGTTAGTAATTATTTATAAACTAGTTAGTGATTCTAAGTATCACTTGACGATTTATCACATTTTAACCTCTCCCTAGCAGTTCTATAGTTTGTTTCATTTTAGCTCGAAAATTAACCAATTACTACTATTAAGATTATTTTTACTTAAAAGACTTTATTGGTCTGTAATAGTCTGGCAATATTTACCTGTTAATTGAATATATACACTCTCAGTCACTTCACCTTGTTTCTTGTTTAGAAAAACTATGATGGGATATAATCTTATTCATTAATATGCACAGTTACAACAGCACTAATGACAAAAATTAAATGATTTCAGACCATTGAAAAGTTTATTGGAAGAAAAGTTCTTATAAAAAGTTACAATTCTTGGAGAAATATGAAACGTTTTCACTTGAAAGTGGATTTGTAAAATATGAGCTCTAAAAACCATAAAAGGGTCCTTAAATCTCTTCTCTGCAGCTAAAAACTTGGATTGGTAATCTTAAAACAATTTAGTTTGATTCGGTATTAAATTGATTCCCTCAAGAATAGTCCTGAAGAATATTTTGTATTTTTATTATGTGTGAATTTTTTTATTGAATTATAGGTAACCAAGAAAAATAACATAAAACAGTGTGACTTTTATTTTAATTTATTGCTTTAATTTTATATAAAGCAAGACAGTACTCTTATTTTTTAGACATATTGTTATTAGACATACCCATATTAAAACATTTAATTATATTCAGTATTAAATCAAAGAAATTACTTTTTGAATAAGAGGAATATTTCTTCATCTTTCCAAGCCAAAAAGATAACTCAAATGATTAAAAAGGATAAAAATATATTCCTGATCACCATTTAATTTAGTTCAAAGTTCTTTTTTCCAACTAGAAAAAAAACAACTGGTTGGCTATATATATATATATATGCAATTATTATATAAAATCTAATGGTATCTGTGTGTGTGTGTGTGTGTGTGTGTGTGTGTGTGTGTGTGTGTGTGTGTGCATGCGTAAAATTGCATGAAAAGGCGTAGATAACTGCTAGTAGTATTATAACATTTATTCATTTCATTTCATTTCAATAATATAGTATAGGTATATTACTTTAAGGTACAAAAAAACATTATTAAGATAAATATACAAAAAGCCTAGTACTCCGATAAAACAATGCCAATATAGGTTATCACCAGTAAATGTACAAAAAGCTACTGAAGTTAGAGAATTATGAAACATTTTACTATGTAACTCTGCATTTGATATGAAATATGTTGTTCTAAGTATCTCCTAGCATCTATAAACTAACCCACCTGTTTTCATGCTGCAAGATATAAGAAGTCTCGTAAAATGTACCACAAATTTAAAATGTCTTAAGCATCCGTTGAGGAAAGTTATAGATATTTTGAAGAAAACTTTATTTCTGTACTTTCAGCTAATTCCTAATACTGAGGGAAATAAGAGGGCTATTCCAGAATTAACCACCTTACAATATTTTACCTCCATAATGGGAGTTACTTGGGATAGTAACATAAACAGAGAATTATTATTTCTTATCCCTTAGGTAATTTTAAAAATTTTAACATGGATGTAATTTGTAACAAGGACCTAAGAGGCAACATTTCCCTAGCATCCCTAGCAATGCACTTTGGGTACATACTATTTTTGAGTGGTCGCCAAAACATTTTATAGGAGGTCATTTAATGTTCTATATTGATATCATTTCAACAACTGCAATTTTGTAATAAATTAAGCTGAAAATTGTAACACTTAAAAAGCTTTTTAAGTGTGGTTTGCGGTAGTATGTTTTAATAATAAATCACTTTTAAATTATAGGCATATTGACATTAAAGACTTCTATGGCACTTCTCGCAGGTCATCCCCCAATGTATTAGAGTGATGGTTGTTCCACAAATAATGAATTAAGATAGCTGTAAAACATAATACAAAATTTGTAAATATTAAGGTGTTTCCAGACATTTTACACACCTTGTATGGTATGGTTGTAATATGTATGGTACGGCATACACTCATTCAATACAAACAAAAACATACTGTTTTATAGTAGGTTATATAGAATATGAGGATCTCTACACATAAATATAAAATAGGGAGTACACAAACAGTGTTTATTAAATATTAAGAATGTATTGTTTTTTTTTATAAAGTGGAAGGTCAATGTAATGAAATTCCTGTCAGTGCTAAGGGAGTTTCATTTCCACTCTTTAACATAAAATCCACTATTAGGATAAACCTTTGGTTTGCTTTAAAAGAAATATTTTTTTATAGGATTGTAAAACACCCCTCTGTATGAGATGTACAGCACCTTAACAATCAATTTTCGGCTTCGAAGTAAACATTGTGTCTTATTAAAGTAAAAAAAAAACTCAAGAATGTTGCATTTATCACTAGAAAGTAAAATCAACATCGTGCAAGTGTAAATGCTCAGATGTTAGTCACCATGTATTGAGATTTCAGTGCTCAAAACTTAAACTTGTATTCAGACAAGAATGTCACACAAGTTCTAATACATGTGTACCCGTGTAAACATATCTTAGCTGCCTTTGTTGATTATATGAGTTTTAATTTACTAAATGAACTAAAAAGTTTATTTTTCATATTTTGATTTTGATTTTTTTAAAGCAGTAATAACTAAAGTAATACAGTAATAAATAATTTAGTGCCAGACTAAAGTAATCAAAAATAAATAAAATGTAGTAGATGGCATATGCCCACGTTTGCATAACATACTGATAAAGTTGTATGCAAAATTTTTATGTCTATAGCTACATATGTGTTACTTGTTGTACTACTACAATGTTATAACACCATATTTAACCGATTATTTGCTGCGTATTAGTTGCATATATTTATTATAAAATATTTTTTGCTTTGGCCAAACAGTTTTATGAGTGAACTTTAGAGCAAATTTTTTTAATGTGAAATAAATTGCCAAAGGATATTTTTTCTCTTTTAAACATTGCTCTATAACTAAAAATGAGCTTTTTGTAGAGTCTAAAACGTTAATACATTATAAAAATAATTCAAAATAAAGTTAAAAATGTGAAAGACGAAATATTTAAAAACAAAATATTAAATTGAAAAGCAAGATCATTCATAATAAATTGGGTTGAACACACATGTTTACATTCTTTCAACCACACAATATATATCAATATATCCTGGATGAAACAAAATTGGATTGCGCTTCAATGGAGCAAAAACGAGCCGGTCCGCAAAGCAACCAGTCTTATTTGTACCCCAGACCTCAAATATCGTCTCACTTAACCCATCAGTCACCCACGAAACATAGGAATATAATTTGAAATGTAAGTGTTATTTTTAGAAGATTTAATGAATATGCTTTATGGCAATATTTAAAAAGTAAAACCATTACCTAATAATTGTATTTCATCGTTTTAACTCAAGAATTTTGTTCTATTCAATTCATTTGAAAAAATTACTGTGCCTATATTTTATTTTGCTGTCTGAAGAAAAACTTTTAGTGGAAATGTAAATAAATTAAAAATATTATTTTTTAAGCCACTTTTTGCGGGATGCATTTCAGTACAGGGCGAGGAACACCGCAGTGGATTGAATCATTTATGGGGTCGAAGTAGAAATGCCTCTGGTCAGGTCTCCCGAGCCATCTCTCCGTCGGCGCTGTGCTGTCTGGGGGGATAAGACTGTTATGAAAACAATTCACTTTTGTGTATGGATTACCTGAAATGTACTTATTACAAACAGAATATTTTATATTACATTGCTGGGTTTGCTGTTAGAAAGGCATAAAAAAATAATAACTCTTCCTTATTGTTTTGCAGCTTTTGGTCAATCATTGCCTCAGTACTACCAAGAACATTTTAGATGTTATTAGAATTGTTGACAGAGGTTATTTAACAAAAGTAAGTAAGGACGTGCTTGTTA
Source organism: Homalodisca vitripennis (assembly GCF_021130785.1). Lineage (NCBI taxonomy): Eukaryota > Metazoa > Arthropoda > Insecta > Hemiptera > Cicadellidae > Homalodisca > Homalodisca vitripennis. Next base: position 147,811,631 of record NC_060208.1, read on the forward strand.
CTGTAGTAGCTTTAGATAACAATTTAATGAGTATCACATCACATAAAAATATTTAAGATAGATGTAAAATAAGATTAAATTGAGTGTTTGCAAGAAATTAACAGGCAAGAATTTTATAAACCATCCAATTGTGGAGAAATCTGTGGAAGATTCCCAATCGATTTATATTTCTCATAGAAAAGACTTTATGACTTGGCAAAAAAAAAACCATACAAACAGTGCTTGTACAACCTCATAATAACAATTATTTCACCAGTTGAAGTTTAAATATTTTTAAACAAATTAGATTATGTACCTTAACAAAAAGAATAACAATTTTAAAGTTAGAACCTACTTTTAAAGGAGAATAGAGTGATTAAATCATCCAGTTACTTTTTTTTAAGATTAACATCACCCAAAATATTATAAAATGTCTACAGGTATTTTATATGATGCAATAACAAGTTCATTATACATAGTGCTACAATGATGTCCTATATCTCCTGCGGCAGCTGGTTTAATGTCTATGATGGAGTAGACTTGACCGCTGTAATTCGGTTTCGCTGAAAAATTTAGTGTGCCATTTTTTTATATTTTGAGGTACGGTAATCAAAACAATTTCAGCGGCCAAGTTGCAGTCAAACGACAACTACATTTTATTTTATTATTTCAAGTTTTTTCTCAGATGTACCTTCATCTCAGCACAGGCCAACAAACACAGTGGTTTCTAAAACTATATAAATTAATAAAAAATGTTTTTTTCATATGTTTGGTAGGTGAAACCTGCAGGTTGATTGAGACTTGATTTGTTGTCAAGTGCCAGGATTTTGAGCTTCTTACCACCCAAGTCCTCAGGGTTCGGCTCGTTTTTTCAGAGCTTCATAACAGCGCATGGCCCAATCTATTTTTTTTTTACTTTATCTGACTTTGTATCGTGCGGCCTATAACAACATGGCAGGGCTCTATCCGAGACCCAGGCCCCTCACAGCTGCTCGAGGCCCTTTACGCCACATTAGTATGTCTCGTTTCTTCTACTGCATTGCTACTGCTCTCGTTAATGGTTATCTTTAAATACGGATTCAATCGTTTTAATATTTTGTACAAATTAAAAATTCATGTTACAAAATTTTTATTTTAGTTAGCATTTAATTACAAATCTAGATTACAACAAAACATAATTAATTCATCTCTCAGTTAATTTTCGTTGCCAGTTTCGTCTTATTATTACATTATTATATTATTGTTACCAGTTTGGCGCCCGGGAAAGAGCATTCCCCCCTAGTTACGTCCCTGATTGCAAATAGAGTGTAGAATGACATATAGACAAGCAGACACACTATCGTTATCTCTGCATGCTGTATGAGATTTGAATGGTTCAAGGGAAACCTTGTTATCTTGAATGACTGTCAAAGAAAAGAGCAAGTCATTTGCTTTCGGTGAAATATACATTATATAAGTTAATATTGTTTATTTATCTAAAGCAGAAACTATATTAGGAGTGACTTGGTCAGTGTTTTGATAGAGTTATCTACATTCAACCGGCATATTATTGTGATGAGATTCCAACTTCTGTAAAATGTATGTTTTTCATATATTTTTCTAATTTTTTCTAAATTTTATTTGCGATTATTCTTTTAATGCATTTATACCATGAGGTTTTTTTGTCTCAGAAGGTCTCAATTTGGGAGTTGTAAAAGATTTTTAATAAATTTTAAAATGTAAACATGGATTATGTTATACGTAAGATGTCATATATCTTTAACATCTCTTAATATCTTTATGAAAATTAATGTTAATTATATTAAACCACATTTAAAGCGAATGCTTCTACAAAAGCCATTAAGACCGTTTAAAAACTTTTATTCTTATGGAGGGAAACCAAAATGTAGTCCTATCTTATAACTGAAATATTGTGCCAATAAATGAGCAGTTATTGAAAAGCTTTTAATAGTATTTCGAAAATTAAAAAAAAATAACGTTCAAAATTGAAGAATACTTAAAAAGCCTAAAAATCTGTGTTATCATATACAGTGTTAAAATCATTGTCAGATAAGTTTGATAAAGTGTATTATATTTATAAAATAATTCCGTTATAATATAAAATATAGATATAATAGAATAGATAGAATATAAAGATGGATAGTTGTGGTATAATCTGTGATCGCTCATCTTGTCTGTGATTGATCGTAGCAATCAAGTAGTTCATACCTCTATAGACTGAATTGGGGGTGGCGAAGCGCCGGGACATTTGGTTCTGAGTCGGTATACAGTTCGTTTTGTGCGTGGAGTCGCTCGTTTAGGCCGAGCACATTGCGCTTGTCCTCCCTCTCAAAATGACTGATTTTGGTTTGCTGATTGGAAGTGCGCTGCTTAGCCCCTAACTTCGCCCGTGTTTAAAATGTAGTAGTTTTGTGGGAAATCCCCAGTTTTGCTCTTCCTCTCCACACTACCAAGTGACCATGTTTGGTGCCACGTGACCGTACTGTTCGAGTTATAACCTACTATCAAGTGCCCAGACAGTGTGACCACCCTGTGACAATCTGTTCGTGAGGACAACAACTTTGCTATTGTGCCATGCTGTGTGGGATATAAGACTTCGGTGAGTTTGTAGTGCTTTATATTTACTCTCCCTCCATTTGTGTTCCTCTCTTCTACCCACAAAGTTCATCAGTTCGTTGGACACTATTCTTTTGTCTTCCGAGTCAAATTTAGGTCTCTAGCCTTTTATTTTGCCTCTCAAAGCGGAATTATTGTTTATACTATTTTAAATAGCTCCTTATACATTATTTATTTTGAGCCGGATTCATTTAAATAGTTCTCTAGATCAAATGTATGGAGAGTATTACAATTCTATTGTTTCTTTTGAAAGAGATGAAATGAAAATGTCACGAAATAGCTGTCATCCCATATAAAATGCTCATAGCTATATGTTATGTTTTAAAAACTGTATTTCAACACTAACACTTTTCCTCTTAGTCCATTTTGTAAATGAACAATTGTGTCAACATGAATACATTTTCTAATGTTATCAATTAATTACACATACTTATTTAATACATACAATCTATTTATTTTTATTATCTGCACGAGATGTTTAACAACTTATACATGAGGAGGGTGCTACTTAATTAGCAAAATTACTACTGACGTACATTTCTTTAATTATTAACCCCTCTTAGTTCTTAAGTTACCCCGTCTTCCTAGTTTGACTTGTAAAGCTCGTATCAAGGAAAACAGGTTCTACCACGTGATTAAGGATGTAAAAAAGGAGCGTTATAATAATTATGTATATTTTTGTATTATATGATTTGCTAGTTTAATAAATAAATTAACTGAAATATTAAATTTCAGATACAAATTAAAGGAAAGGTTAACGAACAATGATTGAAACAATCGTGTTATTTTGCGTCTTCCTCATCCTGATATATCTATGGAAATACAAGAGACCTGAAAACTTCCCACCAGGTAAATATTTTCAGTCTTTTAGATTTTAACACCGTACGAGTACATTACGTGCTAGTATTATAGATACGAGTACAATTACTGAAACAGTAACAACGTGTGATTGCTTTACATTAAAGTTTAAAAAAAATAAAACAAACTTATAAAACTGTTGTCAGGGCCGCATTTACAAATTCGGCGCCCCTAGGCCTACAGACCAAAGAGCGCCCCCCCCCCCCCCGGAGGACTCTGATTACACTGACGTAGAAATCCAGTAAATTTCTTAATTACGTAATTTTGATGAAAGATAATTACAATAGTATATATATATATATATATGTATATATATATATATATATATATATATGTGTGTATATATATATGTATATATATATATAGTATATATATATATATATAGTAGTATATATATATATATATATATATATATATATATATATATAGGAGTGTTTTGAATAAATAAAAGCAATGAACCAATGAATGAGTCAACGTCGCACCCCGGACCTAGTTGACCTTGGCCACCCGCCCCGCCGAGCGCCAACACCACTCGCCGCCGCAACTTTTTTCTTTTGTGTACTTTAAAATTTATGCGCCCCCTAAAATTTTGCGCCCTAGGCCTGGGCCTAGTGGGCCTATAGGGAAATGCGGCACTGACTGTTGTAACGATAGGTCAAATAATAATTGCACTATCGATTGATTCTTAAATGTAGTTGACACTGTCCAACCGAGGGTTAAGGATTACTTTTAAGATTCAAGAATTTCTGAAGTATTATCACAATGTACTCGATATGGAGTTTACAATATTAAGAGCATTAAAGAATATGTTGAGTAATATTTAGGGGTTTTGAAGCATTACACTTTAATGAAACAGTTCAGTTAGTACGGTAACAAAAGACTACAATAATCTGTTCCTAGTTACCCAACTGATAATTTAAATAACTCCTTGTACCATTATTAATTTTGTTCACTTGGAGCCAGATTCACTTAAATAGTAGTTCTCCAGATCAAACGTATGGAGAGTTTGATAATACTATTGACTACTGTACCTTTTGAAAGAGATGAAAAGAAAATATCACGAAATAGTTTTCATCCTGGATCAAATTCTCATAGCTATGTGTAATATTTTGAAAGTGTATTTCAACACCGAGACTTTTTCTTTTAATCCGCCAATAACTACATTAAAACTGACTCATATTAAATTTTAGATAAACATTTTTTTTAAATCAACGAACAATGTAGTAAATGTCAGAAGTAAATAAATCTAGTAGTTGGGCTAAGTAGTCATTACAAAATGTGAAACTTTATTATAACAAAGAAGCATACTAATAATTTATTAAAACTATTCTAATTTTGTAAATTTGCTACACTTCCTATTTGTTTTCTTTGTTACAGGCCCCACTCCACTGCCGATTATCGGAAATATAATGGAATTACCAAAAGGACACCTTTATCCAAAGGTTGAAGAGTGGGCGAAGATGTATGGCCAAATTATAGGTCTACGTGTTTTCAACGACCTAATAGTTTTTGTAACGGGAGTTGATAACGTACTTGCAGCCCTACGAAAAGAAGAGTTTCAGAGTCGACCGGACATTTTTTCAATAAAAGCAACGAGTTTTGGAAAATCATTGGGTTAGTATGATGTAAAGTATAATAATTGTTGTGTAAAAATTTTATTTATAATATACTAGCAGTTACCTGCGGTATATAACGTGATTTCCTTTTCAATAAAAGGTCTTATTGAATAAACGTTTACTTCTGAAAAAAGTGGTGGTTGCTGGAAGATATTAAAATATCCTGGTCCATTTCTTTATAACTGGACGCAGAACGATGTTTTGGGTCCCTGAAGTGGGAGAATGTGACAATTTTTAAGAGGACGGTACCAATGAAATACTCAAATCTCGCGGCACATACTTTGATAGCTCAAAACATTTCTGTAACGACTTAATTATTTAAACCAGTCTAATGATTTAATATGACGGAGTACTATGATAATTATTTGAATCGGAGGAGATCTATTTACGGTATATTATTTAGTGTTTATGGTCAAGAGATTCACAAGTTAAACAAAATTGCAAGTTGCTCTTATTTCGGAATTCGCACAACACTTTTGGTGTCAAACGTCATAGTAGACTTTGCCTTGTAACAATAAAAAAGTATGTACGTAGATATGAAGAACCAACGTCAGTCAAAGAGCGTCAATCTACTTGACAAAGGTAATTTTGATCCATTTATAGCTTTTGGATAAGAAAATATATACATACATACATACATATACAAGGTGTTTGAAAAGTCTGGGTACGGCTTAATAATTTACAAACCATAGCAGATAACATCTATAAACTTTGCACAGTGTCATATGGCTATGTAAACTATTTTTCCTTGCTATTACCATGACATGCCAACCATGGGGTGACGGCCCACAGAGGAAAACATGGAAATCTTAAATGAAAGCATGGGTCGAGTGAAAGAGCTCACTTAGTAGAGTTGAATGCCGCAAACCGCATCTCAAAAGGTTTATCCAATCAGAAAATGGCGGGTTGTTTTAGGTACACATTGTGAAGTACATTATGCGCTGCCATTTCTGACTGGACTGGAGTCATCGTATTGCGGCGGTAGGCAGACTTTTCAAACACCTTGTATATATATATATATATGTGTGTGTGTGTGTGTGTGTGTGTGTGTGTGTGTGTTGTGAGAAACATGTAGTCTATTGGTCATATAGCATGTACTTCCACCTAGGGCCGCCCACGGGGCAAGTTGCGCCATTGAAACAAAACTTGGGGGAGAATGAAAATTTTGGGGGGAACTTTAAAAAGCGGGTTTCGGATACGTTATTTACAAAGTTAATAAAAATTTACAAGTTTGCAGTAGTTTTAACAAATTAAAGCAGTGAGTGGCAAAAAAAAATAAAAATAAAAGGAAATTAAACTTTTGCAAATTCAAACGAGGCGATATGCAGTAGTTCTAGTTCTATTTTTAGACCAACAGACCCCCGCCTCCGCCTTGCCAAGGTCGTTGTCAAGGGGAAGTCCACGCACCTCATCCCTTCCGCGCCGCCCAGTGCTCAGTCTCAGTCAGTCACGCATTGTCTTCAAGTGTAGTGTGTAGCAGGGCCGCATTTACAAATTCGGCGCCCCTAGGCCTACAGACCAAAGAGCGCCCCCCCCCAGAGGACTCTGATTACACTGACGTAGAAATCCAGTAAATTTCTTAATTACGTAATTTTGATGAAAGATAATTACAATAGTATGTATGTATATATATATATATATATATATATATATATATATATAATATATATAAATATATATATATATAAAATTTTGCGCCCTAGGCCTGGGCCTAGTGGGCCTATAGGGAAATGCGCACTGGTGTGTAGTGGTGTAAACATAACCTCAACACAACACAATAATTAGTGTCTTTACGAACGTAGTGACCATTTGAATGTCGTGTGTGCCTTTTCTGTTTCGTTTTGTTATTCGAGTTTAGTATTAAGTAGCTACTGTATTTCTGTGGTAAACTATAACTTTTGTTTTATAGAATTAAATAATGCCTCGTAAATTAAAAAAGGCATTCAAATATAAGTATTTGGAACTAATGTGCAATACGGTGCACGCCATGACAAGTGGCTAGAACACTGTAAAAAGAAACACCTCTATAAGTTCAAAAACAATATTGATATAAAATATAAAATAACAGAGGAGAAAGAAGGTGGTGGACCTTGGATACCCTACATGGGACGTGGAGAACGTTTCTACTTTAACTATGGACGACGAACCTCAACCATCAACTTCTGCGCAATCATCGGCTATTGAAAGGTACCGCAATATTACAGTAACAAAATGTCCATATCTTAGTTTTTTGTTGAATTTTATAAGCAGGGAGTAAACACATATAGGCTATGCTCTATTAATGACTCACTCCTAAAGCTTTCTAACATTAAAACCTTTCTAAGTAACAATGAATTAAGGCATTGAAGGCCATAGAAAAGGACAAGCTTATAAAAAGAAGACTAACAAATTATAAAAAACTTTAAAATGCAAGTAAATATTATTACTGTATTGAAGAGATGAGGCCTGCCTGAAATGGTGACAAGCTAAATATATGTAACTATTAGCATTTTACATTTACAAACATACTTACTGTATCAGCCAAATATTAAAGTAGTATTGGTCCAGTACGTTATAAGCAAAAGCATCTAATGAAATAAAATTCAAATACAATTTAGTTCAATAATGTATAAGCCTAATGGTCTATAGAGTTTTTGTAATTAAAATATCAAGATCGTTTTACTTGTTATTGTTACAGCTTACAGCTTTTGCTTTGTCCCTTCAACCCTATTAACAACTCTTTGTATGTAGAAAGGAGTTGCTATCTTTAAAAAAAACATTTTGTCATAATATATTTTACCACTTTAGTATGATATTAATTACCATTTTGAGGTGCCCTGAGACAAAAGAGGTTTCTCTAAAAATATATGGCTTTATGTGCGTTCGTTTATCGTCTGTTCAGTGTAGCAGAAATGTGGCATATTATTGATAATAAACTCAAAAACCGTTCTAATTAATCTGTACTTGAAAAAAAGGGTTTATTAGATTTTACTAAATTTTGACTAGCAGATTATTGATATAAAAGTTTTACAGTGAAGGCATTTCTTATATTTAGATTGGTGGTGCCTGGGCTTGGGCTAGAAGACAATCCACATTCTGGAACATCAGCTGTCCAAGACCGCAACGACGAAGAAGTTGAGCTGCAGTGGTCACCAAAGAGGAGATGGATCTAAATATACGCCTCTAATACTTGTTCACGATAAAGAAATTGAACTTCCAACGTCCTCCATGGAAACTAGCCTGCCAATGTCAACACCAGAAGAAGAAGACGAAGTTTTAGAAAATATAGAGGACAACATACCCACAGAGAAGATACCTTAACACCTATTACTTTGACCGAACTTCAATTCTCTACAATCGATCCTACAGATCCAGCATTTTATGCAAACAAAAACCTCTCTGCTGAACTAATTAACGAAGCACTAAAGCTGGAATCGCAAGACCTAAGTATAATAGATTTTCCTTCCTCATCCGGTAGAAAATTCAACACAAAAATTAAAAAAAGTCTTTTACCTAATGGAACAACCAAAGATGGGAAGTGGCTTGTTTACAGTAGACATTCTGATGCTGTATTTTGTTTGCATTGTTTGATATTTGCTTTGCCATCAGAAAGAACAATTTGGGGTACCACAGGTTATAGGGGTTGAACGGTTCATAGAGGAGATCGAAATATTGAACTTCATGAAAAATCAAAAATCCATATTTCTTCTCAAATTGGTTAGATTGCAATGGGATATCCAAAAAAAGAGTTGATACTGATTTGACTGAGCTAAATGATAAATTAGTCAGTCATCACCGTGAGGTTCTATCGGTCGTTATAGACTGCTGTCGGTATCTGACCGGGGAGATGTTGGCTTTTCGAAATAAATGAGTCTCTAAAAACGGAAAACTAGTAAATTTATTTCGATTGCTTGCTAAGTATAACCCAGACGCAAGAGTTTATTTGGAGAAGCTTGATAAGTCAAAAGAAAATAAAACTAAACTTGGTTTTAATTTTCTGAGTTACTACAGAAACATTTATGATTTAATAAATCTCATGAATAGAATTGTTGTTTCAAGAATTGTGGATCATGTTAATGAAACTAATACGTATTCTATAATTCTTGACTCCACACAAGATGTTAGCAAGAAGGAATGCACAACAGTGCTAATTCGATATGTCGATCACAGAGATACATTCGGAGAAATCAAAGAGAATGTGAAGCCAGAAGAGCGGCTTGTTCAACGTGTTTACTAGCGGAGACACAAGTGGCAAAAAACTTATCAATTGAGCTATTAAAAACTCTCCAGGAAATTGGATTTGATAAGGATGGTATGATTGGGCAGAGCATGGATGGTGCGGGAAAAATGCGTGGTCCATTTAGTGGGGTCAAATCATTTGTCCTCAAGGAATGCCCTATAAAGCATTCTACATTTGGTGTTGTTCGCATAGATTTTGCCTTAGTTGTCGAAAAAATCAATGGAATTGTGCCCACAAATAAGGGACATGTTTTCAACTCTGCAAGAACTGTACAATTTCATGTTCTGGACATAAAAGACATCATATTTTCGTAGAGAAGTTAGAAAAAGGTACATGTCAGGCTAGAAAAAAGCGTTTGAAAAGAGTCAATACGACAAGGTGGTCAAGCAAAAACGATGCCGTAAAAAAACCGTTATAACTTGCTATGATGTGCTAAGAGAAACCCTGGAAGACTTATCTGATAACACTCAATCTGAAACGGACTCAAGAACATCAGCAAAAGGACTTCTGAAAGCACTATTTGATTATGAATCTGTTGCAGTTATGATAATTGCTGCCGAACTATTCAAAATTCTGTCACCAGTGACTGTTTGTTTACAGTCTAAAATTATTGACTATGGAATGATTCCGACAGTGGTGTCTGAAAACTATCTCTAAACTCCAATCTATGAGAACCGACGAGGGATGGGACAAAATGGTGGGCACTATTAATCATTTAGCTCAAGAACACAATCTCCAGAAAACTTCAAACAAACGAATCCGAAAGAGAAAAAGATTCATGGACGAACTTGCCATTGATGAAATAATATTAGATCCTATGGCAAGTCTTCTTTATAGTGCTTGATTCCGTGATCACACAACTACATGATCGTTTTCCTGAAAAGGTCATTAAATTTTTGTGCAGCAAATGACTCATTTTTCTCACGAAAAGCTGCTAAACACTGGGGACGACACCTAAACCCAGACATTGTCAGTGACCTGTGTGGTTACTATGGATTGGATACCGAGAAATTTTGTGAGGAGTTTGATGTTTTCAGCCAGTTATACAAAGGCAGCTATCAAAATATTGACCTGTCAGATGTCCTTTCTTCAAAAGATGATAAATACAAAAATGCAAGACTAACCAATGAAGAAGTTGAAGTTGAAACCTAAGATTCTTCTGATGAAACATTGGATTGTACAAGTACAATTGCAAAGCAACGATATCTTGATCAATGGATCAAGAAGGGCTTTATAAGACCCTATCGCTGTTTATTGAACATATCTGGGTTTCCATATTTGACATCATTGTATCAGATAATTCTCTCGCCCTGCCAGCAACAAGTTTCTCAGCTGAAAGAGCAATGAGCAAACTTAAAAATCGTTTAAAAAATAGATTGAGACGCAGTATGGGTGATACCTGGTTGTCTGATATGTTGGTTTTGGCATCCGAAAAGGATATTTTACAATCAATTCCAAACAGTGAGATCATAGACAAATTTGGCATTTTCAAGTGAGAACAGGAAAAAACTGCTGCTTTACAAAGGCCATCAAGGGTAATCAAGGGTTAAGTTCTTCAAGTTAGTTACCTTTTTGAAACACCTCTTGGCATTTTGACTTTTAATTATAGTACTGTACATTGATTTATGATTTTGTATGGCATATGTGTTGTTTATTCATTTTATTTAAAAAAAATTTGACAATAATTATACTGTATAATTTTATACACCCCCATTAATGGTAATTGTTTTGGGGGGGAATGCGCCATAGCCTTTGGGGGGATGGGCACCCCTGCTTCCACCCCTTGTAATGTACTTCCGGTCAAAAATATTTTGGGTGCTGAAGAAACGTTTGAAGGAAAGTTTTCTTCGATGAAATGGCGTCTACTTCCATTCATACTAATCTACTCTGTTGATGGTCTGTTGTGATATGTTAATAAACATGTCTGTAAAGTTTCATCTTTCTAAAACATGAAAGTTAAAAACAAAAACGTGTTTTTCGTGGGGGTTGCAAAATCATTAAAATCACTATAGGAGGTTGATCTTTATAAAAATTATTTTTTTTATCTCTTTAGGTGATGAGACATGTTTGTCAAATTTCATCTGTATAGGAGCGTGAAGTCAAAAAACAAAAATATAGTTCTTCTAGGAGTTTAATCCTATTTCAATCGCTAGGGATGGTTGGTTGTCCTGAAAAATAATTTTAAGGAGAGGCCTAACCCCTTTAATCTCATTCTGCCCGTTCTTACGGACTACGGACATGCGCAAGGATCTTATCAAACATAATAATACGGAGATTAGAGACAGTAAAAGTTTGTTGATACTGATAACAAGTGCGATAGATAGGATTTTAACTTATCTCTAATTTAGTTCCAAGTTCGACCGCTCGGCCGTTTGTAACACTATTTTGTTCGTTACTGAGAGAAAGTATTTCAAATTTAATCGTTCAAGGCCATTGTTAAGTTTGAAAATTAAAATATAGTTCTTCTAAGGTTTGAATCCTGTTTTTTAACCTTATGGGTTATTTATATGCAAAATAAATCTTTTACTTTTTCTGTTGAGAAAATAGTAAATGCGCGTGTCGAATTTCACCTTTCAATATATCGCGAAGTTAAAAAGAAAAATTTAGTAAAGTTCTTCTAGGGTTGAAATGAAACTCGAAACTCAACCCTAGAAGGTGGTTGGTTGATCTTCATGAAAATTATATTGTATTTCAATTAAGTTATGGGACCCCTATGCGTCAAATTTAATATTTTTATGACTTCGGGAAGTTACAATAACAAAATTATTATTCACATTTTATCCACTTTGAATGGTCGATCTTTATGGACATACTTGAGTTTTTCTGTTTAAGTCATGATACATGCGTTGTGGATATAAGTTGGGGAATTAGTGATGAGTGAGGGCTTTGCCTTTATATAAATTAGGTTGAACAGGCACTCTTTTAGAGAAAAGACAGATTTAATATACAATAAACTGATGTCGTGTATTTTCTTTAGACTGGAGACTGGAGATTTAACACTACGACTTTTTCCTATACCTTGCAGTGGTTTTATAGTTCATCATTAATTTGAAGCATGTTAATTTGAAGAAATATTTTAAATCAAAACTCTAATTGAATTTGTTTTATTATTAAGCTAATATACAATTCTGTTTCAGGTAAATTTTTTAGCAATGGAGAGCAATGGAATAAAAGTCGCAAATTTACTGTAAAACAAATGCGGGCTTTAGGAAAATCCGAAAAGGAAAATTTAATAGCAGACGAAATTGATCAACTTATTGAAACTATCAAAGATGGAATCATGCAGGTAGTATTACTTGAACAGTTATATTTGCGGTTAATAGTTAATAAATGACACTTTTATTGAATCATCATTGCATGCATATCATATTTTTGTTCTGTTTTACTTTATCATAGGTAGTGCTGCAAATACAGGAAGACAATATTGTTTTAATTTTAATAATATTAATTTGTAATAATATTAACTTGTTACTTTATATTTTACAGTTAGAATAAATCCAATGCTTTTAAGATGTGAGGGAAACCTCTGTAAGGTTTTAAAAATATCAATTTAAATGTATGCTTAATATATTACTACATCAGATCGGGTAGTTTGTTAGAGATGTAAAAATCTAAAAGGTAATAATATAAATTTAATTTTCTGCTTTAGGGCAATGATCTGTTTGGTCTAGCTGCTGTAAATGTCATCTGGATGATAATAGCAAACAAGAGGCTTGCCTTCAACGATGAGAGATCCCGAAGATTCTTGGACAACTTGGATAAAATTTTCCGCATTGGAGATCCCGGAGGGGGTGACATAGTGGACGTATTTCCTATTTTTAGATTCATCAGTTCAAAATTTAAATTGACTATGAAAGTAGTCAATGAAATTCATAATTATATTAAAGTAAGTTTTATCCCTTAATTTATTTAAATAGTTATTACAGTAATACATTTTTAATACATTTGTGGTTACTTGGCTAATGCTGCTCACAAAAATTAAAATAACACCTTTCTCCATTTTTACATGTATAAATTATATTAAAATACAGCTGCGCTTTTCTTTTAAGGTAAGTTAATTCCTATCAAAAGTTACGTTTTTACATTAGAAAAGTAACTGTAGAGTTCAATAAAGTATAGAGAACAGCATTGGACTGGTAAGATGGATGAAACAGGAAAGACATTACTATTTTACATAAAATAGTATGGCTTTACTCGTTAAAATTAGCTAAATGGGAAGTGCTCTTAGTGAATGTGAAAGCTTGGTGATCGGAATTTTTTAAGCAACTCTTTGTGCCTGAAATATGATGTGCTCGTTATTAATAAGATAGTATATTGAGATACTATTGCAAATTTTTATTATGGCTGGATTAGGGTTGGAATATTGAAACTCAAGGATTTCCTGCATAAATTTCTTATACGGAAGAGAACACAGAAGTAATGGTAATGTGTGTGTGTGTGTGTGTGTGTGTGTGTGTGTGTGTGTGTGTGTGTGTGTGTGTGTGTGTGTGTGTGTGTGTGTGTGTGTGTGTGTGTGTGTGTGTGTGTGTGTGTGTGCGCGCGCGCGCGCGCCTAATACTAGTGTTCTTATGACAGTTATTTATAGCAAGTTTTTTTATTTATAATTAATAAATGTCTTAAAAATTGTTTTAATTGAAGTCTGGTGAACTTTAGTGGTTGATAACAACTACCACTATCGATAATCAGTACTATTGAAGAGGGAGAAATTAAACATAAGTTTAATTAAAACTGAAGTTGTCTATATACATCCGATTTTACAGCCTTGTAAGTATTGGATTAAAAGTATTACAGGAAAACTTTAATTTTATACCTGCACGAAGCAAAATTAAAAATAATAATTACAGTTATTTTATGCAGGAAGCAATACAGGAGCACAGGGAAATCTTGGATCCCAACAACCCACGGGATCTGATAGACAGTTATCTCATTGAGATGGATTGCAACAAAGGAAACCCTGATACATATTTCACAGGTAGGCTATACTGTACACATTGCAGGCTTTACAGATGTGTTATTACCATTTACAATTGCAGACTTAGCCTTATTCGTGTTACTACCAATACAAGTTTATTAAAAGAAAGCAGATAACATATCCAAAGTAGCATGGGAAATTATTAACTCAAATTTAAAACCAGATTTTTTCAAATTTTCAAAACCAATAAAAATTAAAGTTGGGGATGAACTTTTATAGACCCCTGAAGAAGTGGCCAGGGAGTTTAGTAATTTTTTTGCAACCGCGGTGCCGAACCTGCACTTTGAGCGGCAGTCGGTCTAGTTTGGAACCTATAAGGGGACCGGTATCGTCCATGGTGCTTTTTCCTGCTAGCGAGGACGAGGTGGCGGGGGTGATACGAGGATTCAACACAAAAAATCATGTGACATCAATGGCATGTCAGTGTGGCTACTCAAACGTTGCCTAAAGGACATTTTGAAACCACTGACAAGACTGGTTAACATGTCCTTTGAAATAGGAGTGTTTGCAGCCCAGCTAAAAACAGCCAAAGTGATTCCAGTTTTCAAGAAGGATGATCCTTGCCTCGCATTTCTAACTATCGTCCCATTTCAATTCTGCCAGTTTTAATTAAAGTACCTAATTGAAAAACTTTTTCTTGCAAGACTCATGGATTTCCTCAATAGGTTTGACATTTTGTCTTCAAGCCAATTTGGATTTCTAAAAAACATGTCAACAATATTGATGCTATCACAAGCCTTGTGGATGCGATCTTGGAGGGTTTTGAAGGTCGGGAGCACACAATTGGTGTATTTCTCGATCTTTCGAAGGCCTTTGATTGTATTCACCATGCTACTATTTTGCGAAAACTGGAATCGTATGGGGTACGTGGTCTGCCACTGAAGTGGTTGAAATCGTATCTCAGTGACAGATATCAGTTTATAGAAATTTCCAATGTTCAGTCACAGAGAGTTCCTTTGAATCAGGGGGTACCCCAGGGATCTATCCTTGGACCTGTACTGCTCTTAGTTTATGTGAACGATCTTCAGAATGGAAAGATAGTTCAATATGCGGATGACACGACTCTCTGCGTCAGAGAAAAATCATATACCGCTCTGGAAATAGAAACTTTTGTTGAACTGAATTCTTGTATTCAGTATTTTTCGGACTTAAATCTTAAAACAAATAATACAAAAACGAATTATATAAGTTTTTGTCTCCGTCAACAAATTAACGAAATTCGACCCATTGTCATGGTAGAGGACACCCTTTTAGAGGAAGTGGAATCCACTCGATTTCTAGGAATATATCTCGATAGAGGATTAACTTGGACCGATCATGTTGAGCATGTATGTGCAAGGGTTGCTTCAGGCGTTTTTTTGCCCTGAGGAATTTGGCACAGTTTTGTACTTTTGACGTTGTAAAGATGGCCTATTTTGGCCTTTTATATCCTCATTTGATCTACGGCATTCGCTTTTGTGGTGGATGTGCCAGGATCAGATTCAACAGAGTTTTCAGGTTTCAGAAAAAAGTCATCAGAATCATGTGCAAATTGAATCCTAGAGAGTCGTGCCGCGATGCTTTCAGGGAGCATGGTTTTCTGACATTACCCTGTCTCTATATCTTGGATGTAGCTCTGTATTGCCGATTCCGATGTGAGTTAGTGCGTGGCAGGGACGTCCACAGGTATGACACTAGAGGTGGGGACAGCTACAGGATGCAACATCATATAACACTGGCATCTGAACAACTTCCTTCACAAGCTGGTGTCAGATTAATTAATAATCTCCCTGAGAGCATAAAAAATGTCAACAACCCAACCCTGTATAAAGCTCGATTAAAGGACCTTTTAGTGTCTGAAGTGTTTTACTCTGTAGATGAGTTCATTTTACGCCGCTGGGACCACTAAATTTTCGTAACTTAGTACCGATACTGAGGCCATGTATGAATGAGAGGGAGAATGTAATTTAATGTATGTTTGCGAGCAGTGAATGAATCTTAGAATAGCAAACTGCAGGATTTTTAGCTTTATTTATTGACGTTTGCAAATACGTATATAAAATTGTTTGAAAGCAATAAAAATATGATTGATTGATTGATTAAAGCAAAACGTGATTTTATATGTACTAAATCACAATTTAATAAGTAAACCTTGAAAAACGAGCAGTGCATTTATTTGATTTCACTATAACTACACTATTAAATAAAACGCCTATTTTTAAACTATTTTGGTGTTGTGTTGACGAAACAAGAAAATTTTGAATATAAATGTATCCATTGTAAGGACTAGTTTTGTAAAGTTAGAAATGTGGGTTCTAAAACTAACAGATCTTTGTTTACTGTAGTTGGTGCAACCTCAAGTGGTTCATATCCTTGACCAGTTGTCTTACTTTGAGAATTTTTCAGGTTATTTACTTGTCATGGTTGGACAAGTTCATTTTTCAAATTTGATCGTTCTCGAAATATTAATCTACTTCCTTTAGCAAACATATTTGGCTGTGATAGCTAAGTAAAACGTTATGTGCAGTTTTCATATTTTTTTTATAAATAAACACAACTGTTGTAATAATTCAGTGGTAAAACGTTTTTCAGAGGAAAATCTTATTGTGATTATAACCGATTTATTTACGGCGGGGGCGGAAACCACGAGCAATTCCATAGAGTTTGTGTTGCTGTACATGATCTTGTATCCTGAGGTCCAGGAGAAAATGCAAGAGGAGATAGACAGAGTTCTAGGAAGGGGAAGAAAACCTGTTTTGGATGATAAAGCAAAGTAAGCGAACATTGACCTACAGTCATTTGTTTTAAACACGTTCAGTTCTGGAGGTTTTATGGATGTTTCAGACGCAAAATATTATTTTACTACACATTTACTTTTATTACTAAACATTGTATAACATTTAATTTCGTAGTATATTGAAAGTTGTTGAAATATGTCATAACAATCACCGAGTAAAAATATCATTATATTTTGTAATGGGACCAATTAGACTCAATTAGAATATCAGCAATAATCACACATTTTCCAAAATAAATGTATATTTCATACGAGGTCTTTCAAAATAATATTAAAATTAAACATAAGATAAAAATGGATCAACTCTCTTCTCAATTATTAATAAATAAATTGTAACTAAATATTCAATACTAGTTATACCTACTTTTAAACCCTTTACTTACGCCATATGCTAAGGATGAAATATCTATGCCTGATATCCAATGATATCATATTATAAGTAAGTCAAACTTTTATTGGTTGCGAAATTAAAACATTCAATACCAAAATAATTTAAAGAATAAAGTAGCATGGATTTAGTCATGTACACTTGGAGCAATTAATTATTTACAATCGTCCACGTAATTGTAAATTTTGTTGATTTCACAGCTTGCACTATACAATGGCAGTTCTGAATGAGGTGGAGAGAATCAACAGTGTTGTGCCCACCAATGTCCCTCACTACTGTGTCAAGGATACCACATTCGGGGGCTACTTTATTCCTAAGGTAAGTAGGGAAAATGAATAACATTACAATTAAACATTAGAAAGGTCTAACCTTTGAATACGCTGTAAAGAAGTACTAAGTCCTTAACTTGTTCCCATACAAAAATTTCAGTAGGACTAAATCAATCTTGCTCCAGTAGGTTTATATTAGGTTATCATAAGTATGTTCCAGTACTACCAAAGTTAAAGATAACCTTTACGAGCGCTCGTGTTGGACGATCTGGTACGTGATTTGAGGTCGGGAAAGGGGGAAAGTACCGATCGGAAACACCCCATAGGTGCCTGCTTCAGTATAAGGTGTGTATGTTTGTTTATCAATAAACAACATACACATCTTATACATTTACATACATATCTTATCTGTGTGGCTTGGTTGGGGTTTTAATATTGTAACTAATTAAGCGTAAAGGATTATGACAAAGCTATTCTAGTTTGTAACTTAAACGCCCACCATTTCAAACCCCTCTTATTAATAAACATTACTAAGTACACACCAAAACAGCAACATTTGTTTTTATTTAATTACTAATTTATTTGTTAGCATATGAGTTTTGTTCAGGAAGATTGCGTTACTATAAGAGTAGAATAATTTTATTACTTTTGTTGGACAGTTTAATGTTATCTATTCATAAACATATTGGCAGCTCCTTTACACGTTAAAGAACATTGGCAATATTAGTCCATCTTATACACGTATAACAGATAGACTACATATAATTAAATGTCTTATTCACAATCAATGATTTGTATGTACGAATTGTCTGTCTTAGGGTTCTTTGATATCCATGAACTTGCACTCCATTGGATATGATCCCAAATACTGGAAAAATCCAAAGACATTCAATCCGGAGAGATTCCTGGATTCACAAGGACAATACACAAGACCTTCTAATATGCCTACATTTGGCCTTGGTAAACAGCGTTTGTTCTTATATTCATATTACATAGCTCCTTAACTCCCCGAGCTACAGATAACGGTATGAAAGAGGTGAAGATAGTTATTCACTGAACAGTGACATCTTTGTCTTGAGTCCAGAATTATTAACAAAACAATCACTAAACATTTTCAGTAAAACGCATTAAAACATAATTCAAAGTAATACTTTAATATTCTTGTTAAATCTTGAGAAGAAATAAACCCATGCATATTTTCGCACCAATTAAGTCTGGAAACCAACAATTGTGAATTTTAATAAAATTTACCATAACAAATTATAGTAAAAACAGTGAAATTAAACTGTACAGACTAAACTATGTTTATGACATTATCGAATATACGTGTAATATGAATGTGTAATATGTAATAAGAATACGCTCTTTCAATCTAGCGTAGACCTTTCGAAATATCATTAGTTTGAATAACATACGGCTATATGTAGGTGCAGTAGGCGTGAAAGCTGTTTTAAAGAGTATCGCCATCTAATTTGAGAGAATAGTAAAGAACCGAGGCTGTTTCTTTTCTTGCTTCAGACAAGGCGTCAACTGATTGTTTAAATCACTGATCTGTGTCACTTTTTGAATCTGATAATTTTAATACTAGGTAACTCTGCATATTTACATTTAATTTGAATTTACAATATTGTTACTTTTCCTAAATAAGTGTTTGTTATCGTTCTGTTAATATGGCGTGTAACTACTTGCACTATGATCCAGTTTTTTCTTACAAAATTACCTATATATAAATAGTTTTCATTTTGATTTGCCATAAGCATTTCTAGACCTAGAAAAAGGGATGGATATCACTCTTTTCTGTGATATATTCGGAAGCTAGAATCATACAAATAACATATTCAATTCGTACAATTGTACTCGTATTTTGCACTAAATTAAAATTACGTCTTCAACAACTTATGAAAAAACAACGAATCAAGAGATATAACTTGTGATAAAACCTTAATACAGCCAAAAAGCTAAAATTAGTAAAATCCAATAAAAATAGTTTGATGTGTGACTTTTAGATCATTTTGTTTGTCCAAAACATGATATTCTATTAAAAAATGTAAAATGCAGTTTTTAAAATATAAATATGTATATAAAAATGTAAACATCACTCTGGTTTTCTTTAAAAAATCAGTCCATTTGTTGGATAGCACAATGTCTCAAATATTCATTCTGTAAAGTAGAAATATAATATGTTTCATAGTATTTATAATAAGACTTCAACAATAATCCTAATAGAGAAACATTTTTGAATTCATCATTTTGATAACTTGTTTTTCATAAATGAAGCCTGTATTGATTAGTTTATATTCACAGTGTTTCTGATTGGTTTAATTTTCTAATGTTTGTCAAAAATTTTAATATTTCCCATTTTGATCTACTATTTAGTATCAGAATATTGTTGCTCTCAGATATTAATAAAGTTAATAATTAATAAGTTTATTTTAAGTTAAAATGTGTAATGTAAATGGCACTTAAATACATTCATATGTGATGTTTCTGTAGGCCAGAGAGTGTGTGTAGGTGAGATGATAGCAAGAAACATTATTTTCCTCTTCACCACAACTTTCTTCGAGAAGTTTTCCATCAGTTTACCACCAGGGGAACCGAAACCGTCCACTGTGGCTCTCCCAGGGATCACCTCTGCTCCACAGCCTTTCAAGATCAGTGTTAAGAGCAGATATTAACAGAAAACTTGAAAAATTGAAAACTGCTCAACAATATTAAGGCTTTGTAAACATAATATATAAATACTTATTCAGTATATTTTAATGCTTGGTGACATCAAACAATAAATAGAACAGAACATTTATACGATTATAATAAATATTTCAATATCCCAAATATCAATAAATCTTATTCAAGTTCAAAATGTATGTATGTATTAATTCCCGAATAACATATTATTTTTTAAATGATATTCATAGTAAGGTTAATGTTTTATTAGAATTATTAACTATATTATTAATCAATATCTAAATAAAGTATTTAAAGACATATTATCTGCAAAGAGACGCGTATTAAACAAAATAGTCATTACTTATGAACAAATAGGTATAATTTATGGTGTTACAATATAATTAACACTAAAAATAAATGTCACTCCCTCGAAAAATATTAGAGTATTTTCTCACAATATTACAATTTTACACAAAAATGCATTTTATTTTTTAGATAAAATTATTTATTATTAAAAACTATTTTGTGGTAAGTATTTAACAATTTAGTGGAAAGAAACCATAAATCAGTTACATACTGTGTATAAATCATACAAAAAAGTATAAATTTTATAGTCTACTTTAGGTTACCGTAATTAAAACATGGGAACCGCCACTGACAAATCAAAATAAACATACAAGTGTTATAAGGGTATTTTGTAATGCCTCCCTTGAAACAATAATAAAAGTAATTAACTTCAGACAAGTTATGATTAATGATTTACTAGAGAGTAGGTAAATTCAAATGGAATTAAACTTGGAGCAGCTTTGTAACCTATTTCTTATAGGGATCATAACAAACTTATATTGATACAAGTTGTTTGAACTTCATGTAAAACTGAGAACTTAAATGGGTGAAATGATCAAATCCTAGATTGATATAACTAAAGGAAATTGAACTGTATAACAGCGGATGAAAAATTAACATTAACGGGAAAGGATTTAAACTTAAGAATAATATTGGTTTGAGCAAAAATAAATTGTATTACAACATGTATGAAAATGCCTATCTGGTGTAATAAATTGGAATACAGCGATTTCAATGAAGATTGACTGTTTGGAGGTAATTCGGCTAAACTGGCACCCCACATAAAATTGATGACAGGCAGAAACAAGATTTTTTAAACATATTTTAGAGAGTATATTTAATCCTAATAAAAAGGAAAGAAACTATAGATGGAAAGAGATCTACGAAATAATGAATGGGAGCGATATGAAATAGAAACAGGAAAAAAGCAGACTAAGCAAACCACTTCCAAAATAAGGCATGTTAATAGTAGGGGGGCTTCAGTTTTTGAACATTTGATTTGAACTTCGTGACTGTGGTGAGTTATTAAAATTGTTTTGGTAATACTGGCTATTATTTCGGATTAGGAAAGAGATAGCGATCTCTGGTTTTTCACCACTATTTAAGTTTTTATGCTCTTTAAAATGAGGGGTCACTTGATAGGGGTTTACATTTTAAAAATTTTTGCGTTGCCCCCAAAATTTCGCATTTTTGGGAACACAAAAAATGTTCAATATCATAAAATGAAACTTCCATTTCCAAATTGCTCCACTACCCAAAGGATATCTCCTTATATTACCTATAGGAAAAAAGTAGAGGAGGGGGGTCCTGACTTTATATTCACCCTGTATACGATAATTGTTGACACTGGGAAAGAAGTGCAACATGACCTTAGAGGCGGGAGGGATACTCTGATTATAATAATTCTGCCTATACTGTCTTCCTTAAGAAAACTGAATACTAAACAAGAGTCCATTTTCATCCTCCCGCTTAATACAGCGTCTAAAATCTGACGGCCGTAACAAGACTTAATCCTGGAAATCTAGAGTCACCGTCCGTCAGAAGAGATATCAAAAAAGTCGGCAATGAAAAAAGCTCAAAATGAACTTGCACAGTTACGACATCCTATATTACAAAACCATGGGAAGTCTGGGGTTGAAGAGGTGTTCTTATTGTATCATCAGGTAAAAAACTGATCTGTAACTCATTGAAACAACAATCTTTTAAATATCTAGGTTACACTTGTTTTTGTAATCTAGATGTCTCTCATGTCGAAACTATGCAAAGAATTCTTTTCGAGCTTCTTCGTTGTTGAATATTTTGGATCTCTTATCAGATGGACGCTGATTCCAGATTCCAGGAGACTAACAAAAGGGTCAAACTAAACAGCTCTTCTATTTGAAACCGGCTATGGGTTTGCCCTTCTCCTTGCAAATACTCCACATTCTACCAGAAGATGGTAGGATGTTCCAAACAGAAACATCCTGACAATCTGCGGGTTGGTATTATCTTCTTCCAATCCAAGCTATTATTGTGCTCTTGGTCATTGAGCTTGCATTGCACTGCCTCTGGTCGTAATTTCCGGACTTGACTAGTAGTCTACCAACATCGGATTTTTCTAGCAATTTTATTACCTATTTGAACCATTGTGTTCTATTTTGTCTGTTTAATAAAACAAGCGAGGGGGGTAATTAAGCTCAAAACTTTTTTTTCCATGAGAATGCACGTCCCCATACAGCCAATCCGCATACAACACAACACGTCTTCCACGACAATTCTTGGATGATTTTGATTGGGAAGTGTTTGATTATCCGCCTTGTAGCCCAGATCTGGCCACCAAGCAAACTACCACCTCTTTCCCAGCAATGAAGACCTGGCTTGTAACTCAGCGCTTCGATAGTTACGCTGAACTTCACCCCGAAGTTAATAAGTGACATTTCCACATAACATTTAGTATTATGTTCATTGATTATAAACGCACGAATAATCTATTAGTTAGTTGTCTGCAACCAAAACCTTGTAAAAAGGTTTAAAAATTACTTATGTCCAATTTTAATAGTCAATATAATTGTACTTTGGTTGTCATGAAACTTTGATTACAAAGTAGTTGTACTGGTGTCTGCTAGATACCAGCACTGTACAGGCTGTACATCCTTCTTACATCTTAACTATAATGTATGTAATTTTTCTTGGTTGGTATAACTGTACTCAAATATTCGTTTTTCTTTCATTGCAGCCAGTTGTTGTTTACTTTATTAACAATCATAGAAGGACACTCACAGCTGTAGTCAGGGTAATGTAAAAATAGCATGTTTCCTTAGCAAAAAAATGAAAGGTAAATATTGTTCATCTATATAATTGGGAAATAATGAAAATATCATTGTTTCTCAAAAATATTTTTGTAGGTAATCATTTGCATAATTTTTGTTTTTATAATGGTTATGATCTCAGCGGCAGATTTCTACAAAGCTCGAATCAAGAACCTGCGTCAGGTTATGATAAATGTCTCCATTTGAACGGCGATTACGTTGAAAAAATAAACCTAAAGAGCGTAGATTTTAAAATGTATATAATAAAATGTTCCTATTTCAGTTGGTTAATTTTTTAATTTTAAACGTCTGTTACTTTATGGAAATCCTACGTAGGTTTCGTAGAGAATCCATGGTAACGAGAAATTTAGTTTATTATTACACTTCTTTCTAAAAAAAAGTAACGCTATATTAAGAAAAAAAATTTCAAAACTTTGATGTTTTTATCCAATGAGTTTTTTATCCAAACTTTCTTTAGTTTAAAATTCTTTTAGTTTATTAAAAAATAGTTTATCGTAAACAATATTATGTGTTTATACATGGTTATCATAAAAGACATGGTGCGGTTTTGAACATGGTTTAAAGAAAAACCCGAATTACCTTACAGTTAATATTGTTTAGTCATCTAATTTTTCGTCTGAAACTCCGTTATTTTTACATAAGATAATACATTTCAATATGTGGCACCCTTAGCCGCTCGAAAAATGTCCAAACGATACTCAACTTCTCTCCAAACTATCGGGTATGGTTGTCATTGCTTCACCAATCCTGTGTAAAACAATATTAAGTTGTTATGATCCTATAAGAAATAGGTTACAAAGCTGCTCCAAGTTTAATTCCATTTGAATTGACCTACTCTCTAGTAAATCATTAATCATAACATGTCTGAGTTAATTACTTTTATTTTGTTTCTATGATATGATTCAACTTAGTTTGGTTCTCAATATCCTCTAGTTGATCAACTTGCTTCTCCCTTACTTTTTCCATACGTTCTAGATGATAAACCTACTGTATTGCACGCATTTCAATACTCATTCTTACATTGGCACCTATTAACTTTATGAAAGTACACCTCTACACCTAAACCGTCAAACCAAATTGCAGAAGATTTATTAGCATTGACTAAAAGTCTTTGAAGTTCCACTTACTGTTTTTTTACTTTGTATGTGTATGATTTTCTCTTGCCTAGAGAATAGCTTGTGTTGGCGTAATGGATATCATCATGTTGTTTTCTACTCGTAAAGATTTCCAAGATATTATTAGTTATACTGAACTTTTAAGATTTAAATTGTTTGCTGTAAAATAATTGTCCTATGTCACAGCATTATTATCTAAGTCCGATTACATATTTATTACACAGTTATTACATATTGTGTCCGATACGGACTTGCAACATTCACATTTAAGCTGACAATACTTTGCAATTGTGCTGTTCAACAGTTATCGCGCATACACACAAACAGAAATTGCATTTCGTCATCAGCACCTGAGGGGAGACGCTTAGCTAATCGCTCAACCGACAAACTACTAACTGTCGTCAGCTCTTACTGTACAGTGTTGTTACAAAAATGATGGACATCTTTACAGCCGGAATAAATGTATTTTTTTATAACAAAGTTAAAATAACTTTTGCAAATGCTTGATAACAAGAATATAAAAAATAGATTAAAACTACTGTGTACTATAATAAATCCGTACTATTATCAAATAACTAATGATGAACGATCGCAATTATTACTTCTGCTTCTTGGTCACCAGGGAATACAATGGTACCATTGCTAGTTCAGTTCCTGTCCACCAAGTTATAGGCCAAGTTAATTGGCCTGTAACTAAGAAATAACAACAGGTGCACCCCTGTTGTTATTTCTAGCTAAATTCATTTCTTGGAATTTAAATTAAAACTAAAAAAACCTTAAAAAAAATTATGGTTGCCTGTAAAGTCGGTTTTTACGGGCGAAGATTTTACGTGACAACGTCTTTTTCTCGGTAGAATATTTATTGATATGAATATTATTAAATTGCACAATAGGAACAAGGAATTGAATGAAAATAAGAATTGCACAAATTTTAACTATAGAAATATATTTTGTTTACTAAAACATTGTACATAATTTGAAATTAATTAAAATTTGTTATTGTAAATGGTAAAGTTGAATAAAACATTTACTAAAATTGGAATTTGAAATTCTTGCTAAACACAGTTAAATTCTAACTCCGCGCGTGGTGATTGGTCGGTTTAGTTCGTTTGTTTGGTCGCACTGTTATGACAGGTTAGAGGTTATAATTTGTTATTTTAAATGTTTGACTAGCAATACGCGCTGTTTCTTCTCAATCGACTGAATTACGATTGATTGCAGAGTGATTTAAACTAATAATTTACTTAACACTATCAACATTTGTCAATAGTATGACATAACCTATAAACTCAGTTTCTCAACTTTTGTGTCAATCTAACAATTAATCAATCAATCATAGTTTACGATAATGAAATATCAGTGTACAATTATTTACCTTTATTGTTGTAGTTGTTGTAAATGACGAATCTAAGCACTCCACATTTTCACGAATAAACATAGTTATCTGCTCTATCCCGTGATCCCGTGCGGATCCCGTGCGGCGGACCCACTGGACGGGCATCGTAACGTTACCGGGCGTTACACTTTTTCATGAGTGACTCCGAGCCGCAACCTAATTTAAGACGTTGTCACGTCAAAATTAAAGTGAAATGAAAAATGCTTTTATTGTCAGGCTGAGTTGGGACTGTGATAAATATGGTATATATTGTTACCATATTAGTATTTTTATATATTTTTTGTATAAACAAAAATTGTAAAAATAACTAATTATGTTTACAAATTAACTAAATCTAAATATAAAAAACAGTAAAAAAACGAATGAAAAATAAAATAGTCAATCTATTGATTTATTAATGGTTATATGTTTAAGTCACGGAGCAGTTTCTTGATCAGTTTTGTTCCACAGTGATGGACATTTTTTTAATAACAAGATTACACGGTCATTTCGTAAGCACAATATTAAAATTAATTCTAGTCCTGAAATTCATGTAGGTCAAAAGTAGCTTACAGAAACATTCACGTCTTTTGATTTGTAAAGTAGAATATTTACTGGTTTTGTCATTTTCATTTTAAAGTGAAATTTTAGCGCAAAAAAATTATTAGCTATAATGATTTCGGCTCAAAAACGTATTCCTATTATATTTGATCCAAAAGGGTAGAAAAATACACACTATACACATTCTGACTCCTGACTGGCATACATTTAAAAAATTACTATTAATATGCAACAATGCATCCATCAGTTGCAGTGCTACGTGTTTCTATCTTTTGCACTGCTTCTTTCGTTTTTAAATTTGCAAATTGACAGTTTGATTTTATTCCAGTCTTCATATACTTTATAATATTATATAACAATTTGAAATTACAATAATGTACCTCATGTCAATTATTTTTGATTTGACAAATTAAATTACGTATATTATATATATATATATTAGATATATATACATATTAGATACAACATTTTATATTTAGGGCTTTGAAGAATACTAACATTGCATTTCTTTTGTTTATTGCTTTAGTGTAACTTACACAAGTGACATGTCACGTACACACATCAGTTGTAAATATTATTTCACGTGTTACAAATAATGAGCAATCCTTTTAATTTTAAATCAATATCTGCTTTTAACATCGATCTTGAAAGGCTGTGGAGCGGTGGTGAACCCTGGTAGTGCCACAGTAGAAGGTTTCGGTTCCCCAGCTGGTAAGCTGATGGAAAACTTCTCGAAGAAAGTTGTGGTGAAGAGGAAGATAGTGTTTCTGGCCATCATCTCGCCCACACATGTTCTCTGACCTGGATAAAATGTAAAAAAATGTTTGTAACTAGTTAAGTTAAGTCGGTTAAAATACTACAAAAATACTCTTATCACTTAAAATATATTTAACAGTATTCCTAAAACTATCATATTTTATTAATAAATATTTCTTCTTTAATTATATTGATTAATATAGTAAAATATAATACTGTTAATTAATCCATTTTTCACACTTTTATTTCATTACTTTGTAATAAAAGAATTCTTAGGAATGATCGAAAATAAAAATAACTCCAACAAAGAAAATGGCATCAGATTATCGAAAATCTAGTCAGTCACTCTAAAACACTGCCAACTTCACATACTCGAGAATGTACATTAATGGCCCTGCCAGTTTTAGTTCAACATTTACTGAATGAAGATGGATCTCATCTTCTCAGTGAGAGTGACATAAGCATTTTAACCTACGTTGAATAATTGGTAATTCTTATGAGTCTTAGTTGTTGTGAGAAGATTACATGGCATCAATAGTAATACTATTCATTATTTCCATGCCAAAAAACAGTTTAGGCTGTTCACAAGGCCTAGTTATGTAGCCAGTGAGGAAGTCCAAGGGGTTTAGACCCTCAAATTTTCAATTTTATAAATTACTTTTTTAGCAAACGACTGTTATTATTTAAATAATTCAATACCACTCACATGTACTGATGAAATATTGTTCTTAGTATTGAAACGGGCCAAGAATTTTTAAGGAACAAAATGGAGAATGAGTGGTTGACTGCACTTGCCTTACTTTCCATCTACTACATAAAATATGAGTCATATTGGCCCCCCCCCCAAATCTTTTCCTGGCTATGTTCTTGGTTGCTCTTAATATTATTATAGGATATTGATTTGATTGAAAGAAAAACTGATTTAAATGAAATTGCCATAACATCATACATGATTTCAACAGAGTTAACTTGTTCAGCATAATAAAATAAATTTTTCTCTGTACTTATACACAGAGCACAGAAAAACAGGAAATCGAAAATCATAATTCTGTGTTGGGTAATATTAACATAAAGATTGAAGTATCATTCTGAACTTTTTTTAAATATTTGGAACCCAGGAAACTTTACCGTATTATGAATAATTCCTCACGTCCTACAAATGTACTCATAGAGTTAACAGGCTTGTATCTACAGTATGTTTAACACATGCTCTTTACCGAGGCCAAATGTAGGCATATTGGAAGGTTTTGTGTATTGTCCTTCCGAGTTCAGGAATCTCTCCGGGTGGAACTCCTCAGGATTCTTCCAGTATTTAGTATCATATCCAAGAGAGCGCAAGTTCATGGATATCAAAGTACCCTGAAACAAACAGTTTGTGAAAATTGGTTTTTTACAATAATAAATGGAAGCTATTGTATAAATTAAATGTTAGAGGGGATACAGTATCGCAAGGAATCATGTTGTAAAACAAAAGCGCTGTTCTAATAAATTAAATATGTCAAAAAATAACTATTTCGTTTTGTTTAAAATAAAATCTTATCATATATTAATAAGTATAAAGTAATTATTAAAAGTATGGTTTGTTCTAAGTAGTACACTACATATGATGTTATCAATTATACGAGTAATACAATACAAGGTAGTAAATAGTAAAATTTACTTTTTCCAAGTAATGAAGGATAGAGGAAGTAGGACATAATTCAATTCGGTTTTATTTTATTGTAATATTCAAAACGATAACATTTCAATAACGATAAGTATTTCATATACTCGTAATATAATAATAGAAAATTGATACAGACATATTCAAAATATATTAAACTAGACTCAAGTAGCTGAATGTAAGATATTATTGGCCGTATAGTGGGCAAATAAAAAAGGTATTTCAAAGATATTAAAATCTACAGGCACATGGGGCAAAAACATAACATTGTATAGCTCGAAACATTTGAAACAAAAGCAGAGTTAGTGTTACCGGTACTACAAATTAGGGGTTTTTACAATTTTATTCAGGCATGTGTAAGAATACAAATATCCCTTCCAGCCTAATAAGACGAAAGGTAGATTTTATGTATGGCTGTAATCTCAGTGTCAAATTAAATATGCACTTTTGGTTGAGACGCTTAGTTTGCACAGCACTTATGGGACGATGACTCTCAAGGTATGAAGGTTAATTTATTCGTAACACATTCAAATATTCAGAAACACAATCATCTTGAAACAACATTATGACATACATCAACAAAAACTGTTATAAGTATATAAATATGTTTTTATAAAGTGTGTGATTTATGAAATGAATACGAAATTATGTTTTTGAATATATTCTCTTTATAACGATTCAATTATAAATTTCTAAAACATTTAAATAGCCACTATCTTGAAACCTTAACAGTTACAGAATAATTAGTAGTAAATTTAATGTTGGTTGTAATTGCTTGACAACTTTACAAAAAATGTCAATTTTGATATATATATTGTGAAATACAACATATAAAGCCAGCATTTTCCATAAATGTAAATGCTGCTATCCTGAAACATCTTACCAAACAATAGTATATAAGGACTATCATAGTACCAAGTTCACCTTAAATCGGCTAAAACATTTAATACTTATAGTATTGAACATTATTTACACAATGATGGTCAAAAACCTTTGTACGGTCTCTACCTGAAAACCTTCTTACAAGAATTCAAATCCTCGTAAGAACAAGCTTAACATATAACATAGTTCATATATCTCTGCAGCACTATTCCTCTGCTTAACCGTACATCACAGTGATAGGGAATGAAATATTAAATTTCACTGTCTATTTATATAACATGTTTAAACATGTTTAAAAATGTTTATTTTTCCAGGTGTGGGACCTAATATAATTAATTTTTAACCTCAATCTCTTCTAAAAGTTCACATGTTTTGCACGAGGCTTGTTGGTGAATAATACAGTGAAACACCACGTGTTCCCTTACCTCCAGCATTTATGAACAGCATTCCAAACACAGTCTAAAAAGCGATTTAGAGCCAAACATAATTTAACCTCAATGAATAGTTATTTCCTCTACGTTTTTTTTAGATCAAGTTGTGTTCACAAATAGAAAAACTATATTTAAAAAAATCTGAACTAATAACGTTCCTTTTCATGGAATAAACCAATTTAGTGTAAATCTTACATCTCTCTTAAAAAGCAGGAGCCAAATTGTATACATTGGTAGCAATCAAATACGTACCACCCAAATTTATTGAAGACATCTACAAACTGATATCTAATGTCAGTCTATGCCTATATTTTCTATTAGCCTCACAAATGCATTTGGAAACAAACTGAGTGAATGATATATTTGCTGGCTTAGAATCATAATTCCCCAATGCATGTTTTCACTAACTCGTCATCAGAAAAAGGCTTGCCAGCTCTTACTAATGTTAAAATATTTTTAAACTTGCTCAAACAGCGGTTCCGTTCTGATATTTACTCAGTAAAAATGTCACGTTGATATTGCGTAGACTTTTCAACGCAATAATTTCAATTTTAAAATTTCCCTTTTTTGCTTACGGCTAACCTATAGTTTAAGCATATTTGCTTAGTTTTGTTTCACAGTTTTTGCAAATATTACACTATTTTAACACGGAGATTATTGTGTTCTTATAAATACAACAGTATGCGGTGTTGACGTTTTCATCCACAAAGTTACCGCTTGTTCTCAGGTGAAAGTATGAAATCAGTAGCTGTTAAATAGTCTGCACTCCACTCACCACTATTAGTACTGACGCACTTCCACAGTCATAGCCGAGAAGATCTGTCCCAATTAGGGTGTAATCTTTCATAATAATACATTTATATTAAGTTTTATATTTTACAACAGTTTATTAAATTTCAATTCAATAATACTTTAGCCAATGGTATATAATAAATAAAAGTATGAACGGTTACAGCGCACTTAAAACATAAAAAGAGAACTAAAATGAGCTGCTGTCTGGTGGCAATGGGTGGAACCTACGCAACAATCATGGGTTTTACTGTTG
This sequence comes from Homalodisca vitripennis, assembly GCF_021130785.1. Taxonomy (NCBI): domain Eukaryota; kingdom Metazoa; phylum Arthropoda; class Insecta; order Hemiptera; family Cicadellidae; genus Homalodisca; species Homalodisca vitripennis. Next base: position 147,842,974 of record NC_060208.1, read on the forward strand.
TTTTGTTCTTATGGGGTAAAACGAGTAAAACTCAAGATTGTTTTACTGCTAGCTACTCTCAAGACGGCCGACTGATAAAATCTAAATTGGATCTTAAATCGATTTGTCCGTTCTGCCTCAAACTGAAAATAAGTCAGTTGTACCATTCACATACGTGCGTAGTGAACAAAAGTTCCAAATTACAATAGTTTGGAAAGAAAAACATGCAAATATATTCTAAGGAGCTGAACAATAATAATAAGTATAAAATTATCCAGTCATTAATTTGTACAATTATGTTCCTCTTTTACCTGGTATAGAACATAGCAGCGATTAAGATTTCGTTCTATTAATTTGTTGCAATATAATGCATTTTCCCTCACTTACCTTAGGAATAAAGTAGCCCCCGAATGTGGTATCCTTGACACAGTAGTGAGGGACATTGGTGGGCACAACACTGTTGATTCTCTCCACTTCGCTCAGAACTGCCATTGTATAGTGCAAGCTGTGAAATCATTACCAGTTACAAAAAATTATACGAAAATCTTGCAAAATAAATTCATCCATCTTTGCCTTTAATTCGATTTTTCTATGGGGGATAAATATATAAATGTAATGTATCAAAAATGTTTCGATTCTTAAACTCATAAAACAGCCAAAACAATCACTGTACCCTTCATGCTCTACAAACTCCCATTTCCCTCTGAACTGGCTAACAAAATCATATACACCTACTTTGGCCACGACATTGAATCTGATGGTGTACCCTTTCTACGTAACCTAAAAATAAATAAATTGGGATAGAGGTTCGTCCAACGGTTTAAGAAATCGGGCTTTAAAACTATTGCACTGTTTATGAGTACCGTCGATGTTGTACTGTACCGACTGGAATACTAAACATCCTCATTCTGTTTTATAAGATCCTCACACAGACCTTACAAACATGATCGTCGCATGGACAGAAGACGGACAGAATAAGGCGGAAAAGGGAATCGGCCTTCCCTTCAAATAATACCTAACATGATACAAATTATCTACCTACATAACTGGACATAAATTTGAAAACATGTTGATAAATTTCCTTCTACAGACCTTTCAGTTTTACTTACAACCAGATGTTGTAAACACCAACCCATTTTGGTAAAGTTGACATTACTTATTTTGTAACCTTGTGTGTTTACTAATTCAACACGAATTATAAATAAACTACAGTTCAGGAGCCGAGAGCCAGTACGAATTGTATAAGCACACAATGTGTGTTTTATTGACGTCAATAGAGAGATTTTCACTGGACAAAGAAATCAATCTGTCAGCCGCACTAGTTTTGGTGAAGTTTGAAATGGATATATTTCTTAGCATGACACAATTAAATTAAATTAAAACCATAATTACAGTCTGACAGTGACAGACCTCTAGTTTCAGTCAGTGCTCTATGTTATCAATCTTATTTGACAAAACTATTTATTTCAAAAATTGTCTTTACAATTTTACTTTGTGATTTATTTTACAGTACTATTCATGTAAAGTGTATTTTACATATGAAAAATGACATTAATTGGCTTTTTTGGCAAGAGCCATTCGAATAAACATGGTAAATAAAGCATAATATTAAAGAAATAACGAAAATTAGATGTTTTTGTTCACTCAGATAACGGTCGACTGGCGCACTCTGTGTCACACGGGAGAGAACGTGCCGGCACTCTTCAACAGGAAAAACATGCAGGATTGAGGATGTTTGAAATTCACTTACTTGGTTTTATCATCCAACAGAGGCTTCCTTCCCCTCCCCAGAACTCTGTCTATTTCCTCTTGCATCTTCTCCTGGACCTCAGGATACAAGATCATGTACAGCAACACAAACTCTATGGAATTGCTCGTAGATTCTGCTCCCGCAGAGAACAAATCAGTTCCAACCACAATTAGATCCTCCTCTGAAAAATTGAATTGACGATTTTTGTTAATATAAATTTTTATTACATTTAATTATCATTATGTATTTAGCGGTTAATTGTCCAAACATTAATAAAAAAATTGTAATTTAAGTATTGTTATTGCGGCAACACCTTCGATTCGCATTATATAGCTTTTGAACAGTTGAGAATTTTGAAATCTCCTTTAGGGATCTGTGATAATATCAATTTAGAAAAATTTTGATTGATTTCAAAATTATGCCCCTCTTCCTCAAAATGTTGGAGTCTTTGTTGGATAAAGTTCAAACATTTTCACTAGTCGTATACATTTATTATACAGTATGAGCTAGAAAAGTATGGATACACTCTATTTAGCTTTTGATAGATAAAGGTGGAGGGATGAAACTCGGGACACCTTTTCAGGAAATAGAAGTGAACTTTTTAGTCACTGTTACAGCTTTGTCGCTTTCCCCAAAATGGGATTTGGGAGAGGGGCTCAAAATTTTTAAATGTAAAGACCCGTGTCATTAGATAAATTCCTTGCTTCATCATAAGATCTCACCCGGTCTCCGTAGCCTCGCGTTATAAGGATCATAATACGCTCTTGTTTACTTAAACACTACATTTCAACGTAAAGTGTCACAAAAACACGTCTTAACTTTAGTAATTCCAACCAGAAACTGAACATGACACTGGACTTCTTCAAAACTGATAAGATACGGGAGGCCTACCCTGCAGCAGGTAATAACTAACAGGTTTGCGTGTGTAAAGAAAGTGGTTGTCTATTGAATGTTTATATATTCAGAATGTGGATCTTCTTGTTTTGCCTTAATTAATTTGAATTAGCTAACAATTTGTACTGATTTGAGATAAAAAGCTCTAGTTTTAACTGTTCTTCTTTTATCAGGAACTTTCAAATTAGGTGTCACTTAATGGGACTTTACATTTAAAAAGAGCCCTCCCAAATCCCATTTTTGGGGAAAAAAGCGGCAAAGCTGTAACAGTGACTAAAAAGTTCACTTCTATTTCCTAGAAAGTTGTTCCGAGTTCCAACCCTCTATCTTTATCCATAAAAAACTAAACAGAGAGTATCCGTACTTTTTATCACACTATATAACAACGGTGGAGATACTGTTGAAAACTATTACTTAACTCTATAAGCAAACATTTAAACTGTAACAAACAATTTTTGCACTACTAAATGGTTTTCTTGGCACTTACAGATAATATTGTGCCCATAGCATTTGTTTGTTCTGCTCTTTGCAATGATTTCGGGCTCACTGCACTCGCTTTTCCTCGTGCAGTTCTGAATCATGCTAGTGCCTGACCCTCAGTTCTTTCTTTCAGACACATACCGGGGGTAACAATGTCAAAGAAGCCAATTGTGTGTCTCTCGTTCACATTTTCATTCTTAAAGTTGGATTTTATAGCTGATGTTCCATATGTTAGTTTCCTCTTACTGAAACGTCATTAATATTTTACTTTCTGACGGTTTATTATTATTGCGATGTGACATTGCAATGCGTTTCATCAATAACCATTAACGTTTTTTTTTTTAAATCCTTCTGTCGAATACATGTTTCTTTCTGTGCAGATAAAATTTAGAGTTGTAGTAAGATTAACTTTATTACTATACAAAACTAGTACATAATTAAACGCCTTCAAAGTACAAAATTCGTTTTCAAACTTAAAGAATCGTGAAGATCCATTTAGTAGTGGAAGTCTTTAGGTAACAGACCGTTTCCTGTGTTTTACACCCAAATGTACAATACTTATTTAACTACACTACATTTGGATGAAAATATAATTCCCTGATGGTAACGCGAATGAAACTCAATAAAGGCTCTAATGTGTTTACAACATACCTGTGAAATGTGAGCCAGGGTTTCCTTTGTTGCAATCCATCTCAATAAGATAACTGTCTATCAGATCCCGTGGATTGTTGGGATCCAAAACTTCCCTGTGCTCCTGTATCGTTTCCTGGATAAAATGATTATAAGTACATATATACACGTTTTAGCTTGTATACGATTAAAACATACGTACTCCAAACACTTAGTCATTGACAAGTGTTAATATTTATAACTAGCCTCTTTCGATTTGTTGGGATACCATTTAAATTGAGACATATGTACTTGTTACTAACCGGTATCTTCGAAAGGTACGGTTGAGGGTTTTCACTGGATATTCTTTTTCGTAATCTGTTTCTTCACGTTATCAAAGATCAACTGTCTACAAAATACTTGATCTTTGGTTTGCGGCGAATGTTTACTCGTATGAAACTGACAAGATATATGAAGCAACAAATAAATTGCCCAATTACTTTGACATCTCTAATATTTGCTGACCTTTACCAGTAACAAATGAAGTCGCATCAATTGCCTCCATTACTGTGAGACACTTTATGTGCAAAGAACTTCGATACATATGACAACTATGTGCAGGAAATGCTTGAACTCACAAACACTAACCTTCATCCTATTATTAGAAGACTTTATAACTTTCACTTCTTCCACATTTATGAACGAAAACCAATCAATAGATGACTATATTTTTTATAGTCTTTACTCGCATCTTTTTAAAGAAGTTTTATAGACTTCCAAATCCCCCCTCCATCCCAAACACACACAATATTACTTCACATCGTTATAGTATAAAACTTCTTAAGTATACATACATACTAAAAAAGTCTTTTTGATAAACAAATATAGTTAAAGAAGCTTTTAAAATCTCTGCGATCGTCATCATAATTTCAATCATAAACTATATTTAATCGTCATCATAAACTATTTACAACTTAACATGGAATTAAAAATGAAAATTAATATATGAGAAAACTTACCCTGATGAAATCATGAGTTTCGTTGATCACCTTCATTGTAAATTTAAATTTAGAACTGATGAATCTAAAAATTGGAAATATGTCCACTATATCCCCTCCTCCGGGACTGCCAAGACGGAAAGCTTTATTTAAGTTGTTCAAGAAGTTGCGCGATCTCTCATCGTTGAAGTCAATCCTTTTACTTGCAATTATCATCCAGATGACATTTACAGCAGCTAGACCAAACAGTCCATTGCCCTGAAACAGACGATTTTAGGTTATACTAGCTGTTACCCGCGGTTTCGCACACAATCTTTAGAAAAGTCCTTATATTACTTAGTAAAAGCAATTATGCGCGATTAGCCGCGGGTAACAGCTAGGTCGTCAATACATTCGTAGTATTTTATAACGAAAACTCTTGATTTTCAATAAAATACCAATTACAACCAGATACCCACGGCTTCGCACGCGATTTCCTTCAGAAAAATTGGGACATAGGGGGCATATTTCTTTTGAACGTCCTTATTACCCTTCTGAGATAAATAGTCACTGAAAGATACTCCAAGCTCATGAACTATTTAAGATTTAAATTTTAAAACAGTCTCAATATGCACTTGTGAAATAACTGGAATTTTTTCTCTAATATTCTATGATTTTTGTATACAATTGAACTATATTAGCCCAGCGTGGACAGGAGTCAAAAGTCAAATTCATTTGCACACATAGGCCTACGATGTAATAAATGATGGTGCTCAATGTAATTTTGAAACGAAAATAGGCATATATTAGGTACATATTATTACAGTCTAATGATTATGAGCTCCAGATGTTAAACGAAATTGCGTATGGTTTTTATTTTATTGAAACAAAATTTGCTGTTTCTCTTAAGCTTACTCTATGCTTTCAAACTATAAGTGTAAAGAAATGTAAAATAGTAATTAAATGATATAAACATATGTTTCTTTTGTCGCATTATACATGTTTACAAAGAACAGCTGATTAAATTTGAAAAGGCTCTTTCACTTAATAACATATGTTTGCTGCAATGCATTTCTTACGGGTATTTCTGTAACTTTTAGAGACCAGTGGGGCGGAATCCTGAATCGGGAACGGGATAAAAAGTATCCTATGTTCTTATCCCAGTTCTTAGCTACCTCCCTACCAATTTTCAGCCAAATCGGATCAGGCGTTCTTGACTTATAAATAGTGTAACTAACACGACTTTCCTTTATATATATAGATAGTTAGCCATATTATTGTTCAAACCAATAAAACGTACAATTATAATGTTAGCCAGACATAAAGATTTTATAACAGCATACATCTTATTAGAATAATTGTTAGGCAAGGCACCAGAGAGATTTTATACAATACTGTATTTAATAACCCTGAAGTTAATCTGGCCTCAGAGTAGGAGATAAGAAAAAATGTTTGCTGGATTTGTCTTTAACACTGCACCAATGCAGATTTAATTTGTCAAAAACCATTTATGCTTCCAGTGGTCATAACGAATAATTTATTTACTCTTAACAATAAAGTTGCACTATTGTAGTGAAACTACCTGCATGGTTCCATCTTTGATAGTTTCCATAAGTTGATTAATTTCTTCAACTATTAAATTTTCTTTTTCCATTTTCCCAAAAGCTCGCATTTGTTTCACGGTAAATTTGCGGCTTGAATTCCATTGTTCTCCAGTGCTCAAAAATATACCTGAAAGAGAATTTTACGTTTACTAAAATAGAATAATACATTTCAATAAGCAATTTTAAAATATTCCATTGTAAGTGGGAGAGGACGATACTTTTGGGGCAGCTGTACAAGTTTTTAGCGGAAAGATGAATAAGGTAGTGTTTATAATTAATGTATAATTAATGATAATGTTTAATACATTCATGAATACATCAAACACCTTTATCATAATTGTTCATAATTGAATAGATTTAACCACATTTCTTAAAATTTCATGTGAGAAGGTTTCGTGTTATTGAAGTATAACCATTTTAGTATAGTACGGGTGTATTGAAGCTCAGAAAACACGATTTCCAATACACTCTAGGCTCAAACTATAAAATGGCTGGATTTTAAGGCCACGCCATTAGTCTCTATTACAAAGAACATGAGTAGAAAAAAAGTTAGTCATAATAATATAAATCTCGAAGTCAATGCACAATTTGTATTGCACATTACACTATATTATACTCACCTAATGCTTTTCCATAACTTCTTGCTTTAATTGAAAAGCTTTCAGGCCTACTTTGAAACTCTTCTTTTCGCAGAGCTGCAAGCACGTTATCAACTCCTGTCACAAAAACTGCTAGGTCACTGAAAATACGGCAACCTATAATTTGGCCATAAATCTTCGACCACTCCTCCACCTTCGGATAAAGGTGTCCTTTTGGCAATTCCAATAAATTGCCAATAATAGGCAGTGGGGTGGGGCCTGTAAAAAAACAAACAGTAGTTTATATCACGTTTATAAAATCAAAATGTTTAGACCAATATGTACACAATTGTAAGTAATATTATTTCTAAGACTGAATATAATAAACAAATCCAACTACTAGATCTTTCTTATTTCCAATTGATTCAATATGTCACTAAAATTTTAACAAAAGCATATTCAATTGAAAAATAAAAAGACTGAATAACTAAACAACGTTTTGTAGTCTAGCTGCACCTCAATTAAAATATTACTGATTACCTGATCTCACGTATTTTATAGCAGTAAAGTGTTTAAAAAATGTGTCAATAACAGTTTGCTCTTCTTATTTTTTTAAGTTGGTGACTTCTAATCACTGATTAAACTAGACGATAGAAAAACTATGATAAATTATCTCGAGTTGTAAAGTTATCCTTAAGATTCCCTTAGATGATGTAAACACCATTGAGAATCATATCTTTTAAAGATTATAAATACATTAAGAATAAAAAGCAATTACTGCTTACACTGATTTTCCTATTAAAGTGTATAAAACATCACAGTATAATTGAACTGAGAGTCAGGAAACATTTACCTGGAGGAAAGTTTTCAGGTCTTTTGTATTTCCATAGGTAGATAAGGACGACGAAGACGCAAAATAAAATAATTGTTTCAAACATTCTTCTTTAGATTTTTTTCCCAACTTTTATCTGAAATTAAAAACGAAGCAGTCAATTAAATTGTCGATAAAAATAAGCCATAAGAATCAAACAGGACAAAAAATTATTCATAGTTGATTTAAAAGCTTCTTTGTCACATCGAAAATTCCGTAGTAGTTTGGTAAAAGATAAGATTCTTTACTGAACAGTTCATATCACACTAATTCAGAATCCTGTACAAATGTTAGATCTATATTCGACGCAAGCAGTCAGAATAGTCGCTCTCAGATTCAACAGATAAGAGAGCAAAAGTTTTTCTTGAGTAAACATTTTCAGATGTTTTTGTCAAGATGTATACATCTTGGTTTTTTGTGTTTAGAATTGCGAAGTTTCAACCCTGGAACATGGAAGGTTCCATATAATCCACGCTTCAACTCAAGTACGCTTTAACTTAAACGTGGTCTATGTTCCATTGATTTGTCTCTACGCCACTGAAGTTTAAATAGGATTTTTGTTTTGTTTTATTAGCTTATACCGGAGTGTAGAGATTTATTACATTATAACACTAGGTTTAGCATTTTCAGAGCTTAGAGCAAATATTTAAACCACTTTGGTCTTACACAAATGCACTATAATCTGACAAATAATAATTTATAACTGGCCAAAGTGACCTACGCATCTTAGAGTCTTGCAGAGAACACGATTTGAATATCTCACAAGTTCCCGGTAATTTAAAACATTATTACTTCTCTAACACTGGATTTTCAATCCCAATGTTGGATGTTCCCACTGTCGTACATGATGAAAACTAAGGACATAAATAAAGAATTGAGATTGAAGATAAAGTACGAACGAATCAAGTTCCATGAAATTGCATGTCATTCTATGAGATTTGGCTGATTTAGTGATTTTTTTACGTTGGTCCTATGGGCACCCGTGACGGCAACTAGAAATTCGTAGAATTGACAAATTTATAAACAAACTGAGTATAATCAACATGACATTCTGAAATGTGACATAGTAATACATGTAGCACAATGAAATAAGTTATGGCTTTGACTCAGACTGTTAGATAATCAAAGGCTATAGTCACGCACAATTTTTGGCAATGTTAACTTTACAGTAGATGAGAAGATAAATATATCCAATTCGATCATGGCTGTCAAGGTAAGTGGCTCTCAACATCACTGATAATAAACTATAGCAATTGCTTGGCTTCAAAACAGAACAGTTTAAAGTAATGAATTAACTGAGCAGTGTGGTGCAAAGCGGTCTTCCTTAATTACATTACGCTAAATTCGAACATTTCAGACTCCCCCTCCCCACCTTGAATAGACTCTTAACGGTAACACTAACACCCTAATAATTACGTAATCCTACCGCCTGCCACCAACACTCCCTCCCCTAATTTATATTATTTAAAAAGTTGTATGTAATAAAAACGTGTAAACCGTGATTCATCAATATAAAACTAGCACCACAGCTGTACAACATCGTTTTAAACTATTCGCTGTTCATACACGGGATGTTCATTTTCGTAATTAAAATTAACAACTGAAGCCGTTTTCCCTGTCCCTTTTTAGACATTGTAACTAAAATCTAAATGCAACTATAACGTAGCAAGACAATCATGCCAATGCTCAGCACAGCGCGATGTAGCAGAGCAAAAAGAATATATAAATAAAGAAAAAAAATACAATTTCCTGTACTTTACACTCGACTTTAATGTACATACACGCACAACTAACAGCTGATTCGGCTTCTTACTTGTTGAGTAAGTCATACCGTGTCTGCCTATGTATATCGCCAGACCTACAGCACAACACTTCCTGTTTCCTCCCATGGCATCCCGCTTCATTCTTGTTTACCAACTTGCATATTTGGATTTGTGATGGAACCAATATTCATCTCATCCGTAATGCTTTACCTTTTCTGCCGAGTGCGTGAGAGAGAGAGACAGATTCTCCAAACAAAGTCTTTATCAAACACTGTCACGTTTGGCTCATATTTCAAAACTCCTACTCGGTCATAAACGCTTAATCCGTTTGTACGGAGAGAAAATACAATACTAACTTTAAAATATTTAGGGAAAACGGGAAAATTATGTGAATAACTTCGAGCAATTATTGACGTTTAATAGGTACGTAACGCTGCGTCAAACTCCTCATTCTACCTCGTAACGGTGGATAGCACTGCTCAAACCCCTCGCCGCAGGGGGTCTTTAGAGACGTCCCTAAAATGGGCCAACAGCTGTGCTATAGGTGCAGTGACTTTACAGCATTATGAAACAGTTCACGGCTGTACAAAGTTGCAGTTACTGGTATGCTAACCTTGTTTAAGCACAAAGAATGCCTTGTTTCATGCCAGTGGTCACTTCTAGTATGCCAAGTGTGGGCATTTGTATACACCCAAGTCACAGTCGTCACTGTGCACGGGTACAATGCGACGATTAATAGTGTCCTACAATTTATTCAACAGATCAAAATAGATTATCGGCTATAAATACGTTAGAATTTGGAAGATAAAAGTATTGGAACTCGGGCGTTTACCAGTGACGCCGACTAAAATTATTCAAAGTGCAATCGAGAAAGCTATAATACATAGGCTACTATAGTTCCTGTTATTAGAAAAGATGTTGTCAGGCATTAGCACCTCAAGAGAAGAATATTTTTCTTGAATGTTTTGCTAGGAAAAGAAAAGTTTAAACAAACGAATTTGCCTTCCAATATATATTTTCATCTTCCAACCTTTTTCTGCATTGTTTCAGTGACTGTGATAACTAAACCTGCAATACAATACAGAAAGGGCAAGGAATCATAAAGTTATAATAACAGCAAACTGCAATCAATTCAACACCTCTTTCTGATCCCAACGCTACTAACGATATAATAGAAAAGACAGGAAAAATAATTTTTATAGCTGCATACCACTCCTCCTCATCCAACTGATTGGAGTTGGCTTGGATTGGAGGTCTGAAACGACCCTAAAAAATTTTGGTACTCTCGCTTTCTTGATGTGAACCATCAAAATGAAGCATGGCTTGTCTTCCCAACCACAGACGCAGCAAGGTAATACTCCTACAGAGCATACTCGTATAGTCATGTACAGGGATGGCTGGAAAACCAATATCCCCTCGGAAGTGGATCTGGAAACTAATGAATGAGGGAATTTAATACATACTATGTCAGCTTTTGTAATGCTACTAAATCATGTAGAGATAAACGTGAATGCCGGATTGTTCTATGGTTTAATTTGCAGCTGCTGTCAGGGTGCTTCTAGCAATTGTGTAGTCCATGTGGATCTAGAGCTAGAGGTAGAATTATGTCAACAATGAAGTGACCTTGGTGCATGAAAATAGTGTTATAATGTATTCACTGCCATTTCAAAATATAAAACTTCCTTGAACACTGTTATATTTAAATGGATAGACATAAACACAATGTGAATAAAACGATTTTTCAACTTTAAAAAAATGTAACCTTTAATAGTTTTGCACAAGACAAGTTTTTATATATTTCAGTTTTTTATATAAAACCTGAAATACTTTGCCTTTGAATCTATGTCTCCTCCTTCGCTCACCCTCCACAACAGGGGACTTTTTAACATGTTTAGTTGGATCCTTTAATATACAAATGTACCAGTTTTCAAAACTAGGTCAGACAAACACAATTAGGAGAAAGTAAGTTAGCATTATGTGAGGCTATAATAATTCTATCCAAGGAATTTATGACTTTTATGCAGTTTCCTCCACATATATCACGAATAACGTTAATTCTGGAATGAATTTGCATAGGACCTTTTTTATGTAATTGTATTCTTTTTCATTTAGTATAGAATAATTTTGGGCAAAACTTTTTAGATATTTGCAAAAAACTGTACTTTGAACCTCCTTCCTCCCTTAGACCACGCCCTCTCTTCCCAGACTCTATGAGTATGTTTATTAAGACCCTTTAAGGTTCAAATGTACTAATTTTCAAAATTGATTATTAACATTTTTATACTAATTACTTTTTTAATGGCTAACTTGATTGGATTAATTATCCTTACCAGAAGAGGAGATTATGTGCTCAATCACAAATATAATATAGAGAATATTCACTGAGATTATTTTATCGGAATCTCTTATATAACTGTGTTATAAACTGTTATATTTATGATATACGGACTTGATAAATGTTATAATTTATTATTATAAGCTGTACTGTAAAAACGTTATATTACGAAACAAACTTTTATTGCATTTAAAGAACCGCTCATCTAGCTAATAATATGATTTTGTATAAAAATTGCACTTTCCTTTGTAAAGTATTCCTATTAACTCGTTAATATACTTAAGCTTAACTATTCTTCTAAATTCAGTACATCCCCAACAACAAAATTGTTCACTATCTAAAACTGTATTAATATTGTTGTTGCTAGATAACAAAACTTCAATTCAGTTTTTTTACTGACATTTTATCAGCATCTAAACCTTTGCTACTTACATTATGACTTTTTACCTCTCTTTATAGTATGATTAAAACCCGATTTTGTATTACTGGCTACAAAGAAGATCAGTAACTTATATAACAATTGAATAACACTGATTTGCAATTAAACTCCAAAACTGCTACTAAAAGTCAGTTATCACAAAACTATTTTCAGAGTCCAAGGTCCTTTGGTGATCTCAGCCAATTCAGTTACATATTTGTTAGCTGTTTTTCTTGAATATTAATATCAAAACAAATATAAAAAGGGAATAAGAGGAGAAAATACAACATAATAATTATTTACTTAAGCTATTTAAGCACGCATCTTATCACACAACAGCTGTTAAATGATTCATGTAGAACACAACGATAAGATAAACTGTACATTTTGGAAAATACACAGGATTTATCATGACGGTTAACAGTTATTTCAGAAATTAGATCAGGGTTTCAAAACAAGGAAATAACTTATTAAAACATTAATAGATAACGCTTGTTTTCTGTCTCTAGCATATGTCTCTTTTTATTATGTTTATTTGTTGAACATTTGATACAGAAGGTTCAAACACGTGAGAATGACACAAAGGTGGAACACTGTGTCACCATAATGTGTTTTTTATTATGCATTCATTTTTGTGGGATTGGTAATAATAATAATTTTTACAAACATTAGATTAAGGTACAATTACTTAAAATACCAATTCTTAAAAACAAATTTATTTATAGTATTACATTGTTCTTTAATCTTTTGGGATAAAAACTTTCTAATCTAAACACACATAAATCGTTCTAAGCAAAAATATTGGCTATGCTATGAATGCATTGTAAAGGTAATAGCAAATGATATTAAAACAATAAATTAATAAAGTAAGATCATAAGAAAAACATACATCTCATAAAAGCTGGAGTCACAGTAGTAGGCCTTACTAAAGCCGGTTGATTGAACAGAACACTACAAAAACTTGGCCACAACAACCCACTCACTGACCAAGTCACTCTTAAAATAGATTCTGCTTCAGGACAGCAAATATTGTTAACTTATATAATATATTTGAAGAATAACAAATGACTTGCTCTTTTCTTGACAGTCATTCAAGATAACAATGTTTTCTCAGAATGATTAAGTAACGCTGTCAGTGGTCAGTGATAGTGTGTGCGTTTCTCTACATGTCATTCTGCACCATATCTGGTTAACTATTCAAGAAAGAGTAGATATTTAAGTTTAAAATGAATTTCTTTTATTATTGTAATATTGATGTTCAGCTCTCTGGAGACAGTGAGAAGTTAGTGAAAAATGTACACGTCAACATTAAAAAACATAAAACAAGATGTATAGCAATTTAACCTATATAGACAATCCATTGAGAATAAAACGATTAAAATTTGAAATATCTATTGAAATGTAAAACAGTTTTTTTGTTTGATTAACTTTAAAAATTCCTCCCAAAAGACTCTATATTTCAGAAAGTACTATTAGGTGACTGACTATTCGTTACGAACACCAGTAGACATGAAACATGACCATATCTTTAACCAATCGTACAACTAACAATATTTCATAAAATGTAATCATTTTGCCAATTACCTAACAATAATAAGGTTACTTTAAAAATGTTTAGTAGTCTTCTTTTGTAAACTACTAGATACCGTCTCAACTCTCAGATAACTCAGAGATCACTGGTTAGAATCCGAGGAAGGTCCAATCAGGAATACTCTTGACATGGAGTGTACATAGAAACCGTCATAGCAAAGAGCTGAGGTTTCAAAATAAGCTGTTTAGTAGCTGAAGGAGTATGAGAAAAACTTAAATACAGACAAGTTTGATATTATTTTAAGAATCAATATTAAAATAAAGAAAATATAAATACAATTTAAGGAGCAAACCTAATTTTATGAGATAAACTAGCAGTTATCCTCGGCCTCTTATGCAATTTCAGTAGGCTTTACAGTATATGAGCACTTCTGGTTCCTGTAAATTATATATTTTAATGCCAATGTTTAGTTTGTCGTGTTACCACAATCAAGAAAATCTGTCAAAAAGTGTATATTTATCACCATTTAAATTTATCCGTTTTATTACTTTTTCTTCCATAGTTGATTTTGCCTTGTTTTCCAATCAAGAATGTATGTGTGTGTGTGTTTATATAAACAGATTTAAGATGCTTACTTCTGTCAAAAGGGAACTAAGATGAATTTTATATACAAGTCTAAATTTACACTAAAAGTGAAGTAGTAACTTTATCTATTATATCTAATACTTAATAAACATTTATAAAAAAGTATATTTCTACTAAAACATTTAATTTTCTTAAGTGGAGATTTTCTTACTCTGTTCTCAACAGCGGCTACAGCAAAAGGTTGAAATAAGGAGTGTTGTTACTATCAAGCATTCTCTATGCTTTCACTTTATAAATAATGTAAACACATTGAAAATAGTGGTTAAATTAATGAAATATATGACAGTTGATTACATTTAACAGGCTCTTTAAATTAATAATATATGTGTAGCGTTTTTAAAGCTACATTGATTTATTTTTTTTAATTAAAACTTAAATTAAATAAAAATTTTGGGATCGAAATATTGGGACTTAATTTTAGATTAGATTGTGAAATGTCAGGGTAAAATCGAACATGTAATCCTTTGGCAAGTTAGCACTGGTAGTTTTTAAATTGTTAGGAAGGCAGGTTGACTGCCTTGAATTGATTAGAACTTGTCTTATTGTGAGTATTGTTCTCCTGGTTTGATACAGCTGGACCAATGAGAGAGCTCCACGGATGTCTTGGAAAGGGAAGTATTTAAGCGCACGCTCATAATTTTCGCCCTTCTTTTGGTTATTTTCGTGAGTAAAGTTAATTGCAGTGCGCCGTATTTCTTAATTTTTTTCCGCGAGTGATTTTGAGGTAAGCACCAAATTTATTGTACGTTTTATTGAAAAAGTCATCTTGATCTGATATTAAATTTCTTGTTGTCTTTTTTTATAGGAAAAAATTAAATTCATAGAAACTACAGAGCAATCTGAATAACTTATTCTCGAAGAACAATAGAGCATAATAGAATCATACAAGTTACATTTGGTTCATGCTTGCAAGAGAAGTGAATTAAAATTGAACTTTGTTAATAACTTTAATTGAGATTTGAAAAGGTAGTAATTTATTAATATTTAACTGGAACTGTTTTATTGTGAATTATTAATTGAAAATTAATTGAACTTTATAATTGTTAGAGAGAGAGTTGTAATCTGAATTGCAGAGACTTGAAAGTTAAGGTTCAAATAGGGTAAAGAGAAGTTGAAATTTTATTTTGTATTTTGAGTGAACTTAGAAGTGAACATTTTTATTTTAATTATTTCCAAGTGGTATTTCATTTTATTTTAAAACTTTATTATTTTATTTTAGAAGAGAGCTCTGATTTTTAGTTTGATAATTTGATTAATATTTTTATTTCTTGCCAAAGGAATTTTTAAATTTACTAAAGGGTTTGTCAATTCTTTGTGGAAAATAGAGTGATAAAAATTCTGAAACGTTGAACTTATTAATTTGCCAGTTAAAAATAAATCCATTGTTTTCATTTAGAACTGTGATTTTTTATTTTAGACAAACCAGACAATATTTAATAGTTAACAATTTTAGTAATACATTGTACTTAATATTCACTAGGATCTTTACTAATCAAAAAATATTTTATATCGTCTTGGATGTATTATTGATGATTTATATATTAATACTCTGGAATATTAAGATCAACAATCCAAGTCGTTATAATATGTTTGCTGTAATGCAACTTTAGGGACCAAGATGGGATCTTTCGGTACTATAGAGGCCAGTGGGGCGTATTATAAAAGGATTTTCGAAATAAGAATACCCTATTTCCTAAGTAGGGATGCTAAGAATGTCCATGTAGAGTTTCAGGACAATCAATTGAATAGTTTACGCATGAAAAAAAAAAATAAACATACGACACTCGCATATATATCATTACTAGCAGTTATATGCGATTTTGTACGCAATTCATAGATTTATGAGCACTCCTTTCGATTCACTTTTGAGTTTGTTTTGTTACCACAATCAAGGAAATATGTTAAAAGTGTATATTTACAGTAATTGTACCTTACCCCGGTCTTAGTATTATTTGTTCAGTAGTTGATTTTGCCTTGTTTCCCAATCAAGAAAATATATATACAAACACAGATGAGAAGCCTACTTCTGTCAAAAGACAACTAAGATGGGTTTTATAACAGTCTTTAAATTTATAGTAAAAGTTAGATAGTAACTTTGTGTTTGATATCTAATACTTAATATTTGCTAAAAATGTACAGCTAAAAGTACATTAACAATGACACTATTTACGTGTTTGTTCCTTTATAAACTTAAAAATTATTTGAAATATTTTAGATCATTATAGCTGGAATTGGTACATTAGTTCAAAAGCACAGTCCAGCGAACTTTCATCTTGACAATAGACAATACACAATATACTATGACATATTTCTTTGAGAACAGTACATCGAGTCAGTAGTCATTAGATTCATAAAAATAAACATGTTTAATTGTCACAAAATTCATTTTCTGTATAGTAAGTGTTGTCTTGTAGCCATAGATTTAGCTTTCTCTTGAGTGTCTTGACTGGTTCTTGTTTGAGATGGTCTGGTAGGCGGTTGAAATATGCTGCTCCCTTGTTTGAGGGTTTCCTTCCAAACAGGCTGAGATGGTGAGTTGGTAGTGTAAAGTCTGCAGCATGACGAGTATTGTGCTGGTGCATGTCTCTATGCCTGAGCTGTGCTGTATTGACTGTGCTGTATTGAGAGCATACTAGTACTCATCTAGTGCTTGTTAACTGCTTCAAAGTGAGGCTTTGGAGTCAAATTCTGATTTGACATCTTATATTATAAGACATTTTTTAAGGTAGATGAGTCCTTGCCTAATTGATGAAATCTAAAAGTGGTGTGAAAACTAACTGTTACTCCCCAGAGAATTTACACATTATAAATGTAAACAAATTGAAGAAAGTTGTTAAAATTAATTAAACATATGATTGGGTTGTAATAAAACAATGTTTATACAATATAATAGTTGATTACATTTAACAGGCTCTTTTAAGTAATATTTCACAACTGTAGAGACCAAGTTGTGATTTTTCACTACTTAACCAGTGGGGTGTAGGCCAGAGGGATTTTCGAAATAAGAATGTAACCATACCAGGGACCGTAAGAATGTACATGTAAAATTTCAGTACAAACAATAGTTTACTCGTGAAAGCAAAACAAATGAACAAAGGCACTTTACATTTATAATATTGTTAGGACTAGCACATACCCACGGCTTCACCCGCAATGTCTGTACAACATTCTATGTATTTGATGGAATAGCTTCCACGATTTCAGTAATTCAACTATTTCAGACCACTGTAAAAGTAACTCTAAAGTCGAAGTTCTTAACTTTCTTAGTGAAAGCACTTGTGATGTAATATGATAGGGTACTATGATATATTTAAAATGGAAATGGTTATATATCATGCATCAGGTACCCATTTTTCAGTGTTCATGAGTAAGAGAACCAGAGGTTAAATAAAATTGTGAGTAATTTTTATTTCAGGTTTTGCAGTTCTAGTAAAAATGAATTATATTTCCAAAACAAAATTCGAGTTTGCTATTGTGCCCCAAGAAGCAATATATATATATATATATATATATATATATATATATATATATGTAGTTATTGAAAATTTAAATTAACATCAATAATAATAACATTTTCCCAGTGCGATTTGGTCTAGGGTACAAGTACAGTGGTGGGGTTTAGCCATAGATTACAATAAGACCAATAGATAGGACAACGGGTGCTCGCAGGTGAAGCCACTGCGGAGCGGCTAATACTCAACAATATGGCGGCGCGGGCGTGAGTCACCCTACTGAGGAGCGTCGCCTTGCACCCCCGCTCTTCACTTCGCCATGGTCGAGCTTACTGTAGTGACCTGCTATACACTCTGCTTACTGACGCGTGTGCTTCCGGCGTTTTGCTAAACATCTTGTTGTTTACTCTTGTTTAATTTGTTTATGTTGTGGATGATGTTGTCTTCACAAACACACAATGCCTATGTCATGTGTTGCTTTTGGATGCTTCAATAAAAAGGAAAAATTAAACTTTCAACCAGAAGATTGTTCCTTCTTAGGATCAATTTCTCAGAATTCGGACTGTTTGATAAAGTGTCAATAAACGAAGGTCAATAAACTAACATTTATAATATATGACTTAAAACTTCCTCCTCTTCTCAACTGTGTATTACAGATTAGTTATAATTAATTAACTGAGTTGTAAAGTTGAAACTATATTTTATTGTACATTTAAGTAATTTTCCATACTGTTGTGTACGGGTTACGGGGAATCGGAATAAAAGACTGAATTAGTTTACATCATCGACTGTGCTCGGTTAAGGTTGGAGGGTAACAGAGCGAGAGGTAGCCTGACCATTAGACTGAGGATGATAAGCTGGTGAAAATGTATGTCTTATACCAATTAAGTTGCATGAAATTTTTAAATTCAACTGAGGTAAATGGTGGTCCATTATCACTATGGATAGTGACAGTTAATCCAAATCTAGAAAATAGTTCTCTTAACTTTTCTATAGCTAGCTTAGCTGAAGTAGAGCCTACTTCAAATACTTCCCAACCACTTAGTGTAAGCATCAATTACTACCAAGTAGGTCTTATCTTTGAAAGGACCCAAGTAATCAATATGCAATCTTTCCCATGGCATAGATGGATAGTGCCAAACATGTAGATTACTCTTACTACATGTTTGGCACTGTTGTTCGCTAGGCTTTCAATGTTTTCATCTATATTATTTGGCCACCAAATATAGGATCTTGCTACTGACTTCATTTTTACAATTCCCAAGTGACTCGCGTGTAACTCATTTAATATGTAGCTACGCAACTTGTTAGGAACAACAATTCTATATCCCCACATAACAAATGCCATGCTCAACTGTTAGCTCGTCCTTCCTTTGGAAATAAGGTAACAATTCCCTATTCTCTCCTGACAAAAAAAATTTGGCCATCCGTACATCACATAGTTATGTATTTGTTTTATAATAGTGATCCATTTTGGGTTTCAGCTTTTACATCTTCAAAAGTTAAAGGTACTGGAACTTTTTAGCGATACAGTGTAAATAGGTACCTTTCCACCTTGGTTCATTGTTATTATTTACAACGTGTTTAGTGCTTAATGGTAAGCGTGATAATGCGTCTGCGTTACCATGCTTTTCTGACCTTACATACTGTACATCAAAATTGTATCCACTTAAAAAAATTAATGCGTATCTTTGTAATCGGCTTGCTGCGAAAACAGGTAAAACCCTTTTTCGGTCCAAATATGCTAATTAAAGGTTTGTGATCAGTACACAATGTGAATTTTCGACCATACAAATATTGATGAAATTTCCTTACTCCATATACTACTGCTAAAAGCTTCCTTATCTATTTGTGAATATTGACATTCTGCCGGTGATAAAGTACGAGAGTGGTATGCAATAGGTTTCTCAACGCCTTCAGGGGTTATGATACTAAGTACGCAGCCCAGCCCTGTCGAGCTTGCGTCTAACTGCTAGTTTTACAGGCAACTTTGAATCATAATGCGCCAAAACTGGTGCTTTAGTCAAAACATCCTTGACATGGCTAAATGATTTGAGACATTTTTCATCAAAATCAAATGGCACGTCCTTTTTTTTAACAAGTTGTACAACGGACTCAAGATTGTTGACAAATTTTTGATAAACTTTCCATAATAATTTACCAAGCCAATAAAAGCTTTGACTTGAGTGACAGATTTAGGTACAGGTGCTTGATTTATAGCTTTAATTTTAGATTCAGAGGTATGCAGTCCATCTTTATCGATACTAAAACCAAGATACTCGATTTTGTCTACAAAGAATGTACATTTATCTTTCTTTACGGTAAATCCTTTTTCACTCAGGCGTTTACAAACCTCTTGCAAACCTACTTAACATGAGTTTCGTTATTAGTGCGGTGATAAGAATATCATCCATGAACACTGATATGCCTTCTAAATTATGCAAAGATTGTTCAATAACTCTTTGAAATATGCCTGGGGCTGATGAGATTCCATAAAGGCATTCTACAATATGAGAAAAGACCCTTATGCGTGCTAAATTGTACATAATTTTGTGACTTACTATCTAACTTTTAATTGCATATAGGCTTGACTAAGATCTATTTTAGAGAAACGTTCTCCATGCTGTAAATTTGCAAATAAATCTTCTATTCTAGGTATAGGGTACTTGTCTACTTCTAGATACTGATTTAGAGTAACTTTAAAAGTCTCCACATAGCCTAATTTCACCGTTCTTTTTTAATACTGGTACAATGGGCGTTCCCCATTCCGAGCTGCTTACTGGAATTAACACTTGTTCGTCAACTAAGCGTTGTAGTTTCTTTTTCTACCTTACTTTTCAATGAGAATTGGTATCGGTCTTGGCTTAAATACCTAGGTCTAGCAATTTTCTTTTAGATTTTAGTTTTACTGGTTCGCCTGTATACTGACCTAGTTTCTCAGTGAACACTTCTGGAAATTGATTAGTTAGCTCGGACGTCATTGTCTCGAAATTAGCCTGTTATCTATAGGTCTGTTTATAACACACAAGTTATTTTTAAAACGAAATGTCAACTCCCAGTACTTTAAGCCAATCACGACCCATTAAAGGATGTGAACCTCCTCTAATCACATACAAATCTAAGCATTTATGTATTTTATCATAGCAAACATCAACATTAACTTTGCCCACAGGTATAATAGGTTCATTAGTGTACGAACTCAAAGTTAGGTCGTTTTCTAAACAATTTACAAGAACTAAAATTATATTCATAAAAATCCTCACTACACACTGTGACACTAGCTCCAGTATCAACTTCAAATATGGTTTCTCGACCTTGCACTAGGACTTTAATCTTAAATTGGGTCAACTCTAATTCTTTTACGGTGAGTTTCATTTACTTTAAATAAATTCTGTATGTCCTCGACATAACTCTCAAGATTTTCATCACTCTGAACATAATTCTTAGAATTATTTGAATCTGACAGTTCTGAACTATCATTTACAAAATTATGTATCTTATAATCTTTGTTTTTCTGTTTTGAAAATTAGACTGATAAGATATACCTTTCTTAACTTTCGAAAGCTGATTGTCTGGTAACTTACTAATTTCAGTAGATCGACATACCTTAGATATGTGATTTCTTTTTACCACATTTTGTGACACACAACACCAAACAATTTGCACTGCTTCCTATAGTGACCCACACTGCCCACAGCACGTACACTGCACCTTGACTTCGTGCCTTGCGTTGTAGCTCGCGCTGCCACCGCTGCCGCCGACTCTCACATGTGGGTGGTGGTGATGCGCTGCCATCCGCTGGACCCGGCTGCCGCCGTTCACTGTCAATGCCGCCGCATTCTTCTCCGCCGCTTCCACTGAGCAGACGATTTTCACAGCCTGGTCGAAGGTTTAGGGTGGTCTCTCCCAACAGCCTCTGCTTGGTCGACTCATTCCTGATGCCGCTCACCAGTCTGTCTCTGAGATAGTCGTTGAGGGATGCGCCAAACTCGCAGTATGCAGACTTTCTTGAGGCTGGCGATGTACTCTGCGACTGATTCTCCTTCCTGTTGATTCCTTTTGCTGAATTTGTACCTTTCAGCTATGAATGATGGCTTCGGGTACAAATGGTCCTGAATTAACTTCACTAATTCATCGAACTTTTTCACTGAAGGTTTTTCCGGCGTACATAAATCTCGTAAACAAACTGTACGTTTTCACACCCACGACTGTTAGTAACGTACTAACCTTTTTGTCGTCACTAATACTGTTACAGTCAACGAATAATTCAAATCGTTCAACATACGAATTCCAAGTTTCTGCACTGTTGTCGAAGTCACCAATTCCGCCAATAATTCCCGCCATTTTTACTGTTTCACTAAATAAAGACGAAATGTTCTAATTTACGACCCTTGTCTTCCAACATCAAAATGTACCGATTTTGGAGTCCACGTGACGCCAAACTACAGACACACTTCCTCCCACTATAATTTTCGGAGAAATTATTTACGCACAATCGAACAGGTTGCATTGCACTCGCGGGATCGCATCCCATCCTCGTCGCCAATTGTTGTGTACGGGTTACGGGGAATCGGAATAAAAGACTGAATTAGTTTACATCATTCGACTGTGCTCGGTTAAGGTTGGAGGGTAAACAGAGCGAGAGGCAGGGCAGGACACTGGAAGTGGTAGGTGGTACGATCTGGTGGCGTGATGAGAACAGCCAATGGCATTTATTCAAACTAATCACCCCATATGACGTCACAGCATCATAGATCATACAGTTGGTCTTTGGCCTGTGGCTTTAACTTGCCAGTAAACAATTTTTAATATGTATAATAATTATTATTATAATTATTATTGTAATTCAATACATTACACATACTTTATCATAATTAATCTATAAATCTTACTTATTGCCTTACTAATTGTATAATAAATGTTTACAGACTTAACAAAATATTTTATTAAACCCTTATACACTTTTTTACAATATGTAAACATAAACTTTAGATATTGTATTTTGGGATATTTTGAGCTGAAGGATTATAAGGTTTAAAGTCATGTTTCACTCATCTAATAATTTACCCGCATATACAAACTTTGCTCATATTATAGTATATATGCAAAAAATAAATAGCAAATAAACTCTTAGTTATACTTGTTTAGAGTATTGACTCAGATTGAATTCCTTCCTTAATTACATAACTTATGTGATTTTATTTGAAATAATTACTGTAAACAAGTACAAATAAAGCGTGTTCTACTCACTTTTTATAATATGCTATAATGTACGATACGAGGAAACAGATGGCCCGGCACGGACCGCTCGTTGAGCTCCAAGCGGTCGCGGCACTCGTAAACTAACGTCTCACAAACAATAACTTTCTGGCCAAACCATAAGAGCTAATTAAATAAGAAAATATGTTCTGAAAACTTCAACTATTCAACAACATTTTCCACCGTTTTTAAACTTGCCTGACCAAAAAACGGCAAAAGTAGCAGCCGACTAACTTTTTTATGTCAAGTTTTAAAATGTAAATATAATTCTCAACTTTATTTAATTATTTAAATTGCAAAACTAAGTTTTTTGAACATTTGAATGATACCACAGGCATCCATAGCTTATTGACTTCACTCATACAAAGTTTCAAAGTATTTTCTTTATTCTAAGTAGGGTAGATCACGAGTTGATTGAAACGGGAGAACTGAATTTTTACACAAATCGGAGCGTAGTTTTGAGTTTCTATCCCACGACAACATGGCGGACTTCACCTGCCCCAATGTTGGCAAGATAGGCATAGCCCATCTATTTGGTCTTATTGTAATCTATGGGTTTAGCGGACAGTCCTAGCTCTGTCTCGCCGATAGTTAATCCAATAGAGCGGACGACTCTCTTACTATGGGAGGGGGAGGAGCATCACCCCGGGGACAGAGGAGATCCATACACCTGGCCTCCGAGTAGCTGGATTACAGGACTATGCCACGAGTCCCGGCCAATATTTCTTCAATACTTACATTATGACATTCATCCCAGGTACCCTAAGAATGTCCATGTAAAATTTCAGTACAATCAGTTGAGTAGTTTATACATGTAGGCTAAACAAACAAACAAAGGCACTTTCACATTTATAACATTATTAGGATTAGGATTACATTAGGACAATCCCAGAAAGTCACAGTCAATTAGTAGATGACCTCATTCTTAGAGAGATAATGATCCTCATGTTCGATTAGATAACACAGGAATCTCTCAAAACAATATCTTTTGCTACTTGGTAGCCTTATAGGTTCATCATGTAAAATGAAAGACTTCAATTTATTTATATAGGATACTTCAATCTGTAATATTATATAGGATTTATGATTGCCACGGTCTGCTGCGTATACTCACGCACAACAGCTGATCGACATTTCGGAAATTGTATTACTAACGTATTTTCTTTATGGAAAAACGTAGATAGATAACAAAATTAACCAAATTACTGTAGTCTTTGGCTGTAAACAAACAGACATCCCCTGTTTTACACGTAATTTGTGTAGTTATATATATTATTATCTGGTAATGGTAAAGCTCTTCCAATTTTATCTAAATTCTTTAGTTATTTAATATATTATTTAGTTGTTACTCTTCATTATTATTTATTTATACAAGAATTGATATCGAATTTAGAATCAAGATCAAATTGGTGCTATCGGGCCACCCCTTATAAAATTAAATTTGTTTACAATTTGAAATACAATTTGTTTCTAAAATCAAACTACATTCTTATTTTTAGTAATAATTAACACAGGAATCAGAATCATAATCCAGACTATAAATTATCATAAGTCTAACAAAACTCCCAAGCAGGGATCACTTTAGGTTGGTTTGTACCTTCCAGTTGAACCCATACTGAGCACAGTAAAAGTTGCAAAGCCGGTTCACCGGACTGTATCTCTTGCCCAGGTATTCTCTACGACGCGGAACACACTTTCTCTCACTGCCCGTGTTGGGAAAGGCTCTGCCTGGAGGCCACTTGTTCACTTGGTACATTCTAGGTGGAAAAGGTTTGCGGAAATATGATGGAAGGTAAGGGTAACCGGGTTTGGGTTTCACAACTCATCCAGGGTATCCTCCCATTAAAGAAGACTGATGTGGACTAGACCAAATGATCACACGGCTTTAAACGGTGAGAGCGCTATGGGTGTTAGCCCAATTTAGACCTAGTCTGAAGTAATGTGAAAAACAATCCCAGGCTAGAACCCTAAAGAGTAGAGGAGGAGGTTTTTTAGGTAACCTGTAGCTTCCATACCATCACTTGAGTCCTGCACTACAGGCTGGCTGCCTTTTTTTGTCTCTCCCTTTCAAAAAAATTGTATATAAGGATAAGTAAGGTATCTGAATATTATACCAGTGGTCTTTCAAGGTCACACAATATTTTTGTTATAAAACCCCTAGTATTATTTCCCTAGTATTATTCCAAAATTACACAAAACATTTATACCATTTCATATTCGTAATGAATTTGAGTTTTAGATCGTTACTAAAAACTACCAATATAAGCAAGTTTTCTTGAATTAGAGCTATTGAAGTAGAAATCAGTGTTGTTTAAAAAATAAATACTAATAAAGGACACAATAAAGTGTTTTGAAGTAAATTTGTAAATAAGGGCACATTTATGAGTATCATATGAGAGAAATTATTTGTCATCATCACCCAAAAACTATATATAATGTATTGATAGAATCTGGCTGTATTTCATGAGGTTAAATTCTTGACGTGACATTTTCTTATAATGATATACAAATAACCTAGTCTCTCTTTAATGATTTGTTTCCTTAGTTTATTAAAGACACCCCAGGAAAACAAAACAAATATATTTGTATGGCAAAATTATTTATTTAAGGTTGAACCTTGTCAGTTATAATATTAACATTAAATATTCTAAATATTACTTATAAAATATATAACAATCAAGCAATATTTATCACAACACCACACAGCATGAAAAAATATAAAATAAATTTAAAGCCTAATTAATTATTTTACATCCAATTCACAATCCAAAGAAAATTAAGTGAGTAATTAAATCACTAAGGGGTATGCCTAAACAAATTATAGCCAAATGTAGGCCCATGTATTTTGTAATAAAACAGTCAGTTTAATCTCTTTTTATCACTTACCAATTTTTAAACCACTAATTTTAAATAAAATTAATATTAGACAAAATTAATATCAAATGATAAAATTATTTTAATTTATTATTCATGCAAGCAAATCATCATTAAAATTTAAGTACATTGAAAGAATTTAAGACAAGTAGAGATAGTTGTAGTTACAAAAAAATGCATTACTGGAAAACAAAAATTAATATTTTAAAATAGATAATTTTTAAAGCGCACACAGCAAATTCATATTATATGTGCAAACAAGATAAATTAAATATGCAATTTACTGAAAAATAGTTCATCTTACCACCTCTATTTTCACAATCATTTAGTAAGCAGCTGTGGTACTTAACAAATAATATAACTACAATCTAAGAGATGATCCTGTCCATCCATAAATTAATATCACAAAACACATCAACGTATAAAAACAGAGAATAAATTGAATAACAATATTATTTTGTGCAAGCGTGTAGAGCAATACAAGTAAAAATATACAACTCAAAAAATTGCACATTTTTACAAAAAAAGGACTTAAAATAGTATATATATATATGAGTGAACACATGATATTAAAATGAGCAAACCCATTAAATATTTAAAACATTACCTATATCTGAGTTGAACTAACACATAAATTCAATGTGCTGGAAGCTCACAAATCAAAAACTTTTTTGTCTGACAAGCAAATTCAGTGACGTTCTTCAGCCACAGTAAATGACTAATAATTTACTTTAATATGTCTTCTGCTACCCACAAATGTTGTTAACTTTAAAAAAATTATATTACTGTTATAGAAATATACTTAATTGCTTCTATGAAGAGCTATTACCACAAAAACATTGCAAAAAAAAAAAAACTAAAACCAATTATATAAGTACAAAAATTTTCCTTTCATTTATTCATTCTTCTAAAAAATACATTGCTATTCAAAGTAAAATACAGGATTTTCTTATTTTAATCTATTAGCAATAAATTCTACAATGAAGTTAGAAAATTACAATTTTCAAAAACAAACAATTGACATGGCAAACAGGATAAATAAAACTTTATTTAAGTTTAAAACATAATATTGGTAAATTATCACACGATGTTTCCTTTAACATAGTAGCTCACATAACAGACTAAACTCAACAAACAATTGACATGGCAAACAGGATAAATAAAACTTTATTTAAGTTTAAAACATAATATTGGTAAATTATCACCAAGTTTACCTCTTTCACGATGTTTCCTTTAACATAGAAAAGAGTATTGGGTAGCTCACATATTTATTTTCTCAGACTAAACTCAACAAATAATATTGTTGAATACAATTTTAAAAACATGTAAAAATTATAGTCCTCAAACATGAGTAATTTAAAAAAATACCAGGAATACAAAGTGTAGCAATGAGAACACAAGATTTTTAAACTGTAAAAACTGACAGTTTTAAATAATTTAAAACTTTTTTATTTTGAACTAGAATTGCTAATATAAATCTTAAATTATGTATTTACAGCTGAAGCAATCCATTCTTATGAATGACACAGTTCGCACAATTATGGCCATTGTCAAATGCACACTCAAATAAATAAAAAAATACAGTGTAGGCCAAAAAACAAGAGGATGGATCTTTGCAAGAAATGGTTATGTTTTGAATGTGCAAGGAGTAAGAATATAAGTTATTGAGTGTATAGAGTTACGTCAGTAGAGCATGTTATTTTTAATGACATATTTGGAGAGAGTAAAATCCATTTCATCCGACATAATAAACAGTTTATAAACTATGGACTTTTAGATTACATTGCAAAAATCTACTCTGCTGATATTAACGTGTTATACAAGTTTCCAGTAATAATCTTGTATTTAACAGGTCTTTTTTGGCCAGGTGTACTGACAATCCAGATTCAATGGTGAGTGCACATTATAACTAAGTATTTGTGTTATGGCTATATTTCTAAATATATTATCCAATTCCCCATTCTAGATTGGTCTGGAATTTCAAATGTCTCATAAGATTGAAATCATTTATAAATAATGTCTGTGTAAAAACAAATAAATAAAAAGAAGGAATGAACTTCGACTAGTCCAATCAAGGTAAGCAACAACTGATTCAGCATTGGAAAATAACCAGATGCAAGCCAAAACGTTGTGTTCTCATTGTACCTATTAACACACTAAAAACGTTTGCTGTAAAGTAATTATATTTTGTTCCTACTGTTATATATCAAAACTCTTCAATGTATTACAAAATCATAACATCACTTAGTTACAGTTCAAGGGATTCAAAATAGTTAAAACCAAAAAAGCTATTTGAATGTATCAATGTTAAATTTCTATTACACGTAAATTTTATGCTTTACCCAAAGAAAACTCCTAAAAAATTCTGATAGTTTTGTATAAATGATGGAAAACTATTAAAATAGTAGAGTATTAAATAAAACAGTCAAAGAATTTCCATAAACATCTATATTTCAATAGTTTAATAAAAAATATAATAATAAAACAATTCTTTTCAATATTTCAACCAAGGCAACAATAAAAAAAAGCATAAAACAGAAAGTAAAATACTAAAATCCTTTTATGAATAAAGACAATATCTTTTATGACATGATATTTTAACCATTTTAAATCTCTTCAACAGCAATACTCTAATATTTAAACATTCTCAGTTATAACGATCACAGAACATTACCACACCTTCCTTAGTTTCACTAAATTCTCACAGTTTTGTGCTCAACATGGACATCTACAGATCCAAGACAGTATAAATATATCTGATAGATCACATTCACATACAGTACTAGCAGTGCAACCGTTAGCCACAAATACACAGACACAGAACAAGATCCTGTTGACAACCTGACTTTGTAACAATACATACAATTGTTTTACGAGAATAATATCCATCTACAAGCTCAATGGTGTATTGACTGAACTTTCTGTTCCAAATTGTATTTTGGGTGTATATATAAACAAGGAAAGTTCTAGTTCTATATATAAACAAGGAAAAATAAGGTTTCAAGTCCTGACTGTCAGTAACTTACAGTAAAATTCATTGTATAGTGGTGTATTTTATATATAAATGTACATTTTACAAAAGGAAAGTACATCTTAAAATAAAACAAACAAAAAAACACAAGCTTCTAGCAACAGGTAATCAACACACATCTAATATGCTTGTCTAAAATTATAAAATGATCAATTCTATTCTAATATTAAACATACAAAAATAACAACATATATAGATAAAAAATAAGTTGTGATTTTTAAACATACAGTTTATACAGTTTTTTTAAATAAATAAACTAAAAACACTATACATAAGCTCAATAATGTATATTAACAACTAACGTTTTGAAGGTACATCATTACAAACTTCTGTTAGGTGACATAATAAAAGAAAAGTTAATGGATCTTTAAAACTCACTTGTAAATCCTAGGGCTGCTTAAAAACGTAACAGTCTCAATTAGCTATATCAACAATGTTAAACCACATCTATGTGTCGTTACATACAGTGTCATAAAAAACTGTAGTGTGTTATGCAGAATAAGATTATACATATAGCTCAAAAATGTCCAAAACTTAAAAAAATTTCACTTAGTTTAATCTTAATTTTCCATTTTGTCTTTATTATTTTAATATTACATTATTCTTCAAAACCATTCAATGTATTCTTTTGAAACTTGGTAAATACCACACATACAAACAATCTTTGAAATTTCACAAGAGAGATCAGAGGACTATACGCCTATCATAATTGAAAATAGTGATCATTGTTATTAAAAAGAAACTGGGACCTTTATATTCCTTTTAAATTTATTATTTCATAACAGAAAATATCAGTATATAGTAGTTTTGATCTGTTCTTAACAAATACAATAGCAAACAATTAATCTTTTTAGGTGATTTTATACCTATTGACTTTCTTTTTCATTTTTATTTTTATGAATATTACCTAAAAGTATTAAATTGCTACCATTTTGTATGTAAAAGATTTGCCAAGTTTCAAAAAATGCACTAAAGGATTTTTGAAATATATATTACTCAAAAATTAGATTTTAAGTAAACTAAGAACAATTTTTTGATATTCATTATTTTTTTTACTTAAATGCAAAATCCTTCCTGCATAGTGCGCTATGGTTACTTATAACAAAACCTTGTATGGGAGAAATTTCAATAGTGGACAGTCAAACATTTACAAACAATTTCTTATCATCATCTCTTACTGTAACCTTCTAATATTCTAAATGAACTATAAAAATAGGCGCTACATCAATTTGAACATTCATAATACACGAGTACGATAAAGTCAACTAAGAACACAAATATTAGGATGTAGTTCCTGTCACAAGTTTAAAATGTTTATTATTGATGACAACCATATCAATGTTTTTGTGGGATAGAAGCTTCATGATTATATTGACTTTATTGATTTAGCAAATTTATCTCTGTTTACCCATATTTTCAATTGATAAACTTCCTAAATAATGGTCTTCTACTACAACAAAGATGGAGTAAAATTAAAAGAATAAAGTTCAAAAATTGGAAATTTTGAGAAGATCTTACACAGTACATTAATTGTATGTATTCCCAATAGGCTAAAAATCTAAACATAACCTCTCTCTAACTAGCTCCACCTAAAAGTATGTTGAAAATGAAATTCAAAAGAAAATTGTGAACAAAAGGTAAATTCAATCCAGCCTTTAGTGGAGCTTATAAATGATAATATGAGTATTTTAAAATCCTCTGCACTCCATAAATTAAAACCTTCATTAGTCTTACATTTAGAATACTTATTAGAACAGAGTCCCCAGAGCTAATCAACGCTTTAATCTCAGAGCATTACATATCCAGTAGTAAGTAACTTAGGATAAGATGTTGAGTTTATAGAAGGGATTGTATTATTAATTGAGTGTTTGCTACATTCAATAAAATTTGCATTGTAATTAAATTTACAAACCAATTTTAAAATTCATTAATGTTAATATTGTGAATTTATTATATAGTCTTCAGTGACACTTTTCTAACTTGAAAGGAACAACACAAACTATCCTTCTATTTTAATAAGGCTTAACACAACTGCCTGATATCACCCGATAACAGCACCTAACCTTATGTTGCTATCACCGTACTAATAAATGCACCATTGAGCTTGTCCAGAAACATTTATTTTTGTAACTCTTCTAAACTCAGCTGCTATTAGATAGCAGTTCAAAGATAAACTTTTGTACAATTTACACTAGAGTGTGTGGGAACTAAGTAGGGAGAAGTGATGTCTTGGTAGATATTTACAATTCAGTCCAATGCAGGTCACATCTGCTGCTTTCTCTCTCTGAAAATGTAAAAAATACAATTTACACTAGAGTGTGTGGGAACTAAGTAGGGAGAAGTGATGTCTTGGTAGATATTTACAATTCAGTCCAATGCAGGTCACATCTGCTGCTTTCTCTCTCTGAAAATGTAAAAAATACAATTTACACTAGAGTGTGTGGGAACTAAGTAGGGAGAAGTGATGTCTTGGTAGATATTTACAATTCAGTCCAATGCAGGTCACATCTGCTGCTTTCTCTCTCTGAAAATGTAAAAAATACAATTTACACTAGAGTGTGTGGGAACTAAGTAGGGAGAAGTGATGTCTTGGTAGATATTTACAATTCAGTCCAATGCAGGTCACATCTGCTGCTTTCTCTCTCTGAAAATGTAAAAAATACTATTTATTTTATTTTGGAATGATAAATCAAGTCTATTATAAATTTGATTTCACTCTCTTATAGTACCAGATCTTTAATTTCTGATACAAACAGTTACAAAATACAGTTATAGTAAAGCCTATCATATCCGCCCTGTGATATCCACCACCTCTGATATCTGATCTGATGAGCAAGGACTGTCACGTGGGCAAGCCCAGTGGAGCGAGGGTGGAAAAGGGCCCAGTAGGGCGAGGGGGGAAGAGGGATGAAGAAGGAATGAGAGCTGTTTTCCCTTTAAACGACCTTGCATGTGCTATTTTTAGAAACAAAATAAAACCTTGGCGAAACTGTGATATTGGTGCTGATGTGGTTTTACTGTTACCAGAGTAAATAAGCTGATCCACTTTAAACAACTTGAAGAGTAAATAGAATGATTGATGTATGAAGGTGATTTTGTATAATTTTTTTGTGGAAATGCTAATATTGTTTGTTGAAAAATGTTTTGCTTTAACAGGCAGTGTTGTCTGTTATTATTGGTTAGCCATTGAGTGCAGACTTCTTCAGTTACAATAATGTGCATGGAGTTGACACAAAACATGTTTGTTGTGATTGCTGACACTCAGGTATGATTTGTTTATTTTAACCTATATTATAGATGTAGTTGTTTGTTAGGTTAGTATCACCTGAGGATGAGATAATACTGCAGATGTCGAAACATAGTGTTACTGATTTATTTATCACTGAACAATGGCAAATGTCTGAAAAAAATCCATTTACCTTTAAAATCGATGTAAAATACTTTAGATCATTCAAATTTTTAAACAATTGGAAGTTTCAAAAATACATATTGAAACATGTAGTTATATCTTTAAACCTTTTTTATCATTTCAGTATAGCAGCATTATGTTAAAAAGGCAGTTACAAGTTAGGCCAGTCCTTTCTCATCCTTTTAGTCAGGTAATATATACAGGTATAGTATCTTTCAATTGCCACAAGTGTTGATCTTTGAAATGTTTTTGTGCAAAACTTGTTCCTTGAATTTGTCCATTTGAGATGCTATCCATATGACTTTAAAGTACTAGCCCATTTTCAAATGTATGGTTTTTTTAAAATTACGTTCAAATAAATATCATGCATTATAAATAATTATTTTCAGAAAAACGTGCTCTATAAGGTAAATACAAAAACACAATACGTTTGATTTTCTATTTAGAAAAATGGTCTTGTTGCCTATCAGAATAGAAAATTTGTTTTAATTTTTCAATTAATGAGGTATAGTATTTTATACTGTAATACTAAAAATTGCAACATATAAAAATTATTTCAACATTTTTTCTGAATAAGATAAATGTTCCACCAAAGCTTTTTGAACAAAAAACCAATTGGACAGTTAACTGACATATGTCACTCCGACTGATTCAGCTGACTTGTATTTTTAATAATCTTCGGAATTAGTACTTTCACTTCCATCAGTGCATAGAGGAATCTTCCCTACATTTTACGTTAAAAAGAACTCAACAATTAAAAAAAACGTTCCTTTGTCTCAGAACAAAACAAAAGATATCACAGTGCAACACTAGCACTTTAAAGTAGTTCAAGTACATTGTACAGTGTGATTTTAACGCTTTGAGAGTTAAATACTGCATTGCTAAGTAGAGATACTGAAATATTTGTTTATCTGGTTGCTTGGTAAACACATCAGTCCAAACCGCTGCACACTCATACTGACATTTGGCTTACTTTATTATACAGTTGTTTTTATATCAAATTATAAACTTTGTTTAGTTTATTGCTATTTTGAGCTTGTTACATTAAGAATTTGGAAAGAATAGACGAAAACATTGGTAATTTATCACAAAATAGCAAAAGTACTAATGAAACTTTTCTTATGAATTTATGTTTTATAACTATGTATTGTTTGAAATTCTAAAAAAATAACTTAATGCTGTTAATAATATAAAACATATCAGTAGTTAATTTTCTTTACTTAGTTAGTTCCATAATCCAAAGAAATATTAGAATTATGATTGTTCTTACAAAAGGTTTCATTAACATAATTATTTCAGGTTTGAAATACAGTAAAAAGTGATTATTTTATTAATAAAATATGCTTAAAATAAGGATGTTTTTGTTTTATTTAAAATGAATCTTTAATTTAGGTAGTTATATATATTTTACAAACAAAAAATCATAAATCATACAGAAATGAAAGAAATACTTTTACGGGGTAAATAAGTGAAATATATACTTTTATTTCAAAAATTAAATAGACATGAGTGAGGAAAACAGGTCCAAGATAATTTGAATGAAAAGGTTAAATAAAATGTGTGTACAATCTTAAAAATATATTAGTGTAATAATCAGTGCACTGACTAACCGTATCTAGCTAGCTCATGCCTCGTCACCGGGGGGAACCTCCCCAGGCCCATGCAGGTCAATGAAACTCTCCAGCGAGTGAGGCACCTGACCTATGTACTGGATGTTGTACTTCTGCACTGCTTTAGCTGCCAAACACTTGAGGCTCAACTGAGTCTGTGTCCGCAGGATTATCTCTGCTACTCCTGTAGATTCACAAGGTTCACTTATTAAAAATTATGTAGAGACTTGTGTGGTCACTTGTCACCATTAAATGTTACAAAAAAGGGGACACAACCAATAATAACAGATTATGTACTTAAATTTTTTATTGTAAACAACTTTATACGTTGAACAATTTCAGTACACATTGCCATCCTAAGGCTTTGCCACTGTATTTAGTAAAAAAATTGGTAAACCTACATTTTCAGATTGCTTTAATGAATTAATACCACATCAAAAAACAAAGGAGGGAGCAGCAGTGCGTATTCTGATTACAAAACGAAAATGTTCAACCGAACCAAATGTTTATAAAAACAAGGCACTCATTGAAGATTTCAAAACAAGGAATTATCAAAGATTTATATGTTCTCCATTGTGGTGTGTAAGAGATTGTATACCATTGGAAGTTTTCACAAAAAAACATTACACACTTACATAGCAGAACAGGGGCTGCAGTTTTATAGCAACAAAAACTGAAGTCTTCAAGGAAATTTTAGAATGGACTAAACTATCCAAAGTTTGTGCAACAGCTTTGTGATATCATTGAAAGTACCCAAATTCAATTCTCAAACTTTCAAGAATATTTCTTAAGTAATAATATATTTTGAAATGTATGCAACACTAATTTTATTAGTTTTGAAACTAAACAGAATAGAAATACGATCAAACCAAACATTTTTATTGAACAGAATCGTCAGCCAAAATTTCCAAACAAAATCTTTGGGATTACAAGTTGATAATAATTTTTTTTTTAATGTATCAAAGAAAATTAATTCTGGAATATACGCAAAGGCAATGGGGGAATGCTGCTCCTCTATGATAATACCAGACTTCATACTTATGTCCAGACCTGGGAATCAATGACTTTTTTAGATGGAAAGTTTTTTAATCATCCACAGTATAGTCCTGAACTTGCCCTAAGCGATTAGCACCTTAACCATTACTTAAAAAGCACCATCTAGGTAAGAACAACTTCATCATTGATGAAAAAGTGAAGACAACCATACATTTTTGGGTATCTGAGTGGAAAACTTTTGACAAGAAAGAATTCAACATTTAATTTTTATGAAATAACAAGTACTTAAATAACCTATGCAACTATGTACAAAACTATGAAGGATATATATATTAGTAATATATATTAGGATATATATATATTAGTAAATTAGTATATATTTCTGGTCCTATAACTATAGTTGTTTTTTTTCTACCCTGATTTAGAAAATATTACATACGTAAGCTTAAAAAGACTAATTTGGTCAAAAAGCATATATTTTCATCACCTGTGTTCTGCTTCTGGTATAAGAGAGAGAATGGAAAATCCTTTAATCTAAGTTCATGTAACATTTCAATATAATCGTTTTTAATGAGTTTTGTGCATGATAGAAGTCTTGTTGTTTTTCTCATTGTGGTCTAAAAAAGAATGGCTTGTTGAGGCCAGTTTGTGACCATTCCCCTGTTTTTTAAAAGGCACAGTAAAAATGTCATAAACAATCTCAAGGAAGCAAACCAATTTCAAGTAATTTATGTGCAAACATTCACAGCTTTGTTCAATAAGGTGGTTTTTTATAACAGTGTTTCAATAGTATTTCCAATGCATTAATGGTTTAAATTCGTCATCTGTGCAATACAGTATGTAGTAAAAAGCAGAGAGTAACATCGTCTTTGCACTAAACCTTAGCAACTATTGCTCATCTGTTGTTCATTTAAATGTGAACAAATATTTATGTGTCTGGCAAACTTCAGCTGATAGTGTCAACAGCTGTTTATTGTCAGTTAAATTTGGATTTTATTTCGTAATACCATTTTTTTCTTATTTGTATATTATTTTCTTGCGCATAGTAACACATTAGTGACTAACTTTTACTTCTAACATTATTTAAAGTGGTATTATCAATTTTGTGACAGAAAGTTTATATACTTTTATTACATAACCTATTCAAATACTTTTAAAAAATTGTTGAAAAACATCAGATTTTTAAAGAAAATTAAAGAAGATTAAGAAAAAAAATTAACTGTTAAGTATATATTGAATTTCTTCTCCAATAATTTCTGAATAAAAAACATTAATATAAATTTGATATTTTTATTTAGTGATAATAGGAAAATATTTGAACAGACCTGTTGTAGCTGCCTCGAAGGGAGTTTTGCCCGAAGTATTGACAGTGTCCATGTGTGCCCCTGCCTCCGTGAGTTCCATTATAATTGAGTGTAAAGTCAAGAAATCACTGGAACGACAAATATCAATCTAAATAAGATGTACATGGCATAACAGTGCAATATAAATTAGTTTGGGTTAAAATAAAATGGTAATTATTACAAGGTATAAACTGTATGCGCTAGTAAGATTAGAGATATTTTTAAGTTCATTGAATGTTATAATGAAATAATTTTATATAAATTGAAAGAATTTTATATAAATTCAGAAAAAATATATACCAGTAATAGCCTCAATTACATAACAGTCTTTTTCTCATTTATTGAATTGTGAAGAGAAGACCTGATACAAGTACATACTATCAAGGCTAAGAGCTGTATTCAATTATATTTGATATAAATAATAACCTAACAGCTTTTCTTGAACAACCAAAAACAAAATTTTAATATGCCTGACAACTCAGATTACCAGACTCCACATATTACCAAACAACATTACTGGATAGATTATTCATAGTATAAAACAATTGACACGACCTAGCTTCTATCACTGATCACAACAAGCAGAGTAATATCTACAATCACTTGTGTGTGTATATATATAAAACTACCTGATGGGCTTTTGGTAACAGACAATGATATGGAGTGGAGTGTTCCTGTCCCTGTCCATGGCATTGACATCGGCACCACACTGTATCAAGAGCTTGGCCGTAGCAGAGCACGGAAACCTGCCAACAAGATGTTACGTAAGCTCACAGTGACACTGTGTGGATTAAAATATTGTAGACATACAACTGTTAATTCACTTCAAATCTAACCCCTCACAGTTAACAAGTATATCAAAACTAACAATATGAATTAGATAGAACACAGAGATTATTTTACTTTGGCTCCATCTCTGACATTAAGCACAATGTACTCACTTGCATACATCATTGGTGTGAAAGTTGTCGACAGGTGTCTCAGCATTTACGCACAGGTGGAGCAGAGTCTGTCCATGCCTTGATGCAACCTACAATACTCAAATCAGTTACAAATCTCTTTTTATTAAATTAAATTTAAATGTATTTAATAAAGAGGGTGATGTGTTTGTTAACCCCTATATTTGCCTTTTTAAATAGATAAAACTGGTTTGATAAAGGCTCTGAGCCAGAACAGTTAATACAACTATTGAGGGATTCACCTGAATGGAACACTAGAGAATTTACACATCATAAGTCACAATACACATTGATGTATCACCATTACATATGACTACATCAGAACTGGTCAGGAAAGTAAGAAGGTTACCCTACAAATAAGTGTGATTGTGCACGGCCAGTCTATAATACAGCTGACCGCTTCGCTTCATTCAATGGGAATAAGCGAGTACTCAGCCTTAAAATTTTTAATATTTTACAGTATTTATCTTGCAAGATAATTATATGCCATACTTGCTAGAGAACATTTTGCCTTTTTAATAGTTTGTTTATTAAAATACCTTTTTTAGCAATAGATTTTAAAATGACATGCATACTTTGTAAACCTTTATACAACAAAAGAGTTTGAAGCAGACAACAAATAATATACAAGGTCTGTTCAATAAGTATTGGAACTGATTTTTAAACACTCGGACTCCCTAAGTTTAAAGAAAAACTTCACAGCGTAGCATTGCTTGACGGTTCGCTCCATATTGGCGCAATGGCAGCATAAAAAATCTTACGTCACAAAACTCCACCTCCTGTCTCTAAGCATGCCCGCAGATGACTGAATTAAAGTGTGCCTGAGTGGTGGGGGACCCCTCTACTGAGGTCAACCGGTTAGACCCCTCTCCACCACTCCACTGAGGATACAGCAAAACCTGTTACCTATTGAACAGATACTGTATGATTTGTGCACTTATAAGCAATGAGCTGTGTGTATACTTAAGAAGTATATGGCTGGCCGGACAGATAGTGTAACAGCAATTAGTGGTGGTAGGGAGAGGGTGGACTTCGGCCTGTATCATAGTCTGGCCTTGGACTGTGCATCAACTGGGCTGCGATATAATCTATCTTGTGTTGTGAAATGTCCCATTACCTACTCTTGAGGAACCTACCAATAATGGTAAAATATACATATTTACTGTGATTTGTGTGTTGCACAACCTGTTCCATTATCAATACAAATTGTGATTATTGCCTGTAGAGTACTTACTTACAGTTTAATGTGACTTGTGTGGTGCACAACCTGAACAAAGTACTTGGCCATTTCCTTTTCAATACACAATGTGATTATTGCCTTGTAACGGTTTAATTTTGTTGTCTTAGAAATCCTTCGTAGGATTGGTCACCTCACGGTTAAATGTGTGGCTACAGTAATTTGAATGTGTAGTAATTGAAAATTTGTTAATCTATGAACTAATGTATATAATTATGTTCATAACTGTAAAAAAGATTGATTAAAATATATAATATTGATATTTTTTGTCTTAATATTGTTTGTCATCACACACAGAAAGGACTGTTAATTTCCCTAACAATAATTTCTAGGACTGCGATTCAATCTGAACAAGGAACTTGGTTGTTCCCTTATAAATACATAAAGTGATTATTGCCTGTAGAGTACTCACTTGCAGTTTATTGAGCCTGAAAACCAACTGGTGGACTCTATATTCCTCCTTAGCATTGCAGGTCTTCATTAGCTTGGTCAGTATCACCAGTATATACAAGGCGGTGATCACATTGCTCTCCATCTCCTCCTGCAACAGATGATTGTGACATAAGAAAATTGAGTGCTATAGGGAAAGTATTTATAAATTTTACCCAATAGTTCCTGGAACATGATAAGCTGAAATGGATTTAGTATAAATGGCAGAGCTCTCATAGTGGGAAAAATATTAGCTTCACCCAATCATTGGAAACTTCTGGTGCATCCTTAAACATTATGAATAACATAAATAGAAAAAAGATGCTGATACCCACAATATTATTCTCTTAAAATTAATCCAACTACATCCATCCGTGGGTATTAAAGTGACATCTTTACCCACTACAAAATCTGCATCTTTGCGATCTTCTCAATACTACTGAAATATCACGGATTAGAGTTTATGTGACAGTCTGTAAAATAACTATTGCACAAACCAAGAATTGAGAATATCCATCATTCAAGCATGCTATGAGATGATAAAATTCCATATCAAGTTATTGTACATAACTAGAAGATTTAAGATACCTGATAATTACACCAAGAGCTTTAAGAGGGATCGCTATTTAGCTGGTTGGGCATCGAAGGATCCGCTTTTAACACAGAGCTAAAGTTTAAAACTGTGTTTTAAATAGTAACTCATCTCAAATCCATAATTTTCACTTCAGAAACTAAGTTTCTGGTATTTCAATAATAATGAATTGAAAAAATGAAACTATCTGTTAAAACCAATTGCTTATTATTTTATGTGTAGATTTCTCATAAGAAACTATTGTTACCTGTGATTAAATTAATTATTGATCCGGCATAGATAGTACTGCATTATACTGGCTAATTTCAGAGTTCATTATTACAGAGTACAGTACAATTAAATATAAATCGAACAGACAATACTAATACATAATTTTGGATTAATTCAAACCCTATGTCGTAAATAGTGTACGATTACACAAACAACAACAAACAGACTTTATAATTATAAATGACTAATTATTAAAAAACAAAGATAAACACTAATAATTGGTCCCATACAAAGTAATTATTCACATACACAACTGTATACAGCAGTGTATCTGGTTAGGTTTACCACTCCCACAGGGTTACATTACTTTATATCTCCATTTCACTCATTGCATCTTTACTTTCTTTTAAATAGGTATCTCCATGTCCAACATCATTGGCAATGCAGTTCTGATGATAACAGACATGATGTCTGCTGACGTGTGTATCCCACCTCAAACTATAACCATTTCATACAAGTCCCAACTACTTGTTATCCAGAGTTCTCACTCAATCTTTATCATAAAATTCATGACTCTTTCACGGTACAAAAATAGTAATTTCATGGCCGATAGTTTTTATAAACATTACAAATTAAAATAGAAGCAGATAATTTTTTTCACATGGAGTGGTCGATTTCAGTATCTAGTGCTAAAACACGTCATGAGCGCAGTGGCGTAGGCCTCAGCACTTTGGCGTCTGTAATCTCACGTCTCAACTCTCTTTTCTGAGACGCAACAAAATGGTGAAACTATTTAAAACTTTTCCTTATCTCACTAACAGTGTCAACGATTTGTGCAGAAATAGATGGCTGCATCTAAATAACTAGGAATAGACTTTAGGTCTTGGATACGACACAAGCAGCATGGAGTGGTATGCGTCCAACGGTGTGGTTTGTTTGATAATAAGCATAAAAGGGGATAAAATTTGCCGCTTGTATCACATCAGAGCTCTTACTATTAATCGGCCCATAGGAGCGGTTCACACAAGCGAGAATTGCGCAATCCTATTCATGGTAACTCGCCGGGATGGTTCCTGCTGCAATTTAGAGCGGTTTCACACAGGCTACAAAAATGCCAACGGAGTGCATATGAAAGCTGTTGGCTGTGACAGCAATATCACAGGACCCTTTTATACAGCCAACGCAAGTTTCGCGTTCCACAGCAATTCAAGTTCCCCTTCCCCACATCATTCATCAGTAGTCTTTTGATGGAACAGCATGAATGAAGAATAGTTGTTGTAATGCTTTGCTGAAAAATATTGTTTTCGTGATAAGGAGGCGCCCACCACTATGTTGCCAGGACTTATTAAAGAGTTTTCACAGTTAACGAAATTCATGGCTTGTTCACGGTTTCAGGTGAGAACCCTGTTATCACTTCTTATACTGTTTTTATAAATAAGATTTAATAAAAGTGTTTACTCACAGTGATCTGGGCAACATCATCCTTCGGTCCAGGATTTGCAATCTTCTCCTTGTTCCTCTCCAACTCTAGCACTGCAGCAGCCAGCACGCTCTCGACGTGGGCAAACGTCAGATCCACGCCAACATGGATCATCTGTGAGAACACCTGCACACCAAACAAAGGAACGGATCATGACTTGTTTCTTGTCTTTGAGAAATGCTTAATGTTAATCAATTAGGTGAATCAGTTGCCCATAAGTTAATTGTGTTAGCAAAGTCTATCACTTCATGGGACTGGAAAAATTTCATTTTTGTATGTCTGTCCACACGATATCTCAAAAAGGATCTAACTTGAAATTGTCCAAGAAACTTCATTTCTGAATAAGGAACACCGAGTTCGATTATGGTACAAGTAATTCCATGGAATTTTCCTGTGTGTTAACAAATATTTTTACATTGGTCTTATGAGAAACCATGATGGCACCGAGAAAATAGCAGAATAAATAAATTTGTAAATAAACTTAGAATAATCATAAAATATTTCAACATTTTGTGACATATTAATACATGTAGCCTAATTATCACAACACATCCCAACATCATTTTATAGTAACTTGGTGTGTACACTTTATTATTTATTTAACCCTTTATCATTTTACAAAAATATGAATTGAATCATGAACTAGTATCTCTTTTTAAGAACTAGTATTATCTGTTATTTTTTATTAGTAAATCTAAAATATGTGATTAAATACAAAGAAAAGTTAATAAAATAAGAAACTTTACAAGTTTGGGAAAATTAGGTAATTATAACCTAAGTGTATTTTTACCCTAACAAAATTGAAAAAAGAGAAATATTTATGGGAGATACTTATATCTACCACATGAAAAAGGATACTAGCTATTCAATGTTCAAAAACAACATTGGTTCAATATAAATTATAAAAGCTAATTGAATTCCAAACTTTATTTCAAAAAAGACAATGAAAATATTTTCCACGTGAACGGAATATTAGGGACAATGACAAAGCATTAAATGTCGAGTCAATATTATTTTAATCTTCAGTGACAAACATGTACGTAGGAAATGAGAACGAGGGCCAAGGAGGACAAAGACCAAGTTGGCTGTGAACCAATAACATTCCGACTTCCTACTACTACTTTTACTACGTACTTAACACGTGACTTGTATTCTTGTTATTCTCTCATTCCACTTAACTTACTTCACTTATTTTCTAGGCTAGCCAGAAATAGCACTACTTTTCATTTTCATTGGAAACTTGTCTGGCTCAAAGCCAACAGCATGTTTGACGCCGTTCCTGACAGTACCAAAATTAAAAACTGCATTTGATGAATTTCAGCATTTAGCTAATACAAAAATTCAACTGGGCCTACTTTTGGTGTTTTTTTTTGTTTATCCTTAAACCACATATACATTTTCTAAGAATACAAGTAAATCCCTAAGAACTGTTAATACATTAAAGAGTACGAAGTAGTATTTAATTGATATATATCAGTATTTGTCCTTTGCAGTTGTAATTTGGGGTGCTAAAATCACAAAAACGATACAAATGTTTCGCTGTCAAAAAAATAAATTAGCTGATTTTTGGAATGAAAATATTTGATTCCTGTAAAAGGTTTTTATTTATTCTAATAATGTTTTGACAATTTTTGGTATCTACATTCATAACACCCTAACTCTTTATATGAAACACAATAAAATATTCCAACCTACCAACACTAATAGAAACAATTTTTGAAACTCCAGATTTTTAGTTATACCAAAGTACAACACTTAATTTTTTTACAAACATACATA
The DNA here is from genome assembly GCF_021130785.1 of Homalodisca vitripennis. Classification (NCBI taxonomy): domain Eukaryota; kingdom Metazoa; phylum Arthropoda; class Insecta; order Hemiptera; family Cicadellidae; genus Homalodisca; species Homalodisca vitripennis. The sequence goes on from NC_060208.1 coordinate 147,886,068, forward strand.
TTACTTTGCAATTAAATTGTTTAATGCCCTTCAAGATCACTCCACCCCCACCCAATCCACTCCTCACCAGCTCTTTGTTTTGTAAATTGATTCAACCGTTAGTGTCACGGGGTTAGTCTATCTTGACAATTGTGCGGGTGTGTGAATTTTCTTGCATGTCGTTTGTTTACGTACAGTACTGTATGTCTTCCGTAATTTTACATATGATTTGTTAGTGTTTGACTCTTTGTTCGTTGAGCAAAATGTCGTCGCCTCGTAATCCTCAAACATACAAAACTTTGTCTTTGGCTCAAAAAATAGCGGCAATCAAAGAAGTAGAGAAGGGGGTTAAGAAAAAATCTGAGATTGCCAAGGATTTTGGAATTCCTCTTAACACATTGTCCACCTACTTAAAGAATAAAGAAAAAATTCTCGGGAGTGAAAGTGAGAACGTTAAAGACCGGAAAAGGTTAAGGGAGCCAGAAAATCCAGATTTTGACAACTGTGTTTTAAAGTGGTTCAAACAAACTAGGGATAAGAAGATTCCAGTGAGTGGTCCTCTCATAAGAAGCAAAGCTGAACAATTTGCTACTGAATTGGGGAAAAAAGATTTTAAGGCTAGTACAGGGTGGCTTGACGGCTTCAAAGATCGTAACAAAATTTTGTTGAAATCCATTTGTGCTGAAAGTGGAAGCGTTAATCAACAAGAAGCCAACCAATGGAAAACAGATTTGGAGGAGATGATTCAGGATCGGGACGAAAGGGACATCTTCAATGTTGATGAAACAGGACTTTTTTTTTAATGCACCCCTGACAAAACACTCGCATTTAAAGAAGAAAAATGCCACGTTGGAAAACTGAGTAAAGAGAGAATTACTCTCCTGGTTGGTGCAAACATGGACGGATCAGAAAAGCTGCCTTTACTAATGATTGGCAAGTCGGCTAGTCCCCGTTGTTTCAAGAACGTCAAATCAAAACCAGTGGAGTATGTGAACAGCACAAGAGCTTGGATGACCAGTCACCTTTTTGAGAAATGGTTGTTGAACTTAGAAAAAAAGTTCATAAAAGAAAAACGAAAAGTTATCTTGTTTATAGACAACTGTACTGCGCACAACACGATTCCAGTAATGGAAAATGTTAAAGTAATTTTTTTCCCTGCCAATATGACTTCGGTTGTCCAGCCTATGGACCAGGGGATCATAAAAAATCTAAAACAGTTTTACAGACGTTTATTGGTTGAGTACATACTGACTGAAGATTGTGACGCCCTAAAATCAAGTTAGACATTCTTCAAGCCTCTCGCATGTGCAAGAAAGCTTGGGACAAAGTAACGCCCGAAACGATCAAACATTGCTTTAAAAAAGCTGGTTTTGTAAAAAAGGAGGATGTCGCCGAAAAAGCCAACGACATTATAGCGGAAGCGGTACCTTCAGTTGACGGCTGGGAGGACGTCATTACTGACCCTGCCATCTCGTTTGAAGATTTTGTCAACGTGGATGAAAATGTTGCAGTATGTGGTGAGATAACAGACGCGGAGATCATCGCTGAAGTGCTCAACAATAAACAAGATGGCGACATGGCATCGGGTGACGAAGACGGCGAGTCATCAGTTGGGGCGGAAATAACGTTCTGAGAGCGGCCAAAGCAGCACATCACATCATGGAACTTAGACATTTTTTGAAAGTAAAAATGACGTAAGTGAGTCTATTTTCAATTCATTGAACATGGCAGAATCTTTTGTCACTTCTGAAAGACTTAACTTTAGAAAACAAGTGAAGATTTCCGACTTGTTTCGAAAAAATTAAATAATATTGTACTGTATAATGTTCCTTATCACCATTCAACTTATTTTCTTTTATTCATAAACATATACTGTAATTGTGTATTTTTTAGATAATTAATGATTCAATTTTGCATTGTTTTACCATACTTTGCTTAATAGAAATGCACAGAAAAACATACATTTACAACCATTCATGTTATTTTCAATAAAGGCTTTCAGCAAAGATGTGAAGAGTCATTATTTTAAGCCTTTAATTCTTAACCTTTTTAATTCAAATTTTTTATTTTATATATATATATATGTATGTGTATATATATATATATATATATGTATGTATATATATATATATATGTATGTGTATATATATATATATATATATATATATATATGTATGTATATGTATGTATGTATGTATGTATGTATGTATGTATATATATACACATACATATATAATCTTATATATAGGATTGGACTCTGTAATGCCAATGGCTTGGCCCATCATAGCTGATATTAAGGTTTTTTATATCCATGCATAAACTGATATCATGTTGGTATCAGAAACCCATTTACCTTAACATAGATTACCTTAAAATTCCTAATTTTGTTGTTAATAGCACTAACAAACTAGCATCATATTACTGAATTTACTTAATATTGGTTTTGAAACAGAAAATATAAATAATAACTGTGATGCAATATATGGTATATTTGGTTGAATATGTAAATGGAAGGGCAAGTGCAAAGACCTAAGTCTGTGGCAGATCGTGATAACCTCCACCTGGCCTGTTGGCTGACAAGGCACGATACATGGGCGAGAATGAGAAGTGCAGATCCTCACTTCCACATTACCTCTCCCTAAACATAACAACACTCCTAGGGGAGGTTGCCACAAATACTAGGACAATTCTATTAAAGACAAAAGTTACCACACATGTGAGGAACCTTCTTAAATCTATTTTTGAACAATTACAACAACTGACCTGTTAATTATACTGTGAATTGCAATGAACGTGAAGCTGTATTAAATAATGAAAATGGAGGTTGGGGGTCATATTTCCATGACAAGTGCAATTTTCAAGCATCTGTAAATGTATTTTATTTATTTTCTATGTAGAATACATTTGAATACAAATTTTCAATAGTGTTCTATGAACTTAACTTAATTACATTAAAACATAAAACCAATATTTAATACTTTTATTTTTTTTAATAAAAGTATTAAAATTGGTTTTATGTTTTAATGTAATTAAGTTAAAAGTAACCAATATAAGCTCCATCTACAACAGTGTTCTATGAATTAAATTGTTTGATTAATTTTATTTTACTAAATTATACATAATTATAGCATGAATTAAAAAGTTTGACAATTATATTTTACACATATTTTTGTTTCTATGCAAAGATGAAGGACAAAAAATTGAATGTCTCATTATCTCAAATGGATAATTTTCTTGAATGTTTCTCCAGAAAGTTTTATAAGGTATGCTTGTCTTATATTATACATATATTAGGGATAATTCAATTCCAATACTCGATACCTGAATGCCTGGATACTTAGTGTATGAAAAGTGTGATAGATAACCTAATCAACAAATATTGTGGTTTTGTATATAATATTTTGATGTCAATCCATATTTTTTATACTTATGTATGCACATCATCGCAAGTCTACTCTGTCTATTTTGAATTTAGATAAGAATCAAGACCACAATTTTGGTATCAGTGTTAGAATAAAATTTTGTTGGTATCTGCCTATTATTTTTAAAATATTAAAAATTTGCAAAAGAAGGAGGCTAAATGGAATTTGAAAATACACCAACTACAATGACTGATTGAGTACTTATCACCAATTTCATGCTCATCTGTTTTAGATCTCAGTGATGAGTTTCATTGCCTACTTTTATCACAAAATACAACTAGTTTCAACAGTCCAGCATGCAAAAGTTCATACCACAGTAATTAGAAACAGATAAAATTGAGCAGGTGATGGTCTGACCTGTGCGAACCTCAGCAGATCCTTCACAACAGAGGCCTTGTTGAGTTGACACAGGTAAAGAGCGTGCAGCCACAGCTGTATACACCGGTCGAACCTGGCATTGTCTGCAAACACTGCTCCGCGGAATATCACTGAGTGGGGCACCTCAGGGTTGTGCTGGCCCAGTATCCTCTCCCTGTAATAAATAACCGGTTCCAGACAATCGTTTTACTGTCCTGCACTAAGATTGTTTGAAGATATTCACTCTTCTGCAACTGTTCCAGTCGACTGAGTGAAAATTATGTGGATAGTACATGGATAGTTACATGGATATTTCATAGTATTAGTATATTACATAGTACATTTCAATTGTGATTGGAATGGGTAAAAACGTTAAAATGTATAAATAAAATCACAGCCTTTGTGCCAAAATATATCAACTTTAAGTAAAGATGATTAAATTATTAATAATTGTATCTCAGAACTAACAACTATTATGTTGCATAGTACAATGGAGTGTAATACAATTAAAAGCCTTTAAGTGTTAAAATTATAATTGAATCAGCTCATTCCTCTTCTTTATTAAATATATGATTAAAAGCCTATACCTGATTGCAAGGGACTCCATGTGCAAGGCGCTGCTATTACTCCTGATAGCTTCCAACTCCTCCAGTGTTTGAGTCTCTACCCAATTGCCGTATGCTGGGATTGGGGGAACTTTGGGCTTCAAGATAGTACCCTCGGAGTTACTCCACCTGTCCAACATTATTCATCTGTTACTGGCGATGCTCTAAGGATGAAATACTGTTGTACTTCTAAGAGCTTCCAACACTTCTAGAGTCTGGCTCTTTTTCTAATTGCTGAAACTCAAGAAACTTTTAGCTTGAAGATAGGATTCTCTGAGTTACTCCACCCATCCAATATTTTATATCTGTTACTGGTGTAACAAATATCAAGGGACTTCAAGACCAGACTTTTGCTGTACCATTGATAGCTTCCAACTCTTCCAGATCGGAGTCTCTATCTAACTGGGGTAAACATGGATTAGGGAACTTTGGGGTTGAAGATAGGATTTTCTAAATCACACCACCTATTCAACATTGTACATTTGTAACTAACAATATGCAGAAGCTCAATGGGTGAAGTACTGCAATACTCCAGATACCTTCCAACTCTCCAGAGTTAATAAAAAAACAAAAATGTATGAATTCTATTAAAAAACGAATCAACCCTTCTCATGCATATTACGCAAACATCTGTGTGGTAAGGATGACTCAACACACGTATAACAACATATCTACTATTAAATTTTCTGTGTGGGAGGATTTTAGTAAAATTCTTGAGATCATTATACAAACTCTGTTCCTATTTCGGATTGCAAGTTATATGTTACATCTGAACATTGCTTACAATGAATGTAATTAGAGTTTCAATTTTTGTTTGTATTCTAATTTTCTTGTTTTTAGTGAATAGGCAAATTTCATATTTTAGTTACTTATACATTTTAATTGAAAAAAAAAAAAATACATTTTAAAAGTCTTTAAAGATCAGTTTTTATTTTATTACTTACTATAATAGCTTCAGAAATCTTAATTGAAATAGAACTTTACAAAAATTAATATTAATTTTTTTAGGGTTAAGTGCATGCTAAGCGTTGCTAATCTATGCATATACCACATTTTTTGTGGAATGTGCACGTTTATTTGGCCTGGGTCCAGGTACAACCCTACTTTTAGTAATGAAAAAGTAAAACAAATATATAAAAAACCAGCGAAAATATCTGGTTGACCTATAGTCGACGTATTCCACGGAAATACTGCGGTCAACCTATAGTTGACAGCCGGTAACAACAAAGTTTGCAGAAGAAATTCCACCCTCATTCGATTCAACATCAATATCCCGGTCTTTCGGTATATTCGGTCTTCCTCAATAATTAGTTGTTCATTTTGAATACTAATATCATTGTAAACACTACACGAGTGCACACAATACCTGAGATGGTGTTCTATTTTTTATTTGCAGTGCCTCTTGTATCTTAAGTAAAAGTCAAAGTAGTCTTCATTTAACACAAATAGAAGTCCAAAGTGTCGAACAACTCAAATGCCGAACAGCAAAAGTTACAATAACAAAAAATGGCCGCAATATCTGGTCGACATGTGAGCATTCGGCGGAAGTACAGCGGTCAACCTTATTTGACAGCCGGCCTCAAAGGGTTAAGAATATGTTAGCAAGATGAGACTTTTATGAAAGAACCTACCATCCTTTAAAAGAAAAATTAAATGTTAGGATAACTAGGTAACAGCCAAATAAATTTAATGAGCAAACAAAGTTGCTGGAAAGTTTTAATAGTGATGTTATGATGATATGTGATGCTATGAACTTTTATTTATGCTACCTGAGCTGCATAGTCTGGTGCAAGTACTGATATGCGGAGTTGAGACAGTAGTGGTCCTTATCATTAGCATAGGAGGCTCCAAGTAGTTCCAAAGCATCAATCCTTTCTTCGAGAGAGATCTCTGGCCTAGTAACCAAGAACTCCACAACATCCACCCTAGTCCTTTCCGCTGCTGCTAACAGTGGTGTCATTCCTGCAACATGTAACAAGTCAGTCAGCAGTAGCTACCAGCAACATCTCTTATTTATGTACAAGGTAGGTGTGTTCCATATCACTTTTTTGCATAACAGGCTTCACTGAGGTTGCATGCAAAATTCAAATCTGTAGATGCTCATTTCATTCTTAAGATGTCCTTTGGACAGACAGATAATTAAATAGAAAAGAATTTTTACATGCTCCTGGCAGACAATAGAAACTGTGCCAGCCTACTCAGCGATATACTTCAATGACAATCAGCCAAATCCCATGAAGTGACATTCATTATCATCAAATTCAATGTTCCCTATATCGAATTGACGCTTTATGCCACAATTTCAAGTTTATAGGCCAGTTCATTCCTGTGATATTGTGCGGACAAAACAACTGACAGACAGAAAGAAACTTTTCTAGCCCTTCGAGTTTATAGGCTTTGCTAACGCTCAAACATAATAAATATAGCGCCACTTAAAGTGAAATATAGTAAGTGAAGAGCACAAACAATAGTGAAGTTTGGAAGTAAGAAAGGTAAAAGTTAGGTTGGACTGAAAACTCCACAAAAATATGATTTTTGTATGTAAAATATGCATTTTTATATTCTATGTTATGAAATAAAAGGTGAAACGTATGCCAGACTCTGCATCAGTGTGGGAGCCATTGCTTCACAACAAATAACATCCCGGCTCAGAGTATGACTACTCAGGGACCGATGTTTAACATTTTGAGTATCAATACAGAGATGGAATTTGAAATCAAATTTCAACTCTCCAAGTTAAATTATTTGAAACATAATTTTTATATTGATGGACACACAAAGACAGAAACCTGCTTTCATCACCAATTAGTGGTTGAGACCGTGTTGAATACTCAGTTTGGTGGCCAATTTTAAATATATGTATATGTGTCAGGGGCACAACAGAAACCTATACTAACTGAGAAGCATCTAGTTACTGTCTACAATGTTTTATTTCACAGCCATGGGCTGTTACTGTGGGGCCAGGCAGCGAGTTGTGAGGAAGTTTTGCTTATACGCAGAAGAAAGCATTGAGGATAATTATGACCTCAGGATATTATGGATATTGGAGGCCCATCTTCTGTAGACTAAATATCCTGTCAGTGAATAGTCATTACATTTCAAGTCTCATTAGCCATAAGAGCAGATCATTGTTCTCACAACATCCGTGGGAAACGAAATAAAAACACCCAATACTGTAGGCTGAGCAAAACAAAGGACTCCTTTCCAGTACCAGCGGTATGCATATTTAATGCTTTGCCCCAAAACATCAGGAAGTTCAGGGCAGGACAAAGAACATGCTGGGAGTAAATCCACAATTTTCTATTAACCCTTTGTACGCTGTAAGCGGAATATTCCACTGAGTAAATCTATCTCGAAACGTTCTAAGCGGAATAGATCGCGGAAGTTCTAGAAGCGGAATAGTTCTACAAATTGCTGCCAGAATGCTTGAGAGTGAATATTTGGTGTTCTAATATGACGCAATGTGAAGCATGACTCATCAAAACAGCTGGGAATAATCCCAACGGAAGTTTTTATTTGCTTTGTCAGTCCGCGCCATCGTCAGAGAGCAAGCTGTACGCTCTAAGCGGAAATACGCAAGCGTGACAGTCAGTTGCTGTGTATTGTTGTTTATTGTTTATAACCTGCTATACTGCTTTAGCTGTTTGTTTTGCGAGGTTATCCATATCGATAATGTGATAAACCATTTATAGTTCTATATTGGTCATACATATATTTTTCATTGATTTCTATTGCATAATTATGGCGAATCCTGATGATTCAGACTTTGATGATTTTGTACACGTTGCGTATAATACAATGTTTCGAGATTAAATAAATTCTTGATTCAAGAAGCTGTAAAATAATGTCTTGATTTTATAAGTTCTTGGAGACGGAAAATTTGTTTTTGTAATATTTCCCGGCGTATTCCCAGTTTCCCGGTTGGGTGGCCACCCTCTACCTTTATAAGAAACTTCAATCTTCTCAACTTGCTATCACTGTTTGATGTCGAAGGTCTTTCAGTTCGAAAGTTCATTTTCCAATGCTTTATGTCACAAAAACGCTTGGAACAATATATTCTTCATAAATATTGCTGTATATTCTAACTTTCTTTTTAAAGTCAAGTACTAACATTTGACAATTATTAATTGTATCGCATTTGAGTTAAAATTGTTATTCTACGCAATATTAAAGTAATTTATGTGATAAGTTAGTGATTTACACAAGCTTGCTTTAATAAAAAAATATGGAACAATACAAAGTGATTTATTTTTAGACAATATTACTGTGCTATGAAAAAATATCATATATCACCTTATGAAAAAAAAACTAAAATAAGACAAGACTCTTACATACGTATGCCGTGTTTAGCGCAATTTTGATGGTACGGACATATCCGTATGCTGTGCCTCAACAGTTAAGCTTCAAACTAATGCCAAAAAACTAGTTTCTTTTTATTTGTTTTGTGATTAGAGATTACTTAAACGCTAATTTATCAAAGATCAGCTCTTTCATGAGTAGAAATATTTACCATAAAATTAAAACAAGTAATAAACTTACCGATCTCATTTTTGGTTATGTGCGCTCCGTAGTCGAGGAGCTCCTTGACGATGCTAGTGTGTCCACATTCTGCAGCAAAGTGCATGGCAGTGGCGCCACAGTGAGCCTTCTCATCTGGCAACGCCCCCTTCTCCAACAAGTAACTAACCACATCAAGATGTCCTGCAAAATCATATCTTCAAAAGTTCATTTCCAACTTTGCTGCTAAACTTAATTCTTCATTAATCAATATCAAGATATTTATATTTATTGCTACCAAAGCAAGTACAGGCCAATTTTCTCTAAAATGTAGAAATGTGTGCTATCTAAAGAATGCTGTTCAAATATTTTGTTTTTCTCTTTGTTCAGGACAAATTAGAGATCTACGGAAAAGTGGAATGTAAAGTTTTTATTTTTGAAAAACTCTAAAATATTTTGTTTTGTACGTTTTGTTCCATTAAGAAAACAGGGACAGTCAATAAAATATGGATGTTTGAAAATGTGCTACGGTAAAAAGGGAGTTTCAGTTAGCAGCACTGGCTTTATTTTGTTGTTTATGCTTTACTCAGCTATTAGTGAATTCTAGCTGTGCACTGATTTTTAAGTTTTATGCTTTGGTGTTTATATGGAAAGAACTTGTATTTGTGTTCCTATAAGTGAAAATGCATCTATATTGGATACATTTAATCAATTTAATAATTTCTTAAAAATTAAGAATATACCGGTATATAAAAAATACTATATCAATATTTACAAAAACTTTACAATGATATATACGAGATCTGTCCAAAAAGTATCCGACCGCTGACCAGTAGGCGGCCGCGGCGTAACCGACCGGCTCGAACCGGTTATTGGAGGGGAGGGGCGAACCTACTCCTTCCCATATTCGGCATTGAATACGATCCGGTCACTCAGTGAGTCACAGCGCTCTGTTCCGTACAGTACTGCCGTGTGTGTGTGACACACCTCGTAAGCTACCATTGTAAATAACAATGAACAATATTATCAAAAAATGTAATCTAAAACTTTGTTCATAATTTATTAACCGTATTGTACAAATTTTCAGGGTTGCAGAATTTCAGATCAACACATAACATAAAATGAAGATAATAATTCACTGTTTAGCTAACTACATGTCATACTTTACAATATAATACAGGCTAATGTATGACTTTCAAGGTACAGTTCAGCGTAAATTCTGTGTGAAGTGGCATAAAACACTAACCAAATAATAAGCTAATAACTATGTTACTTAGCTAACTAACTTTTACTTCAAAATACAACAGAATCTGTCAACAGTGAATTTCACTTTGATTTAGGTATTAAACTACTTAACATAAAATGCTAGATAGACGACCTCTTGTTTTATTAACTAATTAAAAAGTCTGACCAATTTCAGTACGCATTAGAGAAACGTATTAATACAGAGATGCAAATTAGAAAACATATACGTAATAGAAGCTTAAATCAAACAAAGCTCATTGCCAAATAAAACAACTTAAACAAACATAGGGTAGTTGCCAACACGTGACTTAAAACAAGATCTGACGTCACAACATGCACCTGCTAGTAGCACAAGTAACCTTAACCCTATCAGTGTTGCGGCTACTTCCCTAAGTTACATGCATAAAGTGGTGGGTCATATTTTATAAATTTGCAAGCATTTGGGAAAAAAAGCTATTGTTCATGTACTCTCCATCAGATTGTCATAACTCTTTAAAAATGCTATTTCTCATAATATACATATATTCTATTATTGTTAAATTAAAAATAAAAACATTAAAAAATGTGTTGTAATAAAAATTGTCATCTTTATAATGCGAAAATCAAGTGAAGCACATTTTTATGTATCTAATTTTTTCAAGATATTTTAGATTTATATAAAAGGTTATAAAAACTAACCAAATTTATATATAAACTAGCAGCTGCCCGCGGCTTCGCACACAATTTCCTGTTGAAAAACAGTACACTATATTCACGTATTCTTTTTCTATCACATTCTAAATACTCCTGACATAATTGATAGTCATTCCTTAGTGAGCCTCTTGGGCACATTAATAAGGTAGGTACCATATTTCCTGCCTCTATCTTTCGTGGATTTTGCTAGGTGTTGATAAGTCTAATGTACAATAATGTACAATTAATTTATATGGATGAATTTCGATAAACTAATTAGGTTATAACGAATCAAATTCGGCCTGTTAAAATTAATTTTCTGTCTAAGAGATTTCCAGTATTATTTTGGTGTTTGCCTTGTGCTCTGATCAAGAATATGTATCAACAAAAACCAATTTCGATCATAAAGCGTCTTCTTTCGGCTCTTTTCATTTACCTTTGATCTAACCAAATTCGATTACCTTATGTGCAGACATTTACAGCTTTTTGAGGTGGTTTTTATAACAACGTTTAATAGTATTTTCATTGCATTAGATAGTTTATTGATCATTGGTGTAATCTAAATTTGAAATTAGGCAATAACTTCTTATACGCAATCTGCATTACATTACTGATCAAGCACGTTACAATAATAATTTTCTAAATTTTAAATGTAAACAAATGTTTCTTCCTCTTTGAAGAACTTCAGCTGAAAGTATTAATCAGTTTACTTTGTATTACGTATGGTAGCGCAGTCTGCCGGATCGAAGGTAAAACATTCCAAAATCAATAACAATTTATAAATTAAATATTGTAAATATAGATTAAATAAACAATTTAAATTGGACCAAATTGTGAATCTAAACTATTCTCGAATTCCATTGAAAACACACACAAAATTTCATCAAAATCGGTCCAGTCGTTTAGGAGGAGTTCAGTCACATACACACGAACACAAGAAAAATACATATATATATATATATATATATATATATATATATATATATATATATATAAATAATCATACTTCTTTTCTAGAGTGAAATAAAACAATACTATTGTAATGTGTCTGAAAGTAAATTTTACATAAAGGAAGAGTTAAGGTAAAAGTTTTTTTTAAACAATTACTTAATTAATGTATATTTTTTGTAATTTTATTGAATATAGTTTCTATACTCAATAAAATACATATGGTATATTTAACTAAATTAAAACTTTTAATACAAAAATTTTTTCCCACAATACAAAGTGGGGTTTTATGCAAAGTGTGTTAATCTTGCATAAATTTCATGTTTGACCAATTTCTATTAAATATTTTAGGTTTATTACAGCTATACAGCAATATAGTTGATTCTGTGGCACTCAAAGGATTAGGGTAACAATCTAATTGATTAAAATTTACTATCACTTTCAATATATTGTTATTGTTTCTATATCGATCACTTTGCAGCACGACAATTGAAACACATCTTGATTTACAAAATAAATAATTTACATGGGCACTATCTATCTAACTTGCAACATGTAAACCATATCTAAATAAGAAAATTATACCTTTGTAAGCTGCGATCATGAGGCAGGTGTTGTTGTACTTGTTGGCAATGTGGATGTCAGCCCCATGTTCGGTCAAGTACCTGACAACGTCGAGTCTACCGTCAAAACAAGCTGCTCTTAGTGGTGTGGAGTTGGTCAGAGTCGGATGGTTGACATTAGCCCCCGCTTTCACCAGAGTCTTCACTACATTCAGGTGACCTGCACCTAACCATAAAAAATAACTGATTTTATTAGTTGAATTTATTACAGTTTTTTCACTTTACATATACTAGGATGATATAATGTTGAATAAATATTTAATTCCATTAATGTGTAAGATATATTCATTTTCTCACATGTGTTGTGTTTGTTAGTGCAATCAGACTGATCATCAGTGCAGACATTTTCTCTGATGGCTGCAAGTGCACAATAACTGCAACAGTTTATTTTATTGAGTGCATCTCCAAACAAAAAAGACATCAGAAAACTGTTCTTCTTCTTTTATAATTGCAGTTAAAATGAGCACAACTACAATCCCTTAGACAGAACCAGTCTATTCCAAATGGTACAATAAACAAGTATTGGGATGCTAAAGAAACTGCTATGTTTTCAATAACGCATACATGCCAACATATTATCTTTTTCAAAGCTGCCTAATGCAGTGATAGCCAAGTATATCTTCATTTCGAATTTGTTTTTGAGTTGTGTGCTTTAGTTGTTTCTTATTTTCTAAGAAAGCTACACTTAAACATAAAACAATTTCTAAAATGAAACAATATTCATGAGATGTGAAGATAAAAGGATTTTTACTATTTCCTGTCGAGATCATCGGTTATCTATATCCAGTGTGCTACCAGGCAGAAGTGAACACTCCTGTTGAGATTGAGGAGATCAAAACTTGAAACTGGTAAAATAAGATTTCTGAAAATGGCATCATACATTTTCAGCGAAGCTTAGTTACTGCAAAGCTAGGTGTAGTAATAATTTGGAAGTTATCTCAACAATGACTTTCTATAGGTTATATTGTACTAATTCTAAGTGATATACACCCATGAAATCTATACCTCCCTTCTGACTATATTTTACATAGGAGGAAAATATATTTTACAATGAAGCTATCTATTTTTTCAATATTGAGCTAGCCATACCGAGATGAGTATGTTGACGAAAATAATGATTGCAAACAAAATAAACAGTAGCTATGTATTGTCAATAACATTGAAGCAATAACACTATGAGGTTAGTGAACTGTTTTAAACCTCTGAAAGCCACTAACAGTGTAGATCTCCTTCTGATATTGCACTTGAATGTAATTGTTTCTAATATGTATAAAAAATTATTTTAACACTTTTAAAACAGTAAATCAGGCCTACTGTATTGGTAAAACTTAGTTATTGTAAATCAAGGCACATGATATACATCACATTTAATGATTGAAGGTTAAATGTGAAATCTGACATGTGACCTTTCCTATAGTCATGATAACTTTTAGATTATACAATATAAATCTGCTATCTAGACACAAATCAACGACTTCAGTAGAAGTAATAAGTTTAAAAATTTTATAAAGAAAATTTTACTACGAATAAAGTTTTGAATTTATATTGTTGACACTTTTTGTATTTGTGGTTAATAACAAGTTTAAACTTGTTTCATTATAAAAGCTCCGTCTCATACTTTACAACCATTGCATTTAAAATATGCAATGGTTGCTTAAAGGATGGTGACAGCACTTTCTACTTAATAATTAATTAAAACAATGTTTAATCCTAATACGTTAGAGAGAGATTAATATTGAGAATATTTTGAATTGTACCATGAAAACATGATAATACATTACATCACCTCAACACCACTCATGATTGTTCCTTTGAAAATATATACTTCTGAGTTCATAAAATGTAAATCATAACATAATAATGTAACAGGATATGTGAGTATCTGCCTTATTTTTAATTGATATTTTATAATTACATTTTATAAATGCACAGATGTAAGAATGCATACGCATAGATCCACAAGCTGAGTTTAAAAATGTGTCACAATTTGAATTTTTTAAACTGAAGAAATACAGCAAAACTTACATGAGGCACTTCACCTATTCATTTTTATATAAGTTCAAAAAGGCCACCATTTCCCAATATGACTGTTAACTTCAATTTTTTCTTACGGTTCCCTATATTTTATAGTTTCAAGTAGAATCCCAAGTTTTATAACGCTATAATTTTATGTTTTTCCCCTTTGAAATTAGCTGATATAGACAAACATAGTGGTGGTCTATATTAATGACCCGTCCACTAGCCTGTATGTGCCCAAATTGGACCAAAACATGCACTGAATAATTTACCCTTTATACCTTACAATAACTATCCAACAGATTTTTATATATTTTGCTTTTTAAGAATATGACACCTGTCCCAATAATGTCGAAATCAAAATAAAAAGCATTAAAAATGTGTTTTAGCTGAAAAATTCACTTTTTTATAGAAAGTAAGTTCAAACCATTTGTATTAACTAGTATTTTGAGATTTTAAAATTATCCATGAAAAGTCATAAAAACCAACCACATTTCATGCATCATATACTTTTCCACAGAAGCGTTAATATATAATATAGTAATCCTTTTTAAAACAAAATCAATTTCTCACTTTTTTATAATATAGTTTTTACTAATTAATTCGTCTTAAATTATTATTTATCTATAATTATTAAATGCTAAATTAACTAAAATTATGACCCATTATTTTAATGTTTACAGTGAATTTACACTTGATACTTTGAATGCGTCTTTGATACTTAAAAGTGTGTTGAAAGTGAGTGCTACTAGCTGCCAAGTAATAAATCCATTCATTACACTTGTATCCGAGGGTAAGATTAGTAGAAGACTGCACATATCAATATTATGTACAGTTCTAAATGTGCATCAACACATTTTAGTCAAAAAATAAAACGATACAACAGAGTATTGAAGAAGCTGACAGAATGTAACGACTTTGCAGGTTAAGTTAAAATTTTTTATTTTTATATCCTTTGTCCTATGAAGGATATTTTGGCATTTTGTAATAGCCACCAGATTAGTATTATGTCAGCTAGTTTACATAGATGTTTACATACACATAAGGAACATACTTAAAACTTTAACCTAAAATTTTGATTTTGACAATAGAAACAACATGGCGGTTGCCAACATTAATTTATAGTTTAAACAGCAGCAAACACTAGCAATAGTATTACATTATATATAACATAAGGTAAGAATCAGGAAAATAAGTTTCATAAGCTAATACTGTTGTTGTAAATAACGATAATTATCAAAATAACACAATAACATTTTATTTTATTGTTAGTGCTTGCTACCATTTAAACCATGCAGAGCTCTCAGCAGCCACAAATTTGTTTTTATTGCAGATAGGAACATCAAAAATTTAATTTATTCATAAAATTGAATATGTTTCATATGTGTACGCAACATTCTTACAAATTGGCTGATAAATACTCATCTGGTGGCAGTTCAAACATAAAAACACCTTTGTAGGACACAGAGTTTAAAATCAACCAACCCAACAAAGTAAATTCGTCACATGTTGGTAAATTGCTGAAAAATGTCATTTGATTTATATTACAATACATACTGTTTCGCAGCTATGTTGGAATGGGTTGATTCAATTAAATGATAAGTTTAGCTCCATTTTGCCTTGCTTGCAGTGTTTGAAATCTGACACTGGTATAGACTTGAATCTAGGAATTTTGAGTTCCTGCCCGATTAAATAAAGTCGATGGCAAAGACGTTCAAAACAAACTGTTTGTATCATTTCGACATCAGACACCTAGAGTACAACAGAGCTATGTCTGGTTACCCAGTAGCCACCCATTGTAATCCAGATCAAAAGGTGTTCTCATTGTCTCACCAGATGCACAATCAAGTACACCACTAAGTTAATTGAATCAACTGAAATTCAAGTTTACTGAATTGATGGGGAATCTAGATTCTAGGAGTCAAGTCTGTGACAGTATCATATTTCAGACATTGCAAGAAGTGGAAGGTGAAATGAAGCTAAACTTTTCATTCACAGTATACTGTTTGTTGAGTAATATGCATATGAGTAACTGTGCATTTGTCTCGTTACAATAGTGGTTACCCATAAGACAATGTAAAAATGTTAGAATTTTACTTCTTACTTTGTTGCCCTTCGATCTTTAGACTCTAAACTCAATAGCATTCTTCCTTGAATCCAGAGAAACCTATATACTGCGTTTCAAGGATTTGAGACATTTCTATAAATAGTTATTGCACAACTGACAATACCACAATATTAAGAAAGACCTGTTGATTTTTTTTAAATTTTAGGTACCTTTGATAAAATTTACTCAGGATCAACGAACACAAAATTAATTAACTTGTAGGATACCTGCTGCACACCACAAAGCGCTAGCACCTTCGATGACGTAGCTGTCCACCTTGACAGAACCTTCCTGCTCGATGTCTGGTGAGAACTTGTTGAGGAAGACTTTGACAACTTTGTCGTGCCCATGCCTTGCTGCTACTATCAATGGTGTACATCTCTGGCCCTCTGGGTCTATCACTTCCTACAACATACAGGTGGGTGGATAATTTACAGAGAATGGTTTCAAGTACAGAGTGACCTGCCTCCAATTGGACATGAGAAATCCTATTCACGTAAATACTTACAGTACTTGTTAGTCAGTGTTAGAAATTTAAAGAAACAATCAAAGTTAACTTACAGAGCCTTATTTGTAGGTTTAAGGTTTTGTTTTTCCGTGAATATATGCAGCAGACTCGTGGCTATGCATTTTTTATATATATAGAATTGCAAGCAAAATATTTATAAAACTAGAATACTTCGTTACCTTATGGATTTTCATACACAAAGTACAAGGTTTTACGATTGGTGATTTACATAATACCAATCACCTGTTGTACACTAATGGATGAGGTAGACTCACGGTGATATATGAACATTAACATACAAAATACTAACTGTAAGCAAAATATTACTTGTATAATTAAGATAACTTTTTAATTAGTCTATGTATCTACGGATTTTCATGTACAAAGTACAACAATAAACACAATTGGTAACTAATGTCTTGCCCATGAATTGTAGTCCGCAAATATACGCAGCAGACTTATGGTGATGCACGACGAACATAAATATAGAAAACGCTAACTGCAAGCAAAATATTAATTACAAAACTCAGAAAATTCGTTAATAAGGTTATTTATTAACGATTTTTCAAACACTAAGTATGACTAAAAAAATTTCAGTGATCACTAAATTGTGTAATGGCGATTAGATGTTATAAACTAATTCTATTTAGGATTTTTCAATCACAAACAACAAAAATCGTTTTAGCAATTGGTAATTTGTGTGCTACCAATCAGCCGACAACTAATAATGGAGCAAGTTTTCACAGATTCCTTTCCTGTGGATCGATTATCGAATCTGAATCTTTGTTGAAGATTTATATAATAGATATTTTCATTATGCCATAAAATCTTAAATTTTAACAGAAAATTCCAGTGTTTTTTCGGTAACTGCCTTGATTTTTCCCAGAGTTTCGTGACCAGAAGACACCCTGTTTTTTTAAGACCAGAAGGCCTTTCAATTTTCTTGACATTACTTAAAACTACGATAAAGAGGCATAAGAAGCAAAACACTTGAAAGGGTTTCAAAAAGGCTTTCTCTGTTAGCTGATCAAAATACAGGTGAATGCCTTCATACACTTAATTTAAAAATTGAACGATAACCACATCAAAATAAATCTTTTAGATCAAAAATCTGTCTACAATTCTATACCAAACTAACAATTAATTGTTAAGATTTTGTTATCAGAACTACCATGAAAATATAGTCAATTCTACTTTCATTAGCAATAAGCAGAACTCACTATTTTATATCTTTTAAAAATCCTGATCATAAATGTATTTTTCATGAACAGTGTTGTAAACGCAAATATTTATAGTCATTACATAACATGCAAACATTACTTTCTTAAGCACACATAAAACATCAGACTTATAAAGTTACTGACATGATGAAACTGTACCTTTACACCTAAATTATTTGATAAAAAGTAACAAAAAAATTTAAACATAACAGTTTTAATACAGAGTAGTATTATTATTTTAGTTAGAATTTACATCAAGGTTCAGTAAAGGTTAACAAGTGATAAACCCAATAGCTGATATTGCCTTTATCAATCCTCTGAACTTAATCTTCTGGTTACAACTGGTTCAAAGGTGATGGTTTCATTCAGTAGATTTAAATTGTGCTACATCATTTTAACAGTGTGCTACCAACACTCAAAAATTAAACTGCAGACTTTTCAAGTGATTTTATATATTGTTCACAACCAACACAAATTATCCAAAAGATCGAAAAAATTTTTACATAATAGATACCTATTTGAAATTTAAACATTTCATATGTAATAAGATTGAGTTTCTTGATCAATTTAGTAACACAGACCATACAGAAATATATTTTTGTAAATTTTAGATATCTTTCCTATACATGTCATAACTTTGGTCTGAATTTTAATATATTTCCTTTTCAATAATATCCTTTCTCCTTCAGGTAGAATACACACCTAGCAATTAGATGAAAGAAAATTATGATGTGGTCAGTTGAGATGTGCATAACGACTAAACATTTTATTAACCGAACTAAAATTGTGCTCAACACTGAATTACAAATTTTGAATGCCACAATACTAATAGCTTGCCTTTTTATATAAAACTACAAATATTTTGCATATTTAGTTTAGTTGATCAGAGTAAACTTCACTAACTTACAATGGTTCTCACAAAATTCAGTAATTTTTGCAGTTTTCCATATATGTTAGATTGTTAGGTTCTTTGTATCACATTCAATGTGGCCAGCTCCGATCAAAAGTGCCATGCAATGCTTTAAAAATTGTCTGCACCTGCCAATCCTCGTTAAACTTTTTGTTTCAGCTTAATTCTACTTATATGAAAATATAACTTACAATGAATTTTTTGTAATTCATTTGTAAGTTTTAAAAGTTTGTTTAGCAATCAATAACATTTTCACTGTGAAATAATAGTCTTTATTTAAAAAAAAAAAAACCCATAATTTGTAATTGGTACGTAATTGTGAAATTTGAAGGAAGGAGCAAAAACAAAAACATTTTTAAAGTGTACTGTTTGTAAATTTTCTCCTTCAGCTGCTTGGTTGCCATCAAAATTTTTCATTTAATTTTTCCATCTGAGTACCCAGAGAGGGATGGGAAGGGCATGTATTCTCTATTTATAACCATAACTACAAGATTCAGATTATCTGCTTTTCAGTAGGTTGCGTTATTTAGCTGAGTGCTACTTCAAAGCTAGTTATGGCCGATAGGCAGCCAATATTCCATTACCCGAGCACAAATGTCAATTATTTGCATACTTACTTTGGTTGATCAGAACCAAATTCCCTGAGTTGCAATGGTTTCAATAACTTAATATTTGTCACTGGTTATTTTATTTTCACATATCACATTATTTTCTAAAATTGTTAGTAACACATTTACTGCAGCATGGTTCATTAGTGACCATACACTTTTAGTTGAAAACCTTACTGGATTTAATCAAACCTATTCTATTTTGTGTAACATATATTTTTAAACTTTTTTACTAATTAGTTGGTAATTTAAGTTATAAGAAGTGTATTTTATAATAATTACAATCAAGTTTATTATTATGTACAAGTCACAGGTACCTCAGATCACACATGACATAGTTTGCTTATATAGTTATTTCTTGCGTGCAGCATGTTTCACAGAGACATGCACAGTTCTATCTCTTGTTCACAACAATTTCAGCTGCTGTCATCGTCTGCTACATTATTGCTTTGGCTTCCAAGCTACAGGATCTTTACATTTGTCATTTTTTGGAGTTTTATTCAATAATTCATTGTTGGTTGAATATAATGTGCAGCATGAGTCATGGTGGTTCAAAATATATATCATACACTCCCTGACAGAACACAATCTGGTAAAACTTCACCTAGCGCTGACTTAAAAACTATGAAACACCAAAGTCCGCAATAACCGCAAATTACTGAGGAACAACATTTCCACTGAAATAATACATCCTTATGAGTCACAGGTAACTCAAATTGTCAAATAAGAGATTAGCAAATTTAACAAGACTGTGAAAGTTAGATGAATTCTGAGTAAGTACCAATGGGCGAGCGGTCTAAGATATCGGACTTTGAATCTGAACTAAAGATAGTGTAAGTTCAAATCCTGTCTGTGACCATAGCAATTTTTATCAGTGGCATCGACCTTATACTGTATCGACTTTTCCTCTTATTGTACTTGACAAGATCCTCGCAAAGGCAGTGATCCATGAGGATGGGCAGAATAAGAAAAGAGAAAAGGGCAAGATTG
The DNA here is from genome assembly GCF_021130785.1 of Homalodisca vitripennis. NCBI lineage: Eukaryota > Metazoa > Arthropoda > Insecta > Hemiptera > Cicadellidae > Homalodisca > Homalodisca vitripennis. Next base: position 147,906,775 of record NC_060208.1, read on the forward strand.
AAAAGAGAGTCGATTTCTCTTTATAAACAGTAAACAAAAAAATAAATTATGATCTATTTTCAATTAAATTTCTTTATTATTGTAACATACCTTACAAAGCATGATAAATGTCAAGTAAATCGATCGGAAATGACAGAAACCTGTTCTTTTGTTATTTACATACAAACCAAACACATTGATACCTATATCATCGATGTGACACATTATTTTATTATAGATATAAAGTTTTATTTATAAAGTTTACTTTTGTTTGTTAGTGAATTGGTGCTCAAGCCCTGGCAGAATTGTAAAGTGAAGAATTAAGATTTGAGGAAATTCTAATCCAAATTTTAAGGCAACTCTGATGGTCCTGATTGTGACCCTGAGCAAAATGAAAATTTTTCACAGCATTGGTAAGGATATAGATTTCAGCACCTTATAATTCCCAATTGTTTTGTTATTCAGTCAATTGTATCACTCACACATAACCTTACTTATTTCTCAAATCAGTTTTATATTATATTAATTAAATAACATCTTACTAGGTACGTACATTTTTTTCAAATAAACCTTTAGATTACAAAAAGGGCCAACAATTATTATTATTAATACCTAATATTTCATGAAAAATATAGTGTTTTGCATTTATAATGTATGACAGATAAATAGTAGCAAAATGTATGCTGACAAAGAAATCAGAAACTCTTTATTACAATATCTTTGAGAAATGTATAGTTTTTCATTTTCTGCTTTGTATCCTTGGTGGAAGTAGGTGGGTTTTAATGGAAAACATTTTGGTCTTTACAGTTTGTTTTAAATTTTATTCTTTTTATCCATATGTTTATTCTATTTTACACATATGTTGTTTTCTGTAAACAATGTAAAAACTGATGATGCCTTAACCGGCGAAAGCGCTATTTTTAATAAATTTATTGTGGAAGTATCTAAGAAATGTCTTTTCCATTAAAAATGTATAGTGTCAATTTACAATAATTTAATACCTGTAATATTTACAATAATAATGTTTGCACAATAATACATATAGTTGTGCTTTTAAAGTTAAAATGCAACGTTTCTTTTTTTAAATCTTCCCAATGCATGTTTTCTTCCAGAGTGTAGAGGGGTTTTGAAGTTAGTCATTCATTCAGTGATTTCTTTAGCTTCTTTCCTGTGAGAATCTTCATTTCTGCCAGTAGAAGGTTGAACAGCTTCTGGCTTACATATGCCGGTTTCTTTTAATACAGCGTGAGATGGTAGTCTGCAGCATGTCTGATGCAGTAGTCATGAAGGTCAGCTGCTCGAGGTAAGTTTTTTCCCATCAACATGAAATATAACTTCCTGGATATAGAGGGATATCATGGTCATAATTCTGAGGTCTGTAAAAGATCCTCTGCAGGTGTCTCTTGGTCCCAGGCAATTTAGGATCTTTGTCGCTTGCTTCTGAGGACGCAGAATTCTTTATAGGTTCCCCTTGAAATGTCCCCAGATAACTATTATGCCATATCGTATGTGTGTTTAAAATAGGGCAAAATATGTTGATTTTGTTATTGCAGTGTTGATGATGGCTATTATTCCTTTTAGATGTAAAGGCTTGTATTCAATTTCTTACACAAAACGCCAACATATTTTCGTCAATAGTCACTCCTAAAAATTTGGCCTGTGGTTTAACTTCTGGAAGAGTTGGAACTTGGTTTCGTCTTCTGCTGAATGCTAACTGGTTTGTTTTTTATGTATTAACCACTAGGTCATTTATGTGGCAGTATTGGTAAGCCATATTCAATTGTGTGTGTATATGAGCTTACTGCCAATTGGTCAGCAAAATTCCCAGAAGACAGAAGGGTGGTGTTATTTGTATACATAAACGTATGACAGAGTCTGTTCAGATATTGTGGCATGTCGTTTGTGAATATGATAAACATCACAAATCCTTGAGGTACACCTCTGGTGTGGCTTGGATCTTATAGTATGAGTTAGTCCTCTTTCTGTATGTTTGACTTCAATTAATTGGCTGTGTTCTTCAAGGTAGCTCCTAAACCAGTTTAGAGCAGGATCTCTGACACCCAGGTTGTCAAGTTTGTTTAAAATTAAGTTATGGTTGGCAATCAAAATAAATGTCTAAGTGAAATCAAGCATAATACTTGTAACTAGTTCTCCTTTCTCAAAATGGTCAATAATAAACTCAGCAAGTTCAATTATTGCAGTAGTAGTTGATCGTTCCTTTAAGAAACCATGTTGTCTTGTCATCAGTAACTTAACGTTGCTCACAATGGTCCTTTCAACCTTGTAAGTACAACTTGTTCAATCACTTTGGAGAAGGTTGAGGAGATGAGCGAGATTGGTCTGTAGTTACAGACTTGCTTTGGACTTCCACTTTTGAACTTAGGATATACTTTGGTCAGTTTTAAGGCCATGAAAATTGTCCTGATCTTAGTGACATATTGGTTATGAAAATCAGAGATATTATAAGAGTTTCACAGCATTGTTGTAATAACTTGCTGACTTGAGACTCCGTCCACTCCTAGTGAGGTTTTGGGCTTGAAGCTCTTGATTATACTTTTAATTTCTTAAAAGTTCTTAAAGTCTGGCAGATTTGTGAGATGGCTTTTCATAGGTTGTACTTGTATGTTGTTGGCTTATATATTGTTTTTACAAACAAGAATAGAACCACAACCGGATGGTATAGATATTATTGAACCAACAATAAAAATTATTTTAAATCAATAGATCTTTCTCTTCAGGAATCAGAAGCACCCGAAACCAAAAGTGAGTCTTTAAAGGAGAACACACCAGGGGAAATTTCTCAGGTGTAAACTCAGGATTATTTAATATTATTTGGACATAATAGAAATACAGAACAATCTAAAAACTTCTACTCCTTTTAAAAATTGATATCTACACGGTGCATTTTAGGAATTTCATAAGATAGTAAAGACACTTGAATTTGGCAGGTATTCATAATCATTAGAAATATTCCATTTTAATTTCCTTATCTAACATCTCATTCATATAGAGCTGTTACTAGCTGTTTATAAACATGGTTTCACATCTGTGTTCAATGTTACTATACTGCAGCGTTTTGGCTTATCCTGACATAAGTGTCTTAATCATTTAGCGCCTAACTTTAGTAAGGCTAAAATTAAAGTAAAATTACAACGGACACCTAAAAGTATGGAAATAAAAAAATGGAAGTTTTATTATGCTTTAGTGCATATTCTAAATAATGTCTTTATAAATAAAAATTGGAGAGCAATATAACTTTTTTGGTTAAAAACTTACTCTATTAATAGGACATTTATTTACGAAATATAAAGAAGAATTACAAACTTTATTCTGGACTCTTCTTAATACATCTACCTAATGTGAATAAGTTAAGGAGGAACTAAATAATACAATTTCTACTGATGTTCTGATAAAGAAAAAAGCTGCAAAATTCAACTAAAACAACAAAATTCTAATTTTTATGAAAAAAAACTTTTTTAAATCATGAAAATAATGTCCATACATCAGCTAACAATAAACAAGACAATTCTAGAACGTTGGCAGGGAACATTAGTTTACACTGATGTATGGGGAAGATCATTGATAAAAAAATTATTTTTAGAGAATGAAGGCCTAGGCTGAGTGTGCAAATTGGCACCAGCAGTTCTGGGCGACCTTGTAATATCAGCTGGCCTACTGCGTGAATCGCGGCAAAATTGACGCTCAGAATAGACACCAACTGTTGAGCCACAGATCTATCCCACTTTACTGTGCAATAGTGCCACAGGTCCTGGTCTGGCTCTGAAAACACTGGAAATGTTCACCACTTCTATGCGATTTACAGCAAACTTGGGACTAATCATTTAAATAAATCTAATTTGGAAACCAGGGCTGACAAATGTTGAACACCTCTTTAGTGTAGCTTGATCCATTATCCAAAAGGAACTATTTATTGCAGTTAACTATTTTAAGGTACAAGATTTGAAAAAATATATTCTCTTAATTTAAACAGTGAGTAAATTGAAGGGATTTTTCATGATAAATATAGTTTTTATAGAAATTTCAAAAAGCCATCAAGTTCAAATTACATTTTAAATCAACACTTAATTATGTCTCTATAAATATTTTCAAATAAACATTAATATTAATGTTTTACAAACTGATAAATATTATGTCTACTGGTAAGTTATTCACCCTCAGTCTGTTGCACTTAAAAACTTAAAGAATTATTTTTGTTATATAGTGTATTAGAGTAAGTAATACAACTATACTAAAATTGTTTAATAAAAGAATTATTAACTTTTATCAAATATTTTAAAACATATTTTTATAGTTGTCTTGATATTTTACTTTTTAAGATATATTGTTTGGTTTGCTTGATTCTTGAACAGTTAAAATTTTAAAATGCAAACACTTAAAACTATATTCATATATTTTACAAATAAAGTAAAACCAGATTACTCACAATGTATCAAAATAATAACTTAGTATGTTTTATGTAACTTAAAAATAAATGTTCTATAGGGTTTTAAAACGTTTACAGTAAAAGTGTGGTTATATTAAACAAAAAATAGAATCAGGTATGGCATTTTAATATGAATAAAACCATTTTGTGAGCAAACCAAATAAAGAAAAATTGGAAGTTAAGTTGCCGTAGTGATATAAAAATATGCTTAGCCAAACTCTATAAAAACAAAGCTGCAGTTACAATAAATCTGTCAATTGTCGATTAATCTTGGCCAATGCCTGCCCTACATTAACCTCTACCATTATTGGCAATCTAACCATACAATCTTCAACATGTCAGAATTACTCATTTTAATACAAGTAAGCTAGCTCTCGATCAATAAATCCTGGAATAATGTTTTATAATTAACAATTAAAAATACAATGGTATTCTTAATATAACTGTGATAATAATTCATTTTCAGAATCATCAAATTAATTCCAATATAAGCTGAAGAAACATGTTTTATTTTCCAAACTGATTTTCAAAAGTTGAAAACATTGACTTGTGTATTAGGAAATTTAAAACAACACTTTACATTAGATGAATACATTAATTAACAACATGGTAGTACAGTACTATAATTTACATATAATTCCTTTTAAGTATCTAAAAAAAGTGTAAATCCTCCAAGAAAAATATAAAAAATAAGTTTCTATAGTAAATACTTTATTTCAAATTTCTCCAGATTTTCCTGAGTTGAATATAATTTCCTGCAAGCAGTGATCAGAATTTATTCAAGTGTAAACACTTACTGCTGATAAACAAATACTACTCAAAACTTCGACAACTAAAACGAAATGGAATACATTCTCCTCAATTATATATAATTAGTTTAATTATATAATTTATATTATATAGTTTATATAATTATAGTTTATATTATATATATATAATTATACTTTATAATTACATTCTTTATAAAGTCAAATAATTAAGTAAATAATAAAGTGTATTTCATATTAGGAAGTTACAAAATTTAGATTAGTTATATATTCGTAAGAGATATAAAATAGTAAGTTATATTGAGACCTCTAATTAGATAAAGCGACATTGCTTTACTGTACAGTACAACATAGATTTCTGTAATTAGAAACTGTAGCTACATTTTTGCCCCAAATAAAATCTGAATCGGAGATTATATGGAACTTCTTGTTCAAATTTCCAGAAACAGTTTGAATAACTTCATTAGTTTAGGTGCATGTAATAGTTGTAGTATAGACAGGACTAATTTAATTTCTTCTAAAAAAATGAAAATTACAAGTCGGAAAATCATTGATGATATTACTAAACAATAAGAAGGTTGGAAGTCCATCCATTTTAACTGGCATACAGGACAAAATCAAATCAGTCATGTGCGTGATTGGAAATTTATAGCCTGCTTAATTATACATGGAAATAAAAATGACTAAATTTATACTTACCTTATTTATTTAATAAATCGATGCAACACACATCGAGATTGAAATGCTAAAGTGGTCTAATCTTGAATTGAGACACCGGTGCTATCTAGAGCTTGGATGTTTTTAGTGCCCGCAGTGTGGGGTTTTTAGTGCCAGAGACAATTTGAAGTACGGATGTTTTTAATTCATGCAGGGTGGGGTAATATTACCCTGCGCCGCTCTCTCCCAGTATCCTCACCCCTTCTCGGCACTCGCCCACTTGCTCTATCCCCTGACCTGGCCACACACACTTAGCGGCTAACCTTACACCAAAACACAAGTTCCCTGGATAAGTCTGTGTCTTCCTGATACATTAGTCTGTTCAATTAATATTTTACGCTTGTATAGGCACAACAAAATACGCTACACACAATAATACAATATACTTATAGAATAGGTAAGTAACTGCAGTGTAAACAAAATGGCGCAAACCAGACACGACCCACACAGCTGATAAAACAGAGAGACAAGGAGATGTTTGTCCCACTCCCCAACACTGCATGTGGCTGCTCAGGTATTTGCTTCTGCACTGGTTTTTTTGTGAGTGGTTTATATATATATATATATATATATATATATATATATATATATATATATATATATAGTATTCGTATAAAGTTTTCTGGAGCGAAATATTTTGCAAAAATTTAAGTTTAGATTGTATGCACTTGATAATTATTACATTTTATCTGTGATGGCGTTAATACGTAAGTACCCTTATTTGTGAATGGGAAACATTTAAAAATAACTAGTCTTTTGACAACTAGTTATTTGCCAGTCCACGGTTAAACATCAAATCCTGAAGTGTACATTTTCACTGCACCAACTAATAATCTGTCAGGTATACCACAGCCAGCACATATTTGATCAACAGATTCTGTGGACTGACACTTTTAATGTTAAAACGGCTCACATTTTGTAAAAAATAAAACTATTCACAGAATCAACTTTAGCAACAGAGCAGACTTTTTACATCAATATCTACTTTCTAAATTAATGCTGTTGTTGAATATTAACTCTTAAAGTGCTCAAGGAAATTTGGCTTTGGTTCAGTTAGCATGTATTTAGAGATTTAAGAAATTTAGTTGTTGCCAAAGTTATACTTAATTTCTATTTCTTGTATGAAGAAATAACAAATAATTATTTTTAAAGAGCTCTACTAGTTGTAAACATTTAAGTATACTCTACCCAGAGAATGTAAGTGGACGTGCTGTACGGTTATATATGCATGATGTGATTTGCATCGTAAGATAAATCACTGATAAAAGAATAGCACTGACTTCTATATGATTTTTCACCCGCCACACAATCCAATTTGCTTCCTGATGGTTATAAATCAATATATTTACGCAATCCAACACATCAGCAGCATGTTCATGAATTAAAACTTACACAATAAACTAATCTATTTCCTTATACCGTGTTTAGTACAATTCCGATGGTACAGAAAAATTCGTATGCCACGCTTTAAGGATTAAAAAACGGTATTCTTCACCATGCCTGCTGTCTTTAACAAATAGCTTTTATAAAGTGAGAAATCAGCTTAAGAGTGATTCCCAACAACTTTAGGCCTATATGCTGACTGAGTTTGAGCTGTATGCCATCGAACCATGAGTTAGAAATAAATAACCATCCTATTACTGAGATTGATGCAGGATACTTCAGTCACTAAAAAGAGTTATATGTTTTTTAGCTTCCAGGTTAAAAAAATAATGAGGCTGGATGTGAAAGTATTTTGTATCACGTGAATAGGGTTTTGACAAAATAAGAACTTCATCGGATAGTATATGATGAGTGAACCAGGTTTTATATAACTTAGTATAACAGATGACAACGTAATAAAATACTAAATTTATCAGTCATACTTTGGTTTGAAACTTAGAAATTAATTACATATAATATAAAAGTTAAAATGACATGACATCATCTATACATATAAAACAAAGTCGGGTTAGTCACACCATTTATAACTCAAGAATGGCTGTACTAATTATAATGATCTCTTATTGTTGGATTTGTCTCCACACAAAACTACAAAATTACAATACACAGTATCATACAATTTCGCAGAAAAAAATCAGGTAAATAGAAGAAGAAAAAGATATTTTATATAATAGTATAGATTGAAAGATCCTCTTACATTTAATCAACTGTTCTGTGTACAAATTGTTTTAAGACAGCTCAACCATATGATATAACCACTATTTTCAATTTTCCCAACTGTCTAAGAAGAAATTATCAAATTCAGTCTAAATTAACTTTTCATGTTGGTAGATCACCCAAACAACCTGCTATCATGAAACTACCTTTTAAGTTCTTGAATTAATTTAGTGTTACAAAACTACTAACACGATTCTATTATTAATGATGTTCTGTATATAATATTCACTTATTCTTTGTCTTAAATTGAACAGATTGCAATTCAATAACACAAAAAATAAATAAATAAAACTATTTTCAATTTGGTGAGATTTAGAGTATTGAGATCATAGAGTAAACTTGATAGTAACACTTCTTATTTTTACCCTTTTCTGCTATCACTATTGAACACACAGTAGAATAATATTCAGATAATAAAATTAAGTTTTAGTAAAAATATGCTTTTAACTATATATATATATATATATATATATATATATATATATATATATATATATATATATATATAGGCTACTTAAGCAAATATTAAGTATGCAGTGTTTGGATAGTACTGTAACACATACTAAGTTCCTATCTAACATTTACTATAAATTAAAAGACTATTATAAATCTTAGTTGTCTTTTGACATAAGTAGGTTTCTCAAATCTGTGTATGTATATATAGTTCCTTGATTAGGGGAAATAAGACAAAATCAACTATTGCACACAAAATACTGAGACCAAAACAAATTGCATGCTCATAAATATACACTTTTTGACATTCTATTGTTCTTGGCAAGAAGGCACACTCAACATTGGCAACACTCAAACCAAAAGTGCTCATAGACATGCATAGACACGATTGCTAGTAAACAATACAGGAACCATCAAACAAATAATTAGGATAGGTAATAAGAAAATTCTCATTTAAATAAAAGGAAACCATAACACAAACATGACACCAAGAAAAAAACATAGTTTATCGTCTTTCAATGTTGTTTTGGTTAGTATTCTAAAGTATAATTTTTATTTGTCACTGAAGTCATTTATCAAATATTATATTTACAATCTGAAAATGTGTTTATGTTAGTGCAAGATTATTAAAATTAGGTAAATTTGCTGAGTTTTTGAGCTTCATCTAGAACTTTCCTCTTAATGCAGTGTTTGAAAACTGACACTGTCAGAAACAGTGCCTGAACCTGGCTGGATTCTACATTCATTTGAAGAGATGAAAAGTTGGTGTCAGATTTCAGAAACTGCACTATTTGGAAGGTGAAATTGAGCTAAACTCAATATTCACATAGAATCGACCCTTCCCACCATAGCTCTGTTATGTGAATGATTTAAGTTAATTGTTCAAATTAATTAATCAGTATCAGTCCATTAGTTCAATGGGGAGGGCTGCAGCAGTATAATAAGCGGCCACCGCTACAATAATCTATTTTAAATATTGATAATATCCAACATAACTTTGACTTATAGATATTCATAATTAATAATTGCCAGCTGTTTTTATTTCATTATGAATAGGACAGTGACATCATTGACCCAGCTGTTGTTATTTTGATTATTTAGTGAGTAGGTTACTAACAACGAAGAAAACAAAGGTGATGAGTATTCAGATATTGTTTAAAATGTATTTTTAAACCTGAGCAATGTTTGAAATACAAACTTAGTAGATCCATTAACTTCTGCAAACATCCAAACTACAGAATCTAATAATTGGAGAGCTACAAAGAAATCCTTAAAAACATGTAAGAAGTGATTGCATTGATCGGGGGTAGGGTCCAATAAGCGGACCCAGTTTTTTATATCGAAATTGGCAAACGATATTACTTAATCATAACCATCGATATAATCAATCGATACTGATTAATTATTTTTAACAATTAACTTAAATAATCTATATGAACAGCTGTAAACATTTTCAAATAATACAATTACGGTAATATTTTAAATTTCACATAAGTAACATTGTGTATTAAAAATGGCTGTCAATCTTAGGAAGCTTCACGAAATTGCTTTAAAAGACGATAAAACATGTTTTTTATGGCTTCAGAATGTTGGGTTAGTACCTAAGAATCCATTATGTGATATTTGTGGAAAGGTAACAAATGTAACTAACTGTCAGAGGAGCTAACATGGTCGTCTTCAGATGCAAAAAAGAAGGTAATTGTAAAGGTTATTTGTTACATCATTAAATTCACATTTTAATTTAAAACATATGATTGTTATTACTTTTATATCGATTGATAGTCTATGATTCGATATGCGAATGTTAGGTATCGATGATTATATTCTTCGATATAAAAAAACCGGGTCCGCTTATTGGACCCTACCCTTGACGGGAAGTAATGATTAGGCTTATTGGTAGCGATCCATAATTTTGCTGTCATAATAATGTTGATCGAGCATTTTTAAATTGCTATCATACATGTTTACCCTGCAAAATAATTGTAAGTACTACGTGACTTAAGACTATTTTAAGTAAAGTTTATTTATTTTATACAATTGGAAATAAATATATTTCTCTTACGTATATCAAAGAATAGATTCTCTATAGGCTAATACAAACTTAATAACCTAAAACTTAATTCACTTTGACATTACTCACAATTTATTCAAAGTAAAATCGTGTTGGAAATAAATTTAAAGTGAAATCATGTGTTATTGACTGATGGCAGCAAGAACAATGACGTATGTGTGTTCTTTGTTTCACAAAGCGTCACGTTTATCCTTGAAAATGGTTGGCTGCAGTATAATAAGAGGCCACCACCACAAAAGAATCATAGTATATCCTTAAAAACAGTAAAAAGTAACTAAATGTTTTGTTTGTTACATTTTATAGATACACATTTAACAGATAGTTTTTATGTAATATAATTCGTGTCAACATTTTTGTTTATATAGTTTAGATAATCATAAATTAGGCTAATATGATTCTATTGTGGTGGTGGCCTCTTATTATACTGCAGCCGATGCTTCTTGTTATACTGTAGCTTTCAGGGGGACAATAACAATAGGTTAAGTTAATAATGCGAAACTCGTCTATTGCCACTTCTGGCAGTTAATTTCACATTTAGGGCCTAGCCCTTTTTTAGACATAAAAACAACTGAACTACTATGCAATTTGAAATATAACATAATTTTGTTTGACATTTTGGTTTCGGTAGTTGTGATAATCATATAAAAAGTTCTCGATCCGTTTATTTGTTGAGAACGATCTTTCAGCAGTAATACTGGATTATTAAAATAAAATATTGATGATTTGATTGTGGTGGTGACCACTTATTATACTCTAGCCAACAAAAGCCTAGCTGATCTAGGGTATAGATTAGGCCTAAGTTTAATGTAAAAAAATGTTTTGTCAATTGATGAGAAGTTATTATTTTTTAAACAAGGAATGGGCCTGTGTTCATCTCTAAATTTATTCTTCAATGTCATTTCTGAAAAACTAAAGCACAGGCCTGGTCATATTGATGAAAATTGGTTTGCATCAACACTACATAAAAATTTGTATGATGTTATAGTTATAAACTTATATAACACAAAGGAAACCGATTAATGTTCACTTACCTGATTGACTAATTCCTTAACCACATCTTCATCTCTGTCTGATAACAATGCACACAGTGTGACAGCCATTCCATCTCGAGCAGCATAATAGACCCTATTCTTCAAAGACTGACTTATTTCAGTCATCTTAGAAGAATATTTAATTACACTTAACAACAGGTTTGATTTACTATTCACCACAAAGTTTAAGAGAACAAACAATGGCCTTAGAACAGAATTAGCAACACTTCATACGTAGTAGCCTACTCTTCACATGTTCCGAAATATTACCTTCATCTAAGTTAATTATAAACCATGCATTATAAAAAAGCACAACTACGTCACTAGGTTTTTTCGTAACTATTTGTAAAAGGAGAATTTATCAGAGTTTTTAGTTCGGCACAGACAAGTCGCTTGATGACACAAATACCACACCGAAGCTCAGCAGACTGACGAATGACGACAAACAACACCGTCGTTATGTTCCTTTCCTTGTTCCTTAACTTGCAGAAAAATGCCAAAGCGGATTTTTATCTTAGTTTCAACTTCTTACGCAAATTTATTTATCAGCTGGAGCGCTAGATGTCATTTTATAATTTGACCGGTAAGACGGGTAACTGAAAAAGCGTTTATTAAAATTGTTTTCTCATTACCGGAATAACCTGTTGTATTATCTGTTGTTTAACACTTTACTCTTCTTATCGGTCGCAAACTCTTATTTATAAAATCCAATGATTAAACTATTATTAGACCATACCTTTATACTTCCCGTAATTGAAAGAAGAAGGGCTTAAAAAAATTATTTTTAAGGATCCTCTTTTTAGTCTTATTCTGCCCATCCTTGTGGATCACTGGCAATTGCGAGGATCTTATCAAACAGAATAAGGAGCGCGGTACAAGGTCGACTCTACTGATAAAACGTGCAATAGTCACAAGCAGGATTTGAACCTAGGCTATCTCTAACTCAGATCCAAAGTCCAAGTTTAGAGTACACGGCCTCCAGTTCTCCCAAACAAGTTAAACAATTAGTTTACCAACCACTATTTTTATTTGAATAATTATGTTTTTTTTTTATTTATAAAATAATGTGAGAAATGTATTTTTTATATCTGAATTATCTTACAATCTCTTCTGTAAATATTACAAAACTATGGACATACAAATTAGCGTGAGCAAGACACTATTCGAAACGGTTCCTGCAAAAATAACACTAGTTCACCATCTCTAGAAAAAAATAATGTACGGATCAAAATGGGAGGTCAAGGCAGTTGGGTTTTGGCGTCGCTGAATTTGTTTACTGTTGTCATAAAACTTTATTATTAGGCATCTCAAACCGAAGTTTCGTATTTCTTGTGTTATTTTTTAAATTTTAAAATTGCTGTTAAGACTATTATTTCACACATGCCAGGAGGCGCCAACAATTTGCCGTAAAATATTGGGTTGAAAACTTTGTATTTTTTTAATATTTATACGTGCTGCTCCACTTACTTGAATATCGTAGGTCCATATAGGTTTTATTATGTTACATACATTCAATTTATTTTTTAAATATAATTTTGAATGTTTGCCAATTGCCCATAAGATATTTTTCTTTTTGTATCTAGTTGAAGTCTTTTGTTACAAATATGTTGTTTCCGAGTCAAACGCTTGGCTAAATGTATCTTTAAGTAAATTACGCTGGCAGCTTGAGGCATAAAAACTTTATTAAAAGTGACAAAGAGCGTCTCATGTATTGAGAGTAAATGTTACCGGTACATATGTAGACTTAATTTCATTGACTTGTATTTTCCATTTATGAAACCATATTTGAAGATTCTGAATGCAAGTAGGTTCAACGTGGTAACAACCGAATTATCATCTCTGGATAGTACAACAGAACTATCCGCAAAAGTGTTAGTATTTGTTTGAATATTTGCAGTATAAGGCGCATAGAAAGTCGACCCGAGAACACTACCCTGAGAACTCTAGACTCCACTCTCAGTTTGTTTGCACATCTTTAAATTGTATTATGAATATTCTGCATGTTAAATAAGATTTAATGACAATATTGTTGAGCATTTGAGGTAAACCACGCTTAAGTTTATAAAGAAACCCATATACTTTACCAAAACTGTTTACTTTCTAAAGAAAGTCTTAAAATATTGACTATTCTAAACACTAGTTCTATAGAATGCTGTCTTCTAAACTCAAATTGGGATTCAGGAATTATATTATGTTGTGATTCTATAGTTGGTTGAAACCTTTTGAGAAATACTCTTTCAAACAGTTTTGACGCGATATGCAGCAAAGTGATAGATCTATACGAATAAATTTCATGAGGAGGTTTACCTGGCTTTGGGATCACTATTATCTGTGCAACCTTCCAATTAAATTGAAAACACTCCAATCTTAATTTGGCGTTGAATAAAGATGCCAATAGCAGTATAGCCTTTGAAGCAGATACATTAACAGCCTGCTAGATAATAAGTTAAAACCAAGTAACTTCTTAGGCTTATATTTCTTTAAAATTGTTGTCCTTATCCATCCTATCCTTGATGGAGTGAAATGGTGGACAGGAGGAGAAAGTTGTAAGGGCGAGTCAAATAACTCACTATCATTTATTTGTGGATTAGAAGGATCAGGTTTAAAAATTGTGTAGAATATTTAGATAAAGTATTTGCGCTTTTAACATTACTTTTTGCCCATGACCAATCTTTACTTCTCAAAGGAGGAATGTGTTTTACTGGTTGTTTTAGGTAGTGAATAGTTTACCAGAGAGAGTAATAAGTATCTGCAGATGCAGACATATTTTGCGTAAAATTATTAAAATTGTGAATTTTAAACATTGATGAATTTTTCTTCAGATTTTGAGCTGCTCTATTGAAAGCAGTTTCGACAAGATTTCTACTATTCCCCCATATTCGGTGGAGTCTTCGTTTTCAGCTATATTTTTTCTCAATGTAAATGGGTTAAACTGATAGTTGTATTGGAGAAACTTTTGTTTTGGGTATTACTTCTGAACTCTAATATTTAGATAATATGTCATTGTTTGTTTTTAAAGGGATTTGTAAGATCTGGTGGAATTTTGAGAAATTCCGGTTGCTATAAAAATATCAAAAACATCAAGAAGCTTCTATGGCCAATAAGTGGGTTCACATGTGGATTTCTAGTGTAGTTATTTTGCATTGATTGTTGTTAGCAGCTGTTGTCCTCTTGGTGTTAGTGTCAGATTCCAAATGCTGCTCTAATAGAAAGGTGAATTGGAGCTAAACTGAACATTCACATGTAATTTATTAGTCATATTTAGTTAGTGGTTTGTTCAGCGTGATTGATTTTACTATGGAAATTAACTTCATAATTCATCACTCTTTTTATTTTTTATTTAAGCCCAACAACCTTGTGGTTTTTACCCCGTGGACGTATCGAGGAAGTCATGTATTCAGTTGTTCTATGTATTACAGTTCTAGTTTTACATAATACGAGGTATGGCTATTAAATAACGGGACTGACGCTGCAGTGGAACGAGTGCGCATGCGCCAACCAACAATGACCAACAGCTGTGTAGTTTGAGACTTCCTCTTCAGAATGCAGTTAGTCTCGTTTCTGTAAACAACATCGTTGTGTCATAACCTTCATTTATGTAAGTGTTGTTATTTTGTTTTGCCGGAAAAATGGTTAGCGTAATAATAGAGCAACGAATTGTTATTAAATTTCACGTTAAACTTGGAAAAACCGCTACCGAAACCTATAATTTACTAAAAGAAGTGTATGTCAGTGAATGTTTATCGCGGACTCGTGTTTTTGGATGGTTTAAGCGTTTTCAAGATGGTCGACAAGACGTGGAAGATGATTCGCGGCCAGGTCGTCCTTCAACATCAAAAACGGAAGACAATGTCGAAAAAGTTGCTAATTTGATTCCGTCTGACTGACGATTAAGCATTCGTGCAGTTGCTGAATCTGTAGGCATTGATAAAGAATGTGTACGGCAAATTTTACATGACAATTTGAACATGCGAAAAGTGTGTGCAAAAATGGTACCAAAAATTCTTACGATTGATCAACAAACAGCTCGTAAAAATGTTTGTACTGACACTTTGAATGCCATTGAAAATGACCCAAAGTTATTGGAAAGAATAATAACATGTGATGAATCGTGGTTTTTTACTTATGATCCGGAAACGAAGCGCCAATCCATGCATTGGAAGACCTCAACTTCACCGAGAGCCAAAAAAGCAAGAATGAGCAAGTCAAAATTTAAAGCAATGATGATTGTTTTTTTTTTTTTGACATTCGTGGGATTGTGTACCTTCACTGGGTTCCTGAAGGTCAAACAACTAATCAACATTACTATCTTGAGGTACTTAATAAACTACGTGAAAGAGTAAGAAAAAAACGACCCGAAATGTGGAAGGACAAATCATGGATTTTGCACCAAGACAATGCGCCAGCTCATTCCGCGTTATCTGTCAAGCGGTTCCTGACCAAGTGCAGCATCCCAGTGTTAGAACATCCACCTTACTCGCCAGATCTAGCACCATGCGACTTTTATCTTTTCCCTAAGGTGAAATCTGCATTGAAAGGTACGAGATTTGAATCCGTAGAAGCTGTTCAAGAAAAAGCGGCAAGACTCCTGAAAGAGTTGACAGAAGATGACTTTCAGCATTGTTTCCAACAATGGAAAATTCGCATGGAGCGTTGCAGGGATAGGGAAGGGGTGTATATTGAAGGGGTGTGATTTTGAACATAATAAGTAATTATGTTTAAAATGAAAATAATTTTTTTTTACAATATCAGTCCCGTTATTTAATAGCCATACCTCGTATATACAGTAATTTGAACAAGTACCGTACCTAAAATCCTCTTTCATACGTTGGTATACAGGGTTAATAAAAAGTTTGGAGACCCCCGTTAATATTCTAACGGCTCACACTAAAACAACTAAAATCTGCACACCTTTATGTCATGTTATAAAGTACTTTTAGAGCATAATTACTACTTCGTTCACAAACTCAAAAATGGGCGATATTTTGGGGCCAAGGAAAATGGGAAAATAAACAACGCAAACTATAGGTCTTTATTCTACCTTAGTACCAAGTATGGCAGCAAATTGTTTTATAAGTCAAATACTTCCAACGTAAGCATAAGTAACCTTTCAGAGCAGCTAAACGGGTTTTTAATTTTGAGCACCACTCAGTGACTTCTCATTTTTAAGGTATTTTTATTATATTTTAAGGAAAGGAAAAAATCACAGTAAAGTATGGGTTAAAATTTCATAGCATCATATCAATATCATAGCAAATAACAATAGTAAAATAATTATTAGGGATTCCTAACTGCAGAAAAACTACATTCCACAAGTTATGGACTTTATCCCGTGCAATCAGTTGTTTTTACTTGTCTTATCAGAGGCTTATTATCTTCAATACTATTATATAAAACAATGAACAAACTGTACACATGACTTGTTTATTTACTGATCAAATCAGCTGTTTTTAAAATATAATAACGGTTTATAGTGGAACAGCTTGTTTAAATGATAATACATACTAAAAACCATCAGCGTCCTACCGTACTGACTCTGGTCACATTGTTCTTTATCTTCATCATGGAGTGAAGCGAACAGGAAGGTTTTACATTGTTAATGATGAAACTGTAAACATCAATAATTGTTTATTTACTGCTCTACTCTTAACAACAACGTAATACTGAATCACATTTGTGGTTAAAAAATCAGCGGTTCAAAATACAAAAACTGTTTGTAATGGAACAGTTATTTTTAATGACAATAAATACTTCTAAAATATTTATTGAAAATGGTTATCGGTTTTTGCTGATCTTAGTCTTCTAGATTTAGGCCGATTCTTCTCTGAACCAGTTTCTTTAAAACGTGTTGTTGTTTTTACAACAACAGATCTTGTTATCAGGAAATGTCATTAAATAAATATCTCACTTGATCGTATGATCGAATTCTGTCACCATAACCACGCTTGAGCCTTGAGGGCTGCTCGTCATTTAAAACTTTTGACTGGTCCCAAAAATCCCCCATTTATGGTTTGTGAACGAAGTAGTAATTATTACATGCCCAAAAAGTACTTCCTAACATGACATAAAGTTGTGCAGAGTTTAGCTTTTCTAGTGTGAGCCGTTATAATGTTCACAAGATGTCTCTAGACGTTTTATCACGTGTGTTGATCAACAACTACAGAACATTTTTATAAATTATAAGATAGTAGTTCAATAATTCAAACGTTTAAAATATAATAATTTTATATGCGAGGACAAATTGATTCTTATATCCACCAGTCGTCTAACAAAATACAATGTATTCAACAATGAAAAATTTTATTAATAATAGAATATTATTAACATTTTCCAAGGGAAACGGAGAGTGTATAGTGTCCGTGACGTATGAAGCAGCGCCTATCATCGTATGCCTGATCAGTGATCGTACCGAATTAGATTAATACAGTAATGATACAGAGATTTAAATTTTATTAGATATTGATAAAAACAGTTCAAAATCATTTGCAGATTTTCGTTATATAGAGGTTGACTAAAATTACAGTCCCAAAATTCTGATGTAGATTTGACAAGAGAGGACTCGATTGTATTTATCAATATTTTTCAACCACCTAAATTTTAAACCGATATTATTAACATGTAGCGAGACCCAAATAAGAGCATTTTTATAGCCGCTAATATTAATGTATTCTATGGCAGTGTAATGTTCAGTAGATTAGAAGAATATTATGTATGAAGGAAGGAAAGAACCTTGCTGTTTCATATTGTCTGGTGTTACCTAATATTCTTATTGTAGACTTTGGTATTCCAGATTGAAGGATCTAAGTACACCAAGACCGACAATATCAAGAAGGATATCATTGAACAATTCCTGACGCCATTCGACTGTGTCCGGTAGTATCAGATGTGCACCCACCATAGAGCAATAAATATCGGCATCACAGTCACTGCAGCAGTGGGTCAGGGAGTCGGGCGGCAGTCATCCGTGACAATTCTTGTACCTGCGTGTTACTAGCCACCTGGCACCTATACCACTTATGGCTGCACCTTCACATTATTGAGCTTCGATTCATTCTTATTCATAACCGATCTGTACTTTGTGATTAAAGGGTTGAAGTGACCGAACTGACTAGTGACGATTGGTTTGAAAGTTGAATTCTTATATGGTGACAATTGAGACAGCGACATATGTATGTATTATTGTACCAAACTTTAATATGGTAGAACGTTGTGTTATTGAGGATAATGCAGAAAAATTATTTTTAGAATCTGCATCCGAACAATGTGTTCACTAAATTTCTTTTATTAAGCCACCAATACTGTTTCCCATACTATGACAAATATTGATAACAATATCAAATTTTCTTAAAGTAACATGAAGTCATGGAACATTCTTAAATAAATCATTAATTTATCACATTTTGTAACACAATTTATTTATCATATCTAACTAAATATGAAAATGCATTTTAATAAATTTTGAACAATTCTAAGCATAGTAGTTCTATAAAATTTACAAATTATCTTTTTTATATTATATCTAAAAGTTGAGTTTAAAAGAATAATAGGATTTCAGATATTTACCATGGTCTTTTGTTGCAAAAATAGAACACTACGTTTAAAGGATTTGAATCTATACTCTTATTCAAGCTCAGAAAACATTAAAACGTAAGGTAAAGTAGGACAAATCCATATATGACGATGAATTCACGAAAGTCAAAGTTTGACAGCAGAATGACGAGCATTAACCAGTTATAAATAGACACTCCTTGGACATGAGTTTGTCTTTGTTGACCTCATATACGATCAGTATAAGAATCAATTAGATGTAAATGTTGTATAAAGAGTTGTCGAGCCAAGAATACTCGTACTGATAGGAATAAACCAGTTAAAAGTAAATCCACTTTGGAGATGATTTTGTTTTTGTTTATCTCATATACGATACACAGTGAAATCAACCGGAACTGGGGAATTGATAATGTGTTTTATCCAGTTAGAAAGCGGAAATATGGCAAAAGAAGGGGATTTAAGATTAGGAACATCTCTTCACATTACTGATCAGATGGTAACTGTATAAGGAAGGTTCAAGAATTGCGTCCTCGAAGAAGGCGTGTCTTTACGCACGAACTACTCACGACCTTGGTCTGATATTACACTAGCCACTACATTTACCACTTTCATATCTCTGTTGTAACAAACAACAAGTAAGAGGCATCGATTTATTGATGACTCCAGCTTACTCGATAATAATCAAATTGTTTCAAGAAATTCTCCAACATTTTATCTTGGTATAATTTTAGATGTATACTTATTTTGATGTATTTCTGTAATTATTAGCGTGTTGGAAGCTGGTTTACAGATACAGGTATAAAGTTTCCTCTACAAGTTGAATTTTGTGAATATGACGTTATTTTTTCTGAACTCTACGTTGGAATCTGATCTCTTTCTCAGGTGGACAACTAACATAACAATTAACCTAGGTTGTAATTCTGTGTTAGGTTAGTTATCCACCTGAAGAAAAGACAAGATTGAAGACCTAAAAACGTCGTGCTAATGATTTTATTGTATCACTGAAGAACGGAAAATGTGCGGGGAGAATCTTGTCAGCATTACAAACCTTCCATCACCAGTAAAACATTATAACAAATAATCAAATTTTATTTATTATAATAAATTGAAATTACTAAACACCATATAATAGGGGCTCGAGTCCTTAACTAAAGGGATGCTCAAATTAGATGTTTTGGGGAAAATAAATTTTAAAAGAGATTCCTAGGAAGTAAACAAAAAATTAAATAATTTTAAAATTAGCGTTGTGATTGTAATTTTTTATACAAACATAATTTGCTTTCGAAGTATAAAATTTGCTCGTTATGTTGTCGTTTCTTACTACCTCATTTTCTTTTGTTAACAAGAACGACTAAAATACACTGCTTGTGTACGTAGTTTCTTAGGAGCAGCTCAAACCTGTCAAAATGTTGATACATCTTATGCGTCAGACTCTAAAGGGTATAAATTAATAGACAACTGAGTGTTTTACTACTTGTGTTGCGGTAGTAAAAACGCCTGCGTTATTTTAGATACTTACTTGTAGTGTGTATGTGTGTACTGAACAGCAAAACTATTTATTGAAGGCGTTCACATAATTAGATAATGCCCCTATTTTAATATAAATAAATTAATAAAAACACCCGTGCACTCCTTTTTTGATTTGAATAATAAAAATATGTTCATATTTATTAATATCCTCGTCCACACTCTTAGTACAATAAGCTTGAAAATAGGTGAAATGATTTTACTCTTATGATATATTTAAAGAAGTATTTTATTAATATTTGTTATTTTTAAATTTTAGTGTTGTGTAATAATTGTTTACATTTTAGTGTTGTGTAATATTTTTTTTACATTTTGTATACTTATTAATAAATAACATTTTGTTGGGTTATTGTATGGAAAATTAAAACAGAGTAGCAATTAAAATTAGATTCCTGCAATTGTTATTTACTTCACTATTATATGTTATCATGAAACTTTTAACATTTGAATACGTTTTGTGGGTGCAACTGTAGAATTTACATTTAATAAACTTACCGTACCATTTAATTCATTTTTAGCACACATAGACGCAAAATGCGGACCTTGCGGTGCTCTATTTCTTATATTATTGTATTGCCATCCAGTTCTGACCTATTTTAAACATTTCTTGGCAAACTCAATTTTAAATCGATTAAAAATTATACTAATACATACAAGAAAGCAAGTTCACTTTAGAATCACTGAATATGTGTCCCATGTACTAAGCAACCCATTTTAGATACGTAATTGCGTGAATATCTCTACATTAAGGAAGCAGCACGTTTCGCCGTTTAGTTTACTCTAAACTTGTCACAGTCGTGTAACAGGTATCGCTGATATTGCATACATTTATTTATTCTACGATTTTCTCTCTGCCATCATGGTTTTAGATATGATAAGACCAATGAAAAACTTTTCTCTAACGCTCAGCCAAATTTCAAGCACCGTCATAAAACTCGATGTTACTTATTTAGAAATAGAGCTTCAAGCAAAATTTAAGTGCATATGTTAGTTTGTTCTCGAGATGTCTTGCGGGTCGATATTGACAGACAGAAACGAATTTTTCATCACCTCGATTAATGAGCTTCGCTAACGCTCAACTGTATGGACAAAATTTCAGTTTTAATTTATTCCATTTTTACAAAACCAACAAAGTAAGTTTATCAAGTGTGTTGGTAACTTACTGAAAAACATCCTACGATTAACTGTCCTAGTACTTCATAATATGTTATATACAATTTTGAATATTGCTCTGTTTTTGTGTATATTGTGGATGGCCATGGTAACCCATAAGACAAAAGTAAAAGTATTGGGATTTAATTTTTAATATTACCTAAAATTATTGGATAAAACTAAATTACCTTTTTCACATTACAAAATTAGGAGGAAAAATCACATTTTCCATTTATTTTGGTAAAATGTGCCCTTTAAATATCTTGTTTGGTTATAAATTTTTAATTTAAAGTAACAGCTCATGGTTCATTTCGTCACCAGTTATGCTAATTAGACGCCAAGTATGTTAATAATTTCTTGTAGCACTTATAGTCCCAGTTTTATAGATCTGTCAATAGCAATCCAAAATTATCTACTTTTTTGTATTTCCTGTTTTAGACTATTCTAAACCAAAATATATAAATACAAATTTGTTGTTTGTTATTTACGGACACCAAACAAGTAAACCAATTTGAACTCGGTTCATTGCCTGAGCGTCAGCGAAGACGGTTCATTTCTGTCTGCCTCTCTGTCCGCACGATGGACCTGTGTGGGCTTGAAATTTTCCATACAGACTCTATACAGGCATCACTAAATTTGATCAAGGTGCATACTATTCGATGAGATTTGGCTGAGTGTTGGCTAATATTGGTCTTATGGAATTGGCAATACGAAAATAAAAAATAAAGACATTTTTAAACAGGATACAATTATATGAAATTTAAGATGTACATATTAACACATGTAGCTTACCTACCCCAACACCTTTTGGTGGCTTTGTGTTTGGAGTTTTATTTATAGAGCAAAAAAAGAAGAGTGTAAAGTCAATGTTAAAAATCGGTGCCAAGATTTAAGACAACACACTCGTGTGTGGTAGTACTCTCTCTTGCTCACTGGAACTTCTATTATTTAAACACTGCTATGAAACGAACTCAATGAATGAACATGTGAATGTATCATGCAACAAGATATATCGAGAAATATTTTCTGAAGACTTAAACGTTTACATGCAAATTTATTCTAAACAGACAATAATGACTTGTACGATGGCGCATGTCCAACCATAGGATTTGGCTGAACGTTATTGAAGTCTCAGTGACTAATTGCCCATTAGATTGACAAAATTTATCCCTTATGATTAAAATTTACGTAAAAATTAATTTTCTGTATGATTGTCCGTCTGTATATTTGTCCGCAAGAGATATCGAGCTATAGACTATATAAATTTACCAAGCAACCTTAGCAAAGCCTGCACGTGACACGTGGTATGGCGTACCCATCTACCTTGTGGTTTGATTATCACATGGATTCTCTGGCGAGGCACATAGTGAGATGTATTGAGATTGTCCCTTCTTTTTGACTACTTTAGAGGTTCTTTTTCTTTATTTATTACAGATTTATGTGTAATGAATTAAAGGTAAAACTTGTGAAAATATGAGTTACGCTCTTCCCCGTGTCAATAATATTTTCAAATGCTTTGCTGAACGTGGATCTATAGGCATTTTTTTAAATTTTAAGGTACATTTTTATGTTTTATCATTAGTATACACTATATCGAAAGAACTTCAAATTTGTGAACACATGTGCTAGTCTACCAGTTCTTCACTTTCAAACAATTTCTGTCCTGAATAGGTCAAAAAGAGTTTTACATTTGAAGGTGTAATTTGTTTACAATTTAAACAGTTCACCTAATCAAAGTTGTGCCAACAGACTCTACTTCTACTTTAGGAATCTCATTTGTTCCAAAATTTTCAATTCCTGTCCGATATAGATCGGTAAAGCTTTAGAATTATTTATGAAACATTTATTAATAGATTTAGTAATATGAAGCTCGAAGTTTTGGCCATAGGCGCTACTTTTTGTTTCTCATACTTCTCGTGTTCCAGAATTTATACATTTATTGTTTTAAATGGATAAGTAAGAATTTTTAATTTTTTACTGTACACTTTTCATCATTTATTACATGAATTACGCTAACCTATAACGAACTAGATGTGTAAGAATTTGAGCTACTCGTACTTCGACTTTTAAAAATCTCATGTCTCACAGATCTACTTTTGTTAAGTATAAGAATGTGCTCACTATTAATATTTAGGGAATATTATTATCCGTAACACAATTATACTAACTCGAATTAAAATAAAGTTGAAACTAATACTATTTACATTTTAATTTTCAAACAACTCTTATACAATCATTTTAAAATGTTCTACTCTGTAGAAACATTTGAAAATTTATGGAACATATTTTGGTTCTAAACGGTTATGATATTCCAAATGAAAGTCAAACCTATGGCAATAGACATCAAAACCTTTTCTTCGTGTACTTCTCAATAACAGACTTTAGCTACATTTTACATTTTAGGTACATTTTAGCTCTGTTTAAAATGTTTGACCTACTTTGTTTTGTACAATTTTATTTACATTTCAAATCATACTTTTTTACGGTTTATGTTTTTGTATATTCAATGAAATGTGCTTTAAAATGGTTGCATGTAGTTTTTAAGAAAGATTTATAAACTTTGTATAATAACACCCAAATACTTGGAATTGTAAGTTTGCCTCCTGATCTTTAAGTACTTCGAATTAACAGTTTGTCTACAACATTATAATTCTTAATCTACTTGTATTATTGTATGTTTTATTTTCTAATTATTGTTTAACAAATACTGCCCTGAAAATGACTTACGGCGCGGCGTGGAGATTATTGCAGTAGTGGCAAGAGGACGCGATTGCGGACGCGGGAACTTCCCGCGCTAGCTTCCTCTATGGAGTGTAATTGCCCAGGTCATGCTGTAATTGCGCCATATTGAGTGAGGATCATCGTTATACCCATTACCCGCCATTTGTAGAGCGAACTTCCGCGTCCGGTGCTACTGATTTGTTTGTTCCTCTCTGGAATAGTTACTAAGGAGAATATCTTTTTGGATGAACTTTTCATACAGTTTAAGTATAAATTAAAGCTATTTTTATATGTTTTATATCAGTGAAATTAGTTTTTTTTTTTTTTTTTTTTTTTTTTTTTTTTTTTTTTTTTTTTTTTTTTTTTTGACAAAACTACGATTTATGTTGATTGAATAAGAATGAAATGAATGTTATAAGGTGTTTCGTAATATGGCCGTCCGTATCCGTATTTGTATGTGGTTTAACCATGGTATCCTGTCCTTAAAATAAACCCAATTAAAAACAATGGTTAAACAATTATAAGACCCTAAAATTTCAATGAATTTTTAAGCTCAAAATAAACCATAATTATTGTAACAAAATTCAATAAATATGTAATTGAGGCTCAGAATTAGACTTAATTGAAAGATAAATATTACTACATAAAAAATATTAAAATTCATATAACTTTTCAACTTTTTAAAGCTTTTTCTGCTACTGCTACCAAATGTTAAGGGCTTCACAGGACACAAGAATGAGGGGTTTCCTCATCGTCTTGTCCTACGTGAACAAAAAAGTATTAACCTTTTGGAAATTTTCTTATGTATAGCTTTCTTATACCAGAGCGCAAAACAGACCCCAATTATCCTAAATAACTAAAAGACTTCCAGATTATACGTGACACATTAATGTAAGAACGAACATAAATTCCCGATTGAAAAGTCTTTCAATCAATCAACCAACCAATCAATCAATCAATAATTTGTGTGTAGTTTTATTTGTATGTTTTTTAAATGAATTAATGTGTGTTTATCAACCAACGAACCAAACTGGGCGATAAACATTAATATAGATATGTTGAACAAATTATAAGTTGAAAACGATATCAAATAATCGATATTATTTGATTGAAGATGATAAAACCAATTATATATTCGTATATTAGATACTGGATATGTATTCAGTGGCCAGGTTAAGGAACACGAGGTTTTCCCCGTCTTCTTTCGACAATGGCTTGCAAACATGAAATAAAAAAAAACTTTGCAAACGTTTCCAAGCACAATTTGTACCATTGCCTATGGCACCATTTAAAACAAGAAATATTAATTAAACTCTAAAACCCATTAACACACGATTGGTACTAAGCCAAGTGATTCTAGAAAATGTAATGGTTTTCTTTCAATTAAAATAAAGACAGTAAATGCAAAAAAACATAGTTTGACTCATCCTTCAAATATACAACCCAGCTTAATTTTACTAATATAAAAAAGTATTTACTATGAACTAAAAAATTGGAACGGTTGTTTTACAAAGGCACCAGACCTAATTGTATGATTTGTGTTTGTGCCAAAAATGTGCAAATTGGCTCAGAATATAATTTGCAGGACTGCCTTATTAAATGCCTTTAGTAGATCTGAGCGGGTCTCAAGTGGGGGTATAGCTCAGTGGTAGAGCATTCGACTGCAGATCGAGAGGTCCCCGGTTCAAACCCGGGTGCCCCCTTATCTTTTTTTATATCTTCTTCTGGATCGAGTTTAAAAATTGAGGCTTTATCAATAATCAACATAATATATTATATAAATTGAGCCTTAATCTATTTAATAAATATTTTAATTTATGTGATCCATATGAATTCATTCACACAAACAGATCTCAAAATGAATGTTATTTATTATTTTAAAAACTTAAGAATTTTAAATTATTAAACTTCAATGTAACTAAAAATTTGTAAAGAAACAAATAGTTGTTTAATTATTTCCAGGTTTTAGAAATAAATAGTAAATGTCTTAGATAGTATTAACTGCATGTTATTTACTAATAAATTCACCATGGAATGTTGTAATAGCATTTATAGTTTCAAAATTAAAATTTTTTGTTTTGACATGTGCTATTATAAACGAACAAAACACTATTAGCATGAACGAAAAACTCATAAAAAGAAACTGTATTAAAAAATACAGTTTTAGAACGTGGAACGAAATTTATTTGAGATTTTAATTATTAGTATGAATATAACAAATTATATTCGCTGAAACTAAGATTTCTTTACTTCAAAAACGGAATTTTAGTGAATCTAGTAAAATATAGATTATGATGGGTGAGAAGCACATTTCTATTAACACTACGGAATGGAAAACATATTTTGTCAAACACTATTTTATGTTAAATTTTCCTAACACTGACTTAACTTTAAACAGGTGATACATTTACATACTGATGCAAATAACATTTTATAAAAACCTCGATTATTAAAATCTTGAGGGTAGGAGTTCTATTCCTACGGAGTGTAAATACGGATTTGTTTAGGGGCTAGCAAAGTTTCCATTTAACCAACTTTTAATCAATTGAAAGACCCAAATGTATAATTTTTATCCTAATTGTAATCTACCACACTTGTTTAGTTATTAGTTAATTCCTAACACGCTTCTTTACGTCTACTACCGATTGAGATTGTTTGTTTTCATATTACGCAGACACTAATTCCTTTAGGTAGTTTTATGTGGATTGTATTAGGCCTAACTTCTTATCACGAGCTCATTGGATTAGTACTTTGAAGTCTGTAGATAGAGCTGTATCAAGTCTTTGGTGACTGGTTCAGTCTAAGAGTCTTCTTCATATAATACAATCATCTTGTAACTTGTATTTTTAGTCACTGGCTGGTTATACTAGA
This sequence comes from Homalodisca vitripennis, assembly GCF_021130785.1. Classification (NCBI taxonomy): domain Eukaryota; kingdom Metazoa; phylum Arthropoda; class Insecta; order Hemiptera; family Cicadellidae; genus Homalodisca; species Homalodisca vitripennis. The sequence goes on from NC_060208.1 coordinate 147,934,216, forward strand.
ATCTTCTACTTTCTAATTAAGATACAAATCAGCCCAACAGATTCCTTGTGTGTAATTAGTTTTTGACCAGTATAAAACTTTTTACTTTCATATACACACCCTTTCAAATGACTATCTTGAAGACATAACAAATATAAACTCTTGATCACTCCACAAGGAATTATAGACGTTTACTATGAGACCATTGGACAGTTTTGTAACCAGAGCCAAATGAAAACGTCTGAGAATAAAAGCGTGAATACACGAGTTGTTATAGATTGAGGGGGGCAACGTGTTTTATAATGATTTATTACCAAAATAAAACAATGTTTTGCAGTTGAATATAATTTAATAAAGTTACACATTTTAATAAAACTCTAGTAAGACATTTTTTTTTATTTAGCACCAATCGGGTTTCAAATACATATTACATAAACAGGTTTTCTTTGAACCTACTTATAATATGCCTCCAAATACTAGTATAAAACCCCCACAACTCTTCACGAAGAAAAAAATCTATCTTTATTTATGGTATCGGGCTAACACTAAAAATTTAAAATAATATCCTAACCTACCACCGATTGCACGACTTGTATACGTTACCAGAGATGTCCACATGTCGAGTTAAGGTGTCTGTGACGAGCGCGTGTTCCGCGGACATGGGTGGTCACGGACCCGATCACGACGGCGATGCTCAAATATCGACACGCGCACGCCCTTGACACATTTATGAGATTGTCTCCCGTGCCGTGTGGACTGGCCTTTCCTGCAACACGGAGATATAAATCACGATGTACCCAGCCAAGGCTCCGCTCGGGCCGATCATAGATTAGGATGATTGGGACGAAGCGACTGCGAGGAGTTCTCAGGTAGTTAAGGGTTGGGACGTCGCGGCACGACGACAGCCACGGACACTGCCCAGTCGGTCAAGGTCGTTGGACCCATTGAAGTAATCAATCGATATTGTACCTGCAGAAGTATTTCACTTTCATGTCCTCAAGGGAGGTGTAATTTGTTACTAATCTCATTAAATATGACTGCATTAAAAAATTGTAAAGCGTTATAAAGTAAGTAAAAGTAAGTCAGTTTAACAATAAAGAACGCAAAATCGTAATTATGGTGTTCATTTTAATCTAATCGGAATTACATGTTTTTTATACATGGGAAAAGATTTCATGTAAAAAATTACTATGAGCAATGTTAAAAGGAGGAAAAACATCACAAGTAGTTGAAGAATCGTGACAAGTCACACACATGCAGATCTGCGGGTAATTAGATTAGTCTGCTATTAACATTCATGAAGCCACATCCGACAGCTCTAATCCGATATCTTGTAGGAACTCTAAGATGCAGACCATTGAATCATTCTAATCTTTGAAGTCTGAAAAACAAGATTCATTTCCAAGTGACTGTGGCGAAGGAGGAAGTTGAACTTTTCTAATGAAAACTACATATACACTCTTTCTCGTACTAGTTATTCCTCGCATATTTCCTCATTAGATACTCGAGAATGTCTACGAGTCCACGAATCTAGCAGTAGAACAATATTGTCTGGACTGTGTTTCAGAGGAATCTCTTCGGTTCTCCATCTTGTACGTCGAAAAGAAAGCACCCATTGCCACCACGAATCTATTTCCACATAGTAGAAGTGCAACGAAACGGTGTGGATGGTACAGATGCCATACACGGTTTTCAAGTTTATGTGGATTTTATACAGAAGAAAATCTATAACATCCTAACTCAATTAATGGATCGGTAATCTAATTGTCTAGATCTTTAGCTTCTACTAGTGGGATATATAATCAAATAAGCTAATTAAAATGTTCAACCAACATAACTTGGTCAGTATTACCGCACAAGACAAAGAGATACCTCTCATTCAAGATTCTACTGAGTAAGGTCAATAGCACCATTGTCAATATTCGGGTTACGCTCACTCATTCGAAGTTCAGATTTCATATAGCAACAGGGTATATTAGTAACATGGCAAAATTTTAATGATTTGTCAACGTTTATTTTAAATACACAGTCAGCCAAATTATACACGGATATTGGAACGTTACTTGATAGTTTTGTAATAATAATTTGTTTGTTAAAGTTAAAAGGGTATCAGTTACGTGTATTCAGTATTAATTAAGGTTGATTGTTCATATTTTAAAATTTGGAAAGTAACGGAACTGGAGAAATGCCAGTCTCAGACTTGACTTCGTAATTGATCTAATGGTTGAGGAAAACAACATCCCAGTATCAGAGTCGAAAATGCAATGTTAGGTCTACTAATAGCCTGGATTATAGATCCTTCTGGTCTATACTCAAGGCTAATAGTTACTGATACAACTCGTTATACGCAGCTAAGACTTGATTTGTAATTTACATGTAAACTGTACTAAATACTCTGATTATCTAATATCAGTGTAGAATTTGTACTATCTGACATGATACGAGAAGAAATTGCAGAGTTTTGTGTCTTAACCAATAAAACGTTTCAAGATGGCGGTCATTCGCATTCTTACAAAAGTTTTATCTTATGTATTTCATAAGATAAATAAAAATTGAATATTTTCTTAAAAATGTCAAGCAATTTATAGTTAAAATTTATTCCTACTTATCGTTCGATAACTTATAAAGTTACGTTTTTACAGAGAAATGTATATGCTCAAAAAATGTTTGTCTGTAAGGTTGTAAGATTATGACTTTTTTAAAGTTTGAAAGTGTTACAGTTATATTAAAATGTCAACATTGAGAGCTATTGTCTCGCCAGAAAATTAAAATTGTGTAAATTATACATCTAAACTAAAGCCGGAACTGAGCCGGAAGGGAATAATATTGGTTGTTATATTATTCTTAGTTTTTTTAATATTATTTTCCTGAAGACAGTAGCCATAATTTTTGATTATATATTCTTCGGGATACTGTGAACTCCACCAGAAATTTTGTAATCTCAAGGGAAATTGAATGAACATTAAGACGTACATTTGTGTTGTGTATATAAAAACATAATTTTAAACATGTCATTTTAAAAATTCAATACAACCTAAAACTATGTATTTGTAATGAAACTTTCATAAAAAAATTACATTATAAACATGAAACTCCTTCTAGTCATATCTTACATACATATTACAGACATTTATATATGTAGGTCCAAAAACTGCTGAAAATGTGTACAATAAGTACACGAGTTATAGGTTTAGAGAATGACATGCTATATTTTACTATTTTTGACTAAAGAGAAAACTGTTTTACTTTAACGAAATATAGCTTAGAAGGTACTTGCTTTTTATAAATGTTTTCTTAAGAACATTATGTTTTCCTCTCACAATCTTTCTCGAACTACTTTTAAAAGTTGATATCCTTCTCGTAAACAGTATACAAGAAGATAAAGACTTTAGGCCTGATTATAAAATGTCCCAAAATTCCTACCACTCCTCTTGGAATAATCATGATACTTTATTTACTTCACCCTTAGGGGCTACAATTACGATATTCTTTATTAATAAAACATTCATTATTGCAACCGAAAATCGATTGCAGCACAAAAAACCGAGTAACCATGAAATTCCGTCGTTGGTTACGAAAATGTCCTTGGTTTGTGTCCTTCTTCACGGAACGTTGGAAAAACATTGAAAATTACTTCTCTGAAGTAGTTTTTATACACTTAATTTCTACGGGGTGTTTTTGTCTGGAATTTGTTGGAACCTGAGCTGCCCATAGGAAGTCTCTGCCCCCTAACTTAGAGACTCAACCTGGCACCAATCCTGGCCTATTGTGATTAGCCTACCCATTAAAGCTTGAAGATGCTGTAACACTGACCTTGGCAGGAGTTGAGCAACGTGTTGTGTGTGACACGCTTTAATACATAATAAACAAGTTTTCACAACAAAGTAATCTGCCGGTGGGTGATTTACACCGACAATGAATCGTGCTCGGTTTCGTCACTCACGTCAGGGCGCGGCGGTGCCGGGGAAGACACGGTTATAATCAATTCTTATCAAACCGCCGGATGTCCTCAGATCTCAAGGTCACCGGAGAAAGTGTTGCCGACGGACACGACACGTGTGAATGTCGCCGGTAATGACATACTGGAACGTTTGGCCGTCGTAAAACACTTCAAAACATTGGCACCTCAGTTCGACCAGTTGGACGACATCTCGTTTTAACATTGTGGTTTAACAGCCCTGATACTTTCTAAGAGAAATTAGGATTTAAAAGTTGCATTATTACTATGAAGGAAAAGCTAAAAAATATTGTTTATACCAGCATAGTGCTGATTCATTAACATGGTTGATAAAATCTATACGACAGCATACAGGCTCTTCGAATTTCTTATATGTTCTACTCGAGTTACAAGGATACGCTCATAGCGCTGTATTGCTCCCTGGTCCGGCAAATATTACAGTGTACGAGTCCTGTGTGGAGCCAGAATCTTGTAGGACAAAGGGAGAAACTGGAATCCATTCACATGAGTTTTTTTGTGGATCGTGGGACTTATACAGGGCTTCCGTAATCCAGTGTTCCTGCAGGAGTCGTTTAATCTTCCCGATCTGCAAGTCAGGGGAAAGATGAATGTCAACATCTTTTTTCCACAAACTTGTGATCTATTGACTGACCTAGCTGTTGAGTGCGCTCTACTTCAGGATTAGTCATGTGCTGAACCTTTACGTCAGGCATCAATATATTCGTAACTTAACTAAATTCACCATGCCATTCCCAAGATGCACAATCTGGGAAATCCCGTCTGCCGGGATTTACTCGGGGGAAACGCCGGGAAACTGATTTACTCCATTACGCTGCTATGTCACCAGACGATGACTGCTGAATTTCTTTCAGACCACATTGGATTTAGTACTACCCTGCTTAGTTGGACTAAATCCAAGTAGTTTATTATTGTTTTTAATTCATTTTGTTAATTTGGTGCATTAACATATTGGTGCATTTTTATTTTTTACAAACATTATTTGTTTATTATATAAACTTATGTTTTTTTTTATATAGTACGCTGTAATGAGTGCTTGCAGTTTGGATGTAAAATAAAATAAGAAATGTTTCTTCAATTTTGTACAAAAAGATGGGATATATGTTTCAGTAAAGCGATATTTTACATTACAACATTAATAATTTATTATATTTAATACATTTTATTTTATTTTACACCGTGTTTAACACTAAAATTGGTAAAATTGTTGTTAAAGATTTAGAAGTATTTGTAAAGAATGGCATTATTGTTTTGTAAGTTTAGCGTAGCCGGAAAGCATATTTACGTGCTTAAGTACGCACCAACAGAGCCAACTTCTATCTACAAACATTTTAAATTTTTTAATCTGAAACTTAACACAAAAAACGTTGTCAGAGTTCTATGTTGTGCTTCTGGTAAATATGAGCCTCAACTCTCATTATGTGCTCAGGAACATTACAATTAGGGTTTCTGTGGCTATCATATTACCTTAAGCAGAGCTAAAGGAGCTGTTATCCGGGGGCTTAATTCTGAAAGGTAGGTATTACTGAATTCCTTAAAACTGAATATTTACTATATATTAACTATTATATTAATATTATATTAACTAATTACTGAATATTCTAAAAGTATTAGTGTATACTTTAAGAATATTTAAAAGGAAAAGCACTACAATGTATGAGATTGTTCTGAATAACCTAAAAAATATCGAAAAAAGCTTCTAGATGCAAATTAATTATATTCTCAAGATGAGTTATCGCTTTTAATTCTACAACTAAAAATAAGGTTGTAAAAGTGTATGAGGTTTAATATTTTTGTTATGGGGCTAAAATGAACATAGCCACCGTGCCAGTATACAACCGGCTCTTAAGACTACTTTCTCCTACTTCAATTCTTTGTTCCATTTAATTCGAAGATCCGTATATGCTGCTGGCAATATATGGAGGATAGGGGGGATGGATAAGAGAAACAAAAATTAAAATTATTAAATCAAGAAGCATGACACTGAACGTGCCTAAAGACTAACTTAACAAGACAAACTCGTTTATAAAGGGACTTAATGTAAAAACAAACTTTCAGTATTATCAGTGGACAATATCAGTCTTAAATACTGAACTTGTTTTGATGTTAGTTAAATCCACAATGCTAAATCATATAATCGTAAATTATTTAATATGGCCAGATAAAAACTTTTGATCTGGTTTGGAGCAGAGCTGGCCAAATATGGTTAATTCCACTCGTAGAGCCATATCTAAAAGTTACATCTAGCCAAATCTGATTTTGAGCTCTCAGATTTGATCATATCTAAAATTTTATATAGAGTGTCAATAAATTACTCTATCAAAGTTCAATATTTTAATTTTCAGGTCAAAATACGTTTGAAATGTCATATAAATACAGTTATATCTTTCTTAGTTTACAGTCTGTATGTATGTTTGTTTTTAGGGAAAAATAGTGCCTTGATATCACTTTATTTAAAAAAGTGCTAATCGTTCCTTTAAGTTACTGTATTAAAAGACCAATGGGAAAGTACGATGCTCTATTTTTTCAAAATCTTTCCGAACAGGATACATAACTTTCGGACGTAAGATATTCCTCATCAACAAGAACCGCCTTGCCGCGCCGGTTGGAGGGAGGTCAGATGCAGCTCACAAACGTCACGATCTTACAATTCACTAAGTCCACCATCGATCATCTAAAGTAAAAGTGATGGTGGCCATTAATACAAGGGAATGTCATGTTGAGTTATGTACTGTATAAGTGCGCTGGTCGACCAGGCGGAACCGACAGACGTGCCTGTGCTCCCGCGCTGCTTCGCTCCATCGCTCTCTATGACCAAGGCCTGCCAATCTATAAACTGTTCCAACGTGACTTTTAATACATTTGTAATTGGCCGGATCTTGGACAGACCAGAATGGTTTTGATTTAAATATATAAATCTAACAGTGGAGAGAATGTTTCTTTTAACTTTCATTTGGAGCTTATCAAGGAAGAAAGCTAAATCTGGGAGCCATGATTATCCGCTTTATTTTCTTTTTCAGGAGATCATATAATATATGAAGACAATAGTACTATAGAAAATTATAACTGTCATTTTCAATATATATATTTTCAATCAAATTTTGTATCTTTCCCATTAATAACCACAATTTTATTGATCACGAACATTTCAAGTTTTATACCATATATACTTCGAGTGGCATAAATAAAAATACCTTTAAAATGCTCACTATTATAAGCTTATTATTTGTATTACTTGTAAACTCTAACAGTTAGCGCTTCTTCGTGTAATTTTAAATCTAAACACATTTTAGGAATTATTCTACACATTGAGAGATCATGTGAAATAGATGGTGCTAAAAAATTCAATCATTTGGCTTTCCTACAATTTTGTTCATTTTTATTTTAAACAGTAAAATAATTAATTAATATAAGATCATTATTTTTTATTATAATTTTTACTATGATATAAGCAAGATTTCAAATGTACGATTTAATAACTTTTATAATTAGAAATTCTTCTACTTCAGACTTTCCATCAGTGACCATTAGTATATCAGGTTATTCTCATTATATTAAGTACTCTACATTTAATATCGGTGTGTAGCGATCCGAATTTTGATTTCCTTATCTTGGGAGTGTGAGAATAATCATAAATTACATATTGATTTTATGATCTTTAAAATAACAATTATTGTTTGTTACATAGTGGCCAGAAGGATTTTTATTTGCAAAGTTGCAACTCTTCTTTCTTCCAAATATTTTCTGATAAATATTTGCAATAAACACTTTTACTAAATACACTTAAAAATTGAAAACATCTTGATATATTCGTAAAATTATGTTTGTGACAAATATAATGTGGATCAAAAATATTTTAGAACACTCTGTTTTTGACAAATGACCTTTCGATCATAAAATATGGCAAATCCTCTTTAGATATGTGGTGAAAGATACAGTTCCAATTTATGCGATTTTAATATAGATTTAGTTAAACAATTTCACCATAGTTTAAATTTTTTAAATTAAATGATCAATTTTTGTGATTTGATTTATTTCACGCCAAAATTTTAAAGTTGAATAATTTTAATACCTGAATAATGTTAATTATCATTGATAGCTGAAGGCTAATTATACGTTTACCTTTTAATAAAGAAATAAAACAAGTTCTCAGTTGTACCAACATTTACTTTTACCATCTGTATTCAGATTTAAACTTTATCTAAGAATTACAGAATTCTTCAACTTATATGTAGCATTTAGTCGGTGCTGAAATTCCACGCCAGAAAATGGTTTATACCATTGGTAGTAAAGGTGGTCGAACACTAGGGGCACCATTTACACACACGTTTCACTTCGGCTCGCACCACGGCAAAACACGCGCGTTTCTTTACGTATTTCGGGAAGTCTCGATGCATCTTACATTCTTTTCCTTTCGACGATGACACATGGATAAAGTGTAATTCAAATCTGAGATGTGTGCAAACACCGCACGTCTTTCCCTAAAATATATGCTTGATTTAATCCATAAAACAATTCCAAGTCCCAAATCTCTCACTACAGGACTGGCGTACAACCTGCTTGAATCGGGGATCTTTCTAGCTCTATTTAGCTCTCTAAATATTAGGATGTTACGTTTTGGATAGTTGTTTATGTTATCTATTTGTGAAATATTAGCTTTTATCATGAACTGATTGTTAAAACTTTGTGGAACGGTTCACAATTACCAGTCTTCACTTAACCAGTTTGACTTCCATAAAATGTTTCCAAAATTAATGTAATAAAAAGTTTATGAATCTGGTAGTTGGAGAGTTGATAGACTAGAGCAGTGGTTCCCAACCTTTTGTGTTTGGCGACCTACTTCCAAATGTTTTTTCACATTCGCGACCCATCCCTCACCCGTGATTTTATATATGCATATGTATATTATTTATATATATATATATATATATAATAAACATTAATATAAAATACACATGATTTATATTTATATACGTGTATAGAAACAAATGTAAAATGTAAATAAATATGTACACAGCTTAGTATTGAAAACATAGAAAGAGTTTATTGGTTATTCAAGATTACAAATAATTTTTCTATAGTACTAGTGTGACTTCTGGCATTGTTTTGACTGAACAAGTAATTCAATGTCAGGATTAAAATTAGATATTTTGAGGCATAAATCGCTTTCAACGTCCACCAGTCTGTTTCTATACTTATTCTTGATGTGAACCAAGGTTGAAAAGGCACGTTCACAAAGATATGTTGTCGAAAAAAACCATTAGGAATCTCATTGAAAATTTTGACATCTTGAGAGTGGGATACTCGGAGGAAAAAGGCAAAAATTGGGAACACTGGAAGTAAGAAGAGCAAGAAGGAAGCTAAGAATTGAAAAAGACAAGGAAGAGAAGGTGTTATGCTGCTGGTTAGATATGCTAAATTAAAATTTTAAACAATTTTAATGTAAATATTAGTGTTTAAAATAATTTTGACAGCGATTTTCCGGAAACCTGTGTTTTACATTACCGTCAAAACTCAAAAACTATTTGTGCTAAAGCTACAAAGATTTTACGAGTTACTCAGGACACATACAGGGTGTTTGAAAAGTATGGGTACGGCTTAATATTTTAAAAAAACCATAGGAGATAACATCTATAAACTTTGCACAGTGTCATATGGCTATGTAAAACTATTTTTCCTTGTTATTACCATGACGTGCCAACCATGGGGGGACGGCCCACAGAGGAAAACATGGAAAGCTTAAATTGAAGCATGGGTCGAGTGATACCTCATTTGAAAGAGCTCACTTAGTAGAGTTGAATGCCGCAAACCGCATCTCAAAAGGTTTATCCAATCAGAAATGGAGGGTTGTTTTAGGTACACATTGTGAAGTACATTATGCGCTGCCATTTCTGACTGGATCGTCGTATTCTGATGCGGTTGGCGGGCGTTTCACTCTACTAACCCATGTGTTTTCACTGACTTTTTTTAATTAGCAAATTATGTCATAAATTTATAACACAATAAATAAAACACAATAAATACCGATGTTTTTTTAGTTTTATTTACTGTGTTATAAATTTATGACATAATTTGCTAATTAAAAAAGTCAGTGAAAACACATGGGTTAGGTAGAGTGAAACGCCGCCAACCGCATCAGAATACGACGATCCAGTCAGAAATGGCAGCGCATAATGTACTTCACAATGTGTACCTAAAACAACCCTCCATTTCTGATTGGATAAACCTTTTGAGATGCGGTTTGCGGCATTCAACTCTACTAAGTGAGCTCTTTCAAATGAGGTATCACTCGACCCATGCTTCAATTTAAGCTTTCCATGTTTTCCTCTGTGGGCCGTCCCCCCATGGTTGGCATGTCATGGTAATAACAAGGAAAAATAGTTTACATAGCCATATGACACTGTGCAAAGTTTATAGATGTTATCTCCTATGGTTTTTAAAATATTAAGCCGTACCCATACTTTTCAAACACCCTGTATAGCTGCAATGTGAACTACAATCATAAGTGTGAGTAACGACATTTTATTGTGTACTGAGCTTCCACCCTCCTAGAAATACGTGGCGTTGGCCGCGGACGCGGATGCGTGTCTGGTAGTTCGACGGGATTCGAGACCGTCGCGGCATACGCGGACGTTCATACTATGGATGGACGGACGCGACGCCACGGCAGTGTGACATGGCCTTTACGAGTGACAGTCACGCCGCGACCCACCTTAAATCCACCCGCGACCCACCGTTTGGGAAACGCTGGACAGTATTAACTCAGTGTCTTCTTCAATCTGTCCAAGGCCTTCGACTGCGTTCATCATGCTACATTCCTGCGTGAGCTTGGACATTGCGGGTTAGGGGGCTACCTCACACGTGGATTACGTCTTATCTTGAAGACAGGAATCAGTGTATCCAAATTGAAAACTCAATCTCATATAAATAAGGATGACCTGTGGGGTCCTTCAGGGATCCGTCCTTGGCTCTGTTCTCGTTTTGATTTACGTTAACAATTTGAACAATACTATTCAAAGTGATCATCTTGTTCAATACGCAGATGACACGACTCTCTGTCTGAGATTTAAGTTTTGATGACTTGGAAATCGAAACCTACATGGGAATTAATTCATGCATACAATTCTTTGTCGAAAAACCTTAAAATCAACAATCAAAAAACAAACTTTACTCATTTCAACTTGTGACAGCAAGAAGATGATAATTAACCAGTGGTCATAGGGAACGATTCTTTTATAGAGGAAGTCGATTCTACTACATTCCTAGGAATGCTCCTCGATAGAGGGCTGACTTGGAGTGATCACGTGCTATGTTCTAAAGTTGACAACACAGTGGTATCTTTGCTCTGCGGAACCTAGTAAAATGTTGTACTGAAGAAGTTATAAAAATGAACTATTATGGGTTAGTATACTCACAGTTTTCTGATGAATAAGTTTGTAAGGTGGGTGCGCAAAATAGAAATTTGAAAGAGCCTCTCGGTTCCAAAAGAGGCAGTCAGAATCATTGTAAATTTAAAATTTAGATAGTCGTGGGGAGATGCCTGCAGTCGATACAAACGTGATTTGACACAGGGCAGTGACGTCCACGGGTATAATACGAGGGGGAGGGACAACTTGATGGTTCGGTCTCACAGAACGGAGGTTTATGAACAACTTCCATCTCAGGTTGGTGTCAAAGTGATCAACAGACTCCCGGAGTGCATCAAAGGATTGGCAACAAAGAAACGAAAGCCCCACTAAGAGATCTTTTATTGGCGAATAAGTTTTATTCCGTTGATATATTTATACATATAGTATACTACTTCTGTGGGCGATAGTATTCATCATTAAAAAAAATTCCTTGTAAATATAGGTCAAAAAAGATTCTTTGAGCCGCCGTTAGACGCTATTTTATGTATGCTATATAAAAGCAAGTACTTTTTGTGATTCAATGTTTACTGAAAAATTAAATAAGGCTATTGCCATTCATTTATATTTATTTTTTAATATTTATTTTCATTAGTGAGAGATCCGGGTTCGACTCCCGGCGGAGCAAGTACTTTTTGTGATTCAATGTTTATTGAAATTGAATATATATATATATATATATATATATATATATATATATATATATATATATATATACTAGCTGTTTCCCGCGGCTTCGCACGCTTTTCGCAAGTTTTGCCCGCGTATGAGCATTTCTGGTTGAAGTAAATTATATTTCCAACCCCGATGTAGATTTTACCTTGATGTCACGATCAAGAAAATATGTCAAAAATGTATTGTACATGCATAATGTATTTTATTACAAAGTGGTCTACCACTCAACCTTTAAGTTCAACCAAAAAATTTAGTTTAGACAATTATACATCATAACTTAGCGCCTTCAAATAGTGTTTCACTGTTTAATATACGTATCTATCTCGTTGTAAATGTCAAAAAAATGTTTGTTTACATAGAAACGTCAAAAATATTTATGTTTACTTAGTTACTGTCAAAAATAACAAAAATTTTTTGTCGCATTATATATGTTTACAAAGAACAGCTGATTAAAAATTTGAAAAGACTCTTTCACTTAATAACATATGTTTGCTGCAATGCATTTCTTACGGGTATTTCTGTAACCAGTGGGGCGGAATCCTGAATCGGGAAAGGGATAAAAAAGTATCCTATAACCTTCTACAGATCAAGACGAACAAATTTAAAAAAAATTAGGCGAATCCGTCCAGCCGTTTGTGAGTGATGCTGTTACACACGAACAGTTTCATTTATATATATATATATATACATGTATATATGTGTACAGGGTGTCAAAAACTGCTGAGCAGGTTGCAGCATGTTAGGATATCGCGGGATGTTTTCTGCTTTGTTGTTGAACTTATCGAGAAAACTGGAGCAGGACAGCAGGAGACTAGAGTGGTAAACTGCTGAACAGGTTGCAGCATGTTAGGATATCGCGGGATGTTTTCTGCTTTGTTGTTGAACTTATCGAGAAAACTGGAGCAGGACAGCAGGAGACTAGAGTGGTAAACTGCTGAGCTGGTTGCAGCATGTTAGGATATCGCGGGATGTTTTCTACTTAACAACTGTTGAACTTATCGGGAAAACTGGAGCAGGACAGCAGGAGACCAGAGTGGTAAACTGCTGAGCTGGTTGCAGCATGTTAGGATATCGCGGGATGTTTTCTACTTAGTTGTTGAACTTATCGAGAAAACTGGGTCAGGACAGCATGAGACAAGAGTATTAAACTGCTAAGGTGGTTGCAGCAGGTTAGGATATCGCGGGATGTTTTCTGCTTTGTTGTTGAACTTATCGAGAAAACTGGAGCAGGATAGCAGGAGACTAGAGTGGTAAAACTGCTGAGCTGGTTGCAGCATGTTAGGATATCGCGGGATGTTTTCTACTTAACAACTGTTGAACTTATCGAGAAAACTGGATCAGGACAGCATGAGACAAGAGTATTAAACTGCTGAGGTGGTTGCAGCATGTTAGGATATCGCGGGATGTTTTCTGCTTTGTTGTTGAACTTATCGAGAAAACTGGAGCAGGACAGCAGGAGACTAGAGTGGTAAACTGCTGAGCTGGTTGCAGCATGTTAGGATATCGCGGGATGTTTTCTACTTAGTTGTTGAACTTATCGAGAAAACTGGAGCAGGACAGCAGGAACTAGAGTGGTAAACTGCTGAGGTGGTTGCAGCATGTTAGGATATCGCGTGATGTTTTCTGCTTAGTTGTTGAACTTATCGAGAAAACTGGAGCAGGACAGCAGGAGACTAGAGTGGTAAACTGCTGAGCTGGTTGCAGCATTGCGATAATTGCATTAATACGTAGTTGACTACACTTGCGAAACATTACCAGGCTGTTGCGTGCTGTTCACAAACACTGCTGATAACTAGGTTACTGGGTAAAGAAATTATGGTAAATACTTACTTTACTCGTCTTAAAGTTGTACACTATTATTGTCTAGACTATAATTATTGAGTGTAGTCCTGCAGTTGTACTCTTGTTCAGGGGCGTTTTAACAGAAGAAATCGCTAAACCGGACGTACTTTTGCGTTTTACTTTTAACATTTCAAATTGTCCTGGAGAGATTGATTATATATCTGAGGTATGCCTTATTAAAAAAAACCATAAAATCCTAAAACTGCATGCACTCGTACTCTAATATTATAGTTTTATAATAATATAGTTTTAAATTTGTACTTAAAAACTTACTTGTACTTAAATAAATCTGTACTTGACAGCTCGGTACACTCTCAGTCGATTGTACTCGCTCTGATATGTATTTAGTTAGGAAAGAATTAGATGAGATGAGATAGTTTAAGCAACAGGAAGTGAAGAGGTAGCCTATACACCATTTTTTACATCTCAGAAATGTATGATTGCACCGGTGCAAGCGTAGAGGAAATTATGACTTCGATAAGTACATGGTATGATATATGAAAAGACTAAGAGCACGGTAAGAAAATATTAGTTCAATTCCTAAAAATATCAGATTACGAAACGAAAATTCGCTCATGGCAGGACACAAACAAGTCACAAAACCAAACAAACAATAGAATTTGACAAAGCAAAAGTAGTTGTGAAATGTTATTATTATTATTATCCAAGGACAGTAACAAAAACCTTGAGACTAATTAGGAAGAAAACCTCTTCAAAAAGTAGTTAGCATCATATTTGAAGAAAATTAGCAGCCTGTAATAAATAAGTGATGAGTATATAGAGTTTCAGCCAATCACGATACAACTTTACCCTTTTCACTCACCCTTAAGTGATAATGTATCACATAATCAGCCATTATCTTACATACATAATGCATATGTTTCTTCATACCGTCGCTGACATATTCTAAGATTTACATTGTATTAGTAATGTTTTAATAAGGAGTGAAGCGTGAACTTAAAAATAGTTTAAATATTAGAATTAAGGTGAATTTGCTTTAGTTTCCCAAAAGTATGAAATAATCAGTTTGGGATGAGAACGTTTAAGTGGAAATCATCAATTAATACAACGAATCTACTCGTTCCTCATATTCTGATATTCCAAAGAGTCACTCAATAGTACATTCTAGTTGTTAATTAATATAAACAGTGTACATTTAGTCATTGATGTAAGCAAATAAAATATTATATAAATTCCGTTTTGAAGTATAGTTTGAAAATGGCGTTTGAACGTCCACCACAAAAATTACATGAACGTATAAAATTACAAGTAGTTTAAATTTAGTAACCGTTTTATTTAATTGGTATTGACTATTAGTGGAGATATAATTTTGAGCACATATAAATAGTTGCAACTTATAATACACAATACACATAATTACTATTCTTATACTGAGTTTTAATGTAATCAATTAGGATTTACGGGTGTATAATCTTCAAGAGCCGGTGATATGCTGCATAAGAATGTACAGGGTGTTTTGCGAAAGGTTGGCACAACTTCAGGATATGATATAGTAGACACCAAAACAGGCAAAAAATCTCCTGAAGTTTTGCTAACCCCTGGCGAAACACCCTGTATATAAATACTTTAAAAGAATCTATATAAGTTATTATATTTTAGTATTGCCATGTGCTCCAAGAACATGCATTATAAGGTGTGATTTACTAGTTTCAAAAATTAATAATTATTGTTCATTTATTTCTTTGTATTGAAATTTTGATTTTTACTTTGAGTTATTTTTGTTAGGTTGCTGTGATAAACCTGCTTAAATATAGAACTCAAGTAACTGTACTGTAACGTACCGTTTATTTGAAATATTATATGTAAATGAATAAAAGAAATATAATTAAATATTCGAACGATAGATGGTGTTGGGGCCTGGGACCATGTTCGGTGAGCCTTGTATGAAATATTCTCAACGAGGTTAATAGCTGACTGTGGTAAGATGATCAGTTGCAGTATGTGGCAGTGCAGTAACAGTGACGACGCAATCGCAGAGTTGACGTGATATCTGGCGCATGCGCAGAAATAGCGCAGGTGCAGGTCAGTGCTCGAGTGGGTGAAGGACGTTTACAAGCCGTTCACGCACGCGCACATTCGCGCATATATTGTGGCAAGGGTGTTAGCCTACTAGAACGAAGATCGACTAATTGGATAAAAAGTAAAAATTACAAATAGTTCAAATTAAATTTAGGGATTTTAATAGACATAAAACAGAAAAATTATATCAGGTTAATGACGGATTGTTAACGTGCTTTTAAGGTTAAGTAGTAAATATATGCCGGTGTTTAAACGGCATAGATACATGCCCATGAGTCTGTTAGTCCAAGAACTCCTAAACGCCAGGTTTGAGACTTCGGATATAATCGGGTCGGATAAGAAATCTAGTCGAATTCAATTCCATACTTTATTGGTAATTAGCATTTGGTATGCAAAGAAAAAAAATGATGTTATAACTCCATATTCTAACTGTATTTTGTAATTGTGGAATAATTTCAGATTATTACTTATAGATTCAAACATTCTTTTTTTATTTTGTAGCATTGTTTAAATCCAAATATGTGTGTAATAAAATGTTGAATTTTGACCCAGTATATTGTGTGCTATAAAAAGTCAACTAACTATTTAAGAAACTGAGATACAAAAAGATAATTTATAGGTTTTTGACAATATTCAGTGTATATTGACCTAATTAGAAAAACACAAAAGATGTTAAGGTCTTAGAGAAACCAAAATATTTTATAACGTTTTTGATTTTCATGAGAAATCAAAATTATATCTGTAAACCCGAATATTATTTTTAATTAGTGCTATGTTGTCATGAATGTCATTCAATGACTATTTCTAAAATATTTTCTAAAATTGTAATCATTAAAAACATTGTTTGAATTATTGAGTATGAAATCGAAGCGGTTATCTTCCAAAATGTTAATATATGTTTAGATCCTAGAATACATCAAATATATATCTGGCGCTACTGAACTTACAATTAGAAAGTTCCTATGCCGAGTGTCGGCTCAAAGAACACGGTATTGATTTATCCAGATTTATTATTGAAATGGTAAGTTGTATATTTATTATATTTTCGGACCGACAAAACAAGCGAGCGTAGCATGTCTGAATTGAGGAGTCCTAATTTATTTATATGTTGTTAATAAAACTAATCGTTAGGGAAAATTATAATTGACTAGAAGTGAGTTAGTATGAAAGCTATAGTGAAAATCTTCACCCCAAGAAAGGTGCACTTCTGTCTGGTTAAAATCTGCCACTAGAAATCACACTGGGTGCAGTAAAAATCGACGATGTCATTCTCTGCTCACTTTAACTCAAAACTTTTTTAGAATTCTAGAATTTTAGAATTAGATTTTTAACGAATTCCTGTTTTCCTAGAGAACGATCGCACCCAAGCTTTCACAATTTGGATGCCATCTGGATGTTATCAGGTGTTAACCTAAGAATATTAACAGTGCAGAGTATAATATTTGATTTTCAGATGTTGTAAAAAGCGGCGTTGAAGGGAAACCATTGGGATGAAATTATTCTTATGATTCGCAAACTGTGGTTCCTTTATATGTGGTCCATATAGGAACACAGTATGTGAGCTTCACACAAAAGGAACAATTATAAATTTAGGAATATTTAACATTTTATAAAGGAAGTTCAGTTATTAAAATATTAATTCATCCTATAGCAACAATGGAAAGTGGAGATATTACATAAGGAAAATTTTCCTTCATTACAAAGAATTTCAAATTTCCAATAATTTTCGTTAATTTAAAGCTACACAATCATGAAAGACCGTATACTGACAGACTGAAAACTATTCACCCTCTTTCATAGCAATCTAAAAATGTATTATTATCTAACCGTCCCTACTTTCTCTCCTTCTGACACTATAAAGTAATGTATAATTGAGATTCAATGCTTTACTTACTTATATCGTTAAAATAACAAAAAATAAGCTAAAAGAAAATAAAAATTGTTTAGTTGTTGGAATGTTTTGGTGCAATGACATAACTAATATATTCCAAAAGAAGTTACTGCCATTTATATGTAAATTCAGAACTAGCTTGCCCTAGTAGAGCCAAAAAGCCTTGCAAATTCTTCAGGAGCACCTTGAACTAAAAACGATTCTCAGAACAATTAACACCTGGCCTGCTGACTGATATGATATCATCTAAGGGTGGAGGGGGAAGGGGGCTTCGAGTGGAGTGAATGACGCAGTGTTTTGGTCAGGTCCGTGTAAAACGTAAACATTTATCGCAATCTTGCAGACCAGTTCACCTTCCTGGGCTCCTCGACTGGTGCAACGGTCGCCGGTAAACAGAGGAGTGACCCAGTGCTCTGGTTGTGGTGCTAGCCATTCTCGCCCCTTCCCTTACATAGTAGGCTAGTTAGCTTCCATCCATATCATCGTATGGTCCAAGCTACGTAAAACGTAAACAGTTATCGCAATCTTGTAGACCAGTTCACCTTCCTGAGCTCCTCGACTGGTGCAACGGTCGCCGGTAAACAGAGGAGTGACCCAGTGCTCTGGTTGTGGTGCTAGCCATTCTCGCCCCTTCCATTACATAGCTGGCTAGTTAGTTTCCATCCATGACATCGTATGGTCCAAGCTACGTAAAACGTAAACAGTTATCGCAATCTTGTAGACCAGTTCACCTTCCTGGGCTCCTCGACTGGTGCAACGGTCGCCGGTAAACAGGAGTGACCCAGTACTCTGGTTGTGGTGCTAGCAATTCTCGCCCCTTCCATTACATAGCTTCCATCCATGTCATCCTATGTAAAACTATGTGCTCTGGTTGCGGTGCTAGCGATTCTCGCCCCTTCCATTACATAGCTTCCATCCATGTCATCCTATGTAAACCTATGTACTGTGGTTGCAGTGCTAGCGATTCTCGCCCCTTCCATTACATAGCAAGACTAGTTAGCTTCCATACATATTGTATGGTCCAAGCTATGTACAACGTAAACAGTTATCGCAATCTTGCAGACCAGTTCACCTTCCTGGGCTCCTCGACTGGTGCAACATTCGCAGGTAAACAGGAGTGACCCAGTGCTCCGGTTTTGTCAGTGGTTTTAACCACTTCCATTATAAATCCTTTTATTCTTAGAACGCTCTTGCTCTTGAAGATTGAGAAAACTTAGGTACCGAATACATAAAGAAAAAGGGAATGAATAAATAATATTTTTTACTATTTCAAGACCACCACGTGAATAGGCAATTCGGGTCCAGTGTCATACCGGTTGACTTTATTCAGAATGCCTCAACCATATGCTATACGAGTAATAGAAAAAGTATTGCCTATGTTAGGCCCGATGTAGTCTACATATATAGTTACTCTATATAGTATATACATAATATCCTTTTTGACATTATCACCATTGATATCTCAAAAATTACTAAATAATAAATTAAAATTAAAGATTTCACCTGCGTTTAATAACAAGTAAAAAAATATAAATTTATAATTCCAAAAACTTTATTTGTTTTATGGAGTAACATAATTTCTTGCAAATGTTTTTGTTTTTAGCAATTAATGTTTAACTTTCTCCTTTAGGACTACGGGCTACTCAAGTTCTTTCTATTACTACTTTTTCACTCTACTAGTATTTAATTTCAATACTCGTGTTGGTAGTTTATTAATTACACTAATGGTTTATTACTGAAACTGGGCCCGATATTAATAGTTTACTCAACCGTAAAATCATTACCTTTTTAATTCGTTTTAAATACCCACACAACGTTCTTAAATATGTCAAAACACGTAATTAAAAAAAAAAAAAACTGTATTAAACCATAGCTACGAAACGATTAAGTTAAAAAAAAAAATTGGCAAAAGTAATCACGTTTTAAAATCTTATTTTATATCCAAAATTGCAAGAAATAATAAGGTGATCCATAAGAAATTTTAAAGTTTACCTCTATTTTCCACCATAGAGATTCTGGAAGTTTGTAATTTTTTCGCTAAAAAGTAGGTGACTTTACATATGATGAACAAACAGGAGATTCGTATTTTGAATTTGATGTATTTAAAAATATATTAACATACGACCTTTTGGTACAATAAAACTGGGAGTATGAATCTGTTTGTAAGCAAAATAAATTATTTTACAATATTGAAATAAATTAAGTGATTCAGTAGTATGATAAATTAAATTTCTTAGCATCACATTTTCAACATGTGAATACGTTTTAGGAGTGAACTTAACGAGTTCACAATCAATAAACTTATCTTAATATTTTCTCGTGCATTTCTTATGTACACGTAGAAGACGCAAGCTATGAAACCGAGTATACCAAGTCTGCGAACCATGCAACCGACAGAAATGGGCGAGTGAAACTGTTCCGCAGAAGCGCAACGCAAGACATTGGAAACACACATGAGCATATACAAATGTATTTTATACAAATAAATAATTTTATATTATAGCATCGATTCCAGTTGTAAGATACGATAAATATCTCAAATCTCTATTTCATTGAGAAGTCCATTTATATTAAAAATGTAGTTATAATACTGAAAGAAGGCGAGTGAAAACTCTTTCGCTTTACACCTATTCTACATGCTTCGACCATCCCATTTTCATCAGTAATCTCAATCCACAGTAAGAAATGGAGTACTTTGCCGTGCACAGTATGAGCATATACACACATGAGCATATACAAATGTATTTTATACAAATAAATAATTTTATATTATAGCATCGATTCCAGTTGTAAGCTACGATAAATATCTCAAATCTCTATTTCATTGAGAAGTCCATTTATATTAAAAATGTAGTTATAATACTGAAAGAAGGCGAGTGAAAAACTCTTTCGCTTTACACCTATTCTACATGCTTCGACCATCCCATTTTCATCAGTAATCTCAATCCACAGTAAGAAATGGAGTACTTTGCCGTGCACAGTATGAGCATATACACACATGAGCAAATACAAATGTATTTTATACAAATAAATAATTTTATATTATAGCATCGATTCCAGTTGTAAGCTACGATAAATATCTCAAATCTCTATTTCATTGAGAAGTCCATTTATATTAAAAATGTAGTTATAATACTGAAAGAAGGCGAGTGAAAAATCTTTCGCTTTACACCTATTCTACATGCTTCGACCATCCCATTTTCATCAGTAATCTCAATCCACAGTAAGAAATGGAGTACTTTGCCGTGCACAGTATGAGCATATACACTCATGAGCAAATACAAATGTATTTTATACAAATAAATAATTTTATATTATAGCATCGATTCCAGTTGTAAGATACGATAAATATCTCAAATCTCTATTTCATTGAGAAGTCCATTTATATTAAAAATGTAGTTATAATACTGAAAGAAGGCGAGTGAAAAATCTTTCGCTTTACACCTATTCTACATGCTTCGACCATCCCATTTTCATCAGTAATCTCAATCCACAGTAAGAAATGGAGTACTTTGCCGTGCACAGTATGAGCATATACACACATGAGCATATACAAATGTATTTTATACAAATAAATAGTTTTATATTATAGCATCGATTCCAGTTGTAAGCTACGATAAATATCTCAAATCTTTATTTCATTGAGAAGTCCATTTATATTAAAAATGTAGTTATAATACTGAAAGAAGGCGAGTGAAAACTCTTTCGCTTTACACCTATTCGTACATGCTTCGACCATCCCATTTTCATCAGTAATCTCAATCCACAGTAAGAAATGGAGTACTTTGCCGTGCAGACAAAATTGCAGTTTAAAGTATGCACAGTGCTATTTTAAAACTGACTGTGTACTTTACAAGTATAGGCTTTATATGAAACCAACCCATGAAACAAAGTTACTTCATCATATGTGTTGGTGACTTACTGAAAAATGTTATAAAGATCAACCTTCACAGAATAATATGTTAACAAATTTGTTTATTGTGTATGCTTCTCGTTACCATGTATACCTATAAGACAAATTAAACAATCTTAGAGTTTTACTTTTATTTCTGTTCAAACATACATGTTTTTATACTATTATTATTAAATATTATTGTATTATCATCAAATGTTGAGTCATGACCAGAATTTCAAAACTATTACTACCATGTGTCACTTCCAAACTATTACTATTTAAAATGTCTTTATAGTTCCTATACACATAAAAGGCGAATTTGCCAAGCGATCAATAAATGTTGCCGATGAAATAAATTTCTTTTTTGTCAGATATCATTTTGTTACGATGAGTGATCTTTAAATAAAATAAAACAGGGTCCATTAAAGAGAAAAAAATGTACGAGCGATTTTACGTTTTATTGCCTCTATATAGCAGCCCGTACAAATAACTACTCAATACATATTTTGATTGGTTTGTTTTTCTAGGCTTCTATATTGCTTGTTACTTTCGAATCAGTGGGGCAAAGGTGTTTTAATGTTCATGGTAATGAATACTTGTAGAAGAAAATTAGCCTGCCCCTACCACGAACCACGGAGCGGGCCGGGTTATGTAAGGAGGGTGGCATGCAGGGCGTTGTCCGCCTCTTGCAGAGGTAGGCACGCCCTGGCGCGGGCTGCATACTCACTACTGGACAGTGATGGAAGTGCGACCTCTGACACTCGATTGCGAAGTCTTACTCTCGAATTGTCTCGCGTTAAAATTAAAAACGACTTTGTTACTTCTTATTTTTGAATTGTCGGCACGTTACGTCAAAAATGGAATAACAATAAACGAACAAGCGAATCATTCGTGGCATCTATCTCATTCACCCTACGTCTTAATCGCTGACGAATTTCTTTGTTAGCCCCTGATTAAAATAACAGCACTGTCTCACTTTCATATGTGAGTTAAGATTTTCATTTGAATTAAAATATGAATGGCAGAATAAAGTGTTGAAAAAAATTATGGTTGCCTGTAAAGTCGGTTTTACGGGTGAAGATTTTACGTGACAACGTCTTTTTCTCGGTAGAATATTTATTGATATGAATATTATTAAATTGCACAATAGGAACAAGGAATTGAATGAAAATAAGAATTGCACAAATTTTAACTATAGAAATATATTTTGTTTACTAAAACATTGTACATAATTTGAAATTAATTAAAATTTGTTATTGTAAATGGTAAAGTTGAATAAAACATTTACTAAAATTGGAATTTGAAATTCTTGCTAAACACAGTTAAATTCTAACTCCGCGCGTGGTGATTGGTCGGTTTAGTTCGTTTGTTTGGTCGCACTGTTATGACAGGTTAGAGGTTATAATTTGTTATTTTAAATGTTTGACTAGCAATACGCGCTGTTTCTTCTCAATCGACTGAATTACGATTGATTGCAGAGTGATTTAAACTAATAATTTACTTAACACTATCAACATTTGTCAATAGTATGACATAACCTATAAACTCAGTTTCTCAACTTTTGTGTCAATCTAACAATTAATCAATCAATCATAGTTTACGATAATGAAATATCAGTGTACAATTATTTACCTTTATTGTTGTAGTTGTTGTAAATGACGAATCTAAGCACTCCACATTTTCACGAATAAACATAGTTATCTGCTTTATCCCGTGCGGCGGACCTACAGTTATCTGCTTTATCCCGTGCGGATCTCGTGCGGCGGACCCACTGGACGGGCATCGTAACGTTACCGGGCGTTACACTTTTTCATGAGTGACTCCGAGCCGCAACCTAATTTAATACGTTGTCACGTCAACAACAGTAATTTCAATTAAATAACTATTGAAACATTGGCGTATAAAGAACGTTGGCTTCAAAATTAAATAGTCCCTCGGAATAAGTAGGTAGAATTTGTGACAACTGTAATACTATCAATTTATTTTCGTGAGATTTACATCTTCTCAGTGTCTCGTAATCTAATCGAGATAAACAATTGTCTAGAACAACAAATTTAGGAAATGTTATGAGCATTTCATAACACTTTTTATCTTTCTCTCCAGGTTCATAAATAGCAGAGTTGTGAATTTGTTCGAACGGCCGCCATATTGAAACGAAAAAGTGCTCGAGCTTGGCAACAAACTTAGCCGAGTTATTAATAAGATGGATAATTTTTGAACAATGTTTAGTAAACTATATAACAACATTGCCTCATAATGTCATAAGACTATTTTGGCGCGGGCTGCTCTTATTTAGGTTGTAGTTACAATTTAATAGACTGGTCAAGTGTATATTCTATCACACAATAATTCTAGTAAACTATATAACAACATTGCCTCATAATGTCATAAGACTATTTTGGCGCGGGCTGCTCTTATTTAGGTTGTAGTTACAATTTAATAGACTGGTCAAGTGTATATTCTAATCACACAATAATTCTAGTAAACAATAAAAAAACCTGCATCAACCTAAGTGTATTGAGTGCAGTATTTAAATGACTGGCTGGCTAGTATCAGTACCATCATAATTTTTTATACAAAGGAGGTTTCTAATATCATTCACTACCAAGTTCTATAAATATAAGTTCTATATGATACTATATGATAAGCAATTTTTATTGATTTTATTTTGCACAAGTCTGCACAAGTTCTTTTTATCACTTAAAATCATTTTAATAATAATCTATATGAGCATTTTAATAATACATTTCTAAATCCAAAAGGTACCTGTCCACATTTTAGATTTAAAACTAATATAAAATCTTAAAAATTATACAAAGTGGAATTGCAAGTTTTGAAGATAGTCAGCGAGACCAGATAGAGCGGGTTCAGTCAAGGTCCAACTGGGTGCTTGTGAAATGCGAGTGAAAGATTGTGTAAAGCCGGTCAAGATAACGCTAGGCCGAGCCGAGCCGAGAAAGGTCTGGGCTGCGTTGGCCAATGTCCACCGAACACAAGGCCGCGGGGTCACATGGATTGTCCGGTACTGCAGCGTACCGCGTGCCAACCGGCTTTCCAAAAACCTTCGGCATTCCTTGCGTTTGTCTATCTGTAGTAACGGCCTGGGCTACGCACCGCGCCCAAGATAACGCTAGTCCGACCCGAGCCGAGAAAGGTCTGGGCTGCGTTGGCCAATGTCCACCGAACACAAGGCCGCGAGGTCACATGGATTGTCCGGTACTGCAGCGTACCGCGTGCCAACCGGCTTTCCAAAAACCTTCGGCATTCCTTGCGTTTGTCTATCTGTAGTAACGGCCTGGGCTACGCACCGCGCCCAAGATAACGCTAGTCCGACCCGAGCCGAGAAAGGTCTGGGCTGCGTTGGCCAATGTCCACCGAACACAAGGCCGCGAGGTCACATGGATTGTCCGGTACTGCAGCGTGCCGCGTGCCAACCGGCTTTCCAAAAAACCTTCGGCATTCCTTGCAGGTACCTAACTATATTTAGTAGTAGCCTAGGAGACGTGCCGCACCCAAGATAACGATAATCGTTGCGTTATCGCTTCCACGGCATCGCAAACATTGCAGCACTGTCTCCTGCACAGTAACGGTTTACTGCAGTATCCTGTACAGGAAGCTTGTTATAACGATAAAATATATTGCGATGATGACGCAATGAGTTTGTGTGAACGTATATTAAGTAGTATCGGACCAATTAATGTATGGAGTTTAGATCACACATGTGTTCCTTATTTCAAGCGCTGATCTTATGGCGGTTATAACAACTATCTGGTGAACGCCCGGTACAAAATAGAAAGTCTAAAATTAAGGTATTTTACATGGATGTTTTTTAGTTTAAACAAGTTGTGTAATTATCATGGTTCAACTGTCACTATAATTCCACATTTGCGTACATTCCTCCTTTTTTCGGTCGTAATAGCTATGTTTTCTCCATTCGCCTTGACTCTTTTCGAAATCCTTAGGTGGATGGGCACCCATTGACTTTGTCATATGCCCCCTAGTGAAGTGCACCACGTATAACTGGTTATCCTTTATTTTGTGTATTTATTTAACGATTTCCAGATAGCTTCATTACTATCAGAGAGGTCATCTTGAAGTTCTACAACATCCCAATCACTTTCAAAGTCTGAGCTCTCAAGATTTACAATTATTGGCTGATTTGTGGTAGGTCTTGAGTAAAGTTATCCTTTTCCCAGTAGTGGTTTTCTATTTTCATGGTACGTTTTACACATTTTATCCTCTGACTCTGAAAGTGGTTGGGATGATGAACAACACGCGTGATTTTGCAGAACCTACAGGGTGGATTATTCTTAAAGATACCCTATCTGAGATGTTTTATCAGATAGCCATGCCCTTTGAATAGGTCCACTACCCGAGAAAATGAACATGGAGAGAAGACCAGATTATGTGTCATGAAAATGTGAACGTAGAACAAACTTACTCATCCTGGAGCCTGAAATCACTGTCCATCTTCTAGTAAGTCATTGAAAATCTCCTAAGATTGCACACCTAGGATGTCCATAGAATATTTGAGATCATCGTGCCGAAGCATCTTCCCTCTCATTTCCCTCATTTTTCCATGGTTTTGATTCCACAACTCTCAAGTAATCTCAAGAATACCTAGATTGTTATTTAGAAAGGATGTGTTTAAATCGCCTTTCATACTAATGGGACTGAGAAGAAGTAGGTAATAGCTATAAATTTCTATATTTGAGAATCTGCTCCTCTCACGTTAACGCTCCTGAGATGTAAACTGACTTTTTGAACACATACTATTCGACTGCACTAAAATTAGATGTAACTTAAATATATCAAATTAATACCCTCAAACTGAAACTTGATTTGAGACATATACCATGTGAGGTTACAAAATCATAACTAAAAACTCGTTTTCAACCTATAATGAAGGTGGCTAAAAATACAGTAAGATTATTCAAATCTTTCAGAGTAATTGTTAAATTTGTAACTACGACTGTAAAAAGTGAAGTGTTTTTATCAGTATTCCTACATCAGACGACGAGTTATCTTCCCTGAAATTCCCTAAGATGGTGATGACAGAAGTTGTTCTGTGCCCCTTCCAGTCTCATTATACCAGAGTCCCAGACTCTTTATCTGACAAGGGCATCACCAAACAATATTCTCAAATCTCCAATGTATCCCCAATCATTAATCCAAATACTCACGTTTTTACATGTTTCTAATATGACTGCAAACAGCAATAGGACGTTATGTACCTTTATTTTTAAAACAATAGTTAAAAGTCAAATTACGAGATTGAATAATGGACATGTTTGTAAGAATTTAAAAAAAATATGAATCGAAAGGCCCAAATTAAAGATTCTACATTTTCAACAATGATACTTATAATTCATTAAAAAAGTGAAAACAGAAGATATACTTTTAATAACTACGTTTCGAGGATTGGATTTATCCTTTTCTTCAGATGTAAACAAAAACTCAGTACATATGTTACACAGGCATACGATAAATACGGCGATGAAATCGAAAAAGTATGGTTATAAGTATTAAGAACACCCTACAGGTATATAGTATAAGTTTTTGACACCTAAAGAAGATAATAGTTACCAGTCTTCGTAACGTATTGTGCTATTATTGTAACGTATAACAATTATGACTGTCTATAATCCTATTATCCTCCCATCTTTAGATATAAAAGTTCCTTACTGACCCAATTCCCTACTAACTGCGTTAGTGTGTAAACGTACATTTTGCTTAAAAAGCAAATACAATTGATTAGGCCTACTTCATTCAGTCTTTATTTGATACAATTTTAATATATTGTCTTCTAATGCTATGGAACTAATTTAAAATTTAATTTTGTCTTTTGTAACGATATTATTTGTCATGTTCCATTTGTAATTTTGTTTATGAAAATAATCATGTTACTATCATGGCAACTCCATGAGACGCAATGTTTTATTTAATCTTGAGTTCTATAGTAAAACCATTTCAAATTAATTTAATGTTATAACGTGTTTGTCAAACCTAAACCCCGAAATCTTTTTATGGACTTGGTCCAAATGCATTTAAGACTCCACTGGCGCAGATTCCTCGTGCTGAGGGAGATTCACTCAGGTTTGTAATGAATTATAATCAATCATTTTTTATTGCTGGAGATGACAGTTTCTCTATCGATGTATGTATTAAGTTATCAGATGTACACGGTGTCCAGCAGAGTCCAGACAAGGACCCTTGAAGGAGATGGGGGAGCCTTCAGTGTTTCATCTCAGGTTCCATCTGCCTTCCAATTTGTCCCGGCTCACGACTCCAGATCTCCCGCCATCAGACAAGAGTAACGATGACACGCCGAGCGTCTGCGCGCCTCGTAGTATAAATCGTCCGAGAGCGTGACATAGGAGACATGCTTTACGTCGTTTTGGGTCACGGCCCCCGCGTGCCGGACTCGGTCAGCGGGCCTTGGCCTCGGCCGATACAACCCATTATCGGCTACTTTTAGAAATGTCGTCACATTCTCGGCTCGTCGGCAAATCACTGGTATTTGCCCAATGTCAAAGCCAGCCGGAGATGTACTGAGGCACGACCGGTGTGTGCCCTCCACGTTACTGCCGCGCCATGCCGCCAATCATATGTTATCTGACCGAGAACCTATCATTTCCCTCGTCAATTTGCCTTTAGAGGACATTCATTTGCCGGACGATACAGAAAAGGACATCGTGAGTTATAATAAAGAAATCCATATATGGAAGATTTTTTCCAATAGCTATGAATACGTTACATTACACTTTTAAATCCAGTTAAGGCAATGAAATTTGATTTGGACAGCAGAGTATTGGACACATACTGATCATTTATTAAAACTAGGAACAATGTGATATAAATCCGAACGAACGAAAGACAACAGCGAGGTAGTTTCCTTAGTCTGCACTACTATTCTGTCACTGGTATTGTGACTGGTTTCAATCAAACATACGTAGTGTTCTGTTTTAGATATAAAAAATGCAATACGCAAGTACACAGAAATTATGTGGCTGAAGTGCTTTAATTCTACATGCATGAAGTAATTAATATTTTTTATGCCAACCGACCTAATCAATGTACTTAATTTTTAAAATACCAAACTTTCACCATGTTTTGAAAGTCGATACTTAAGCAAACAATTGATTGCTATGTAAACGTCTACTTCATTGTGTAAAGTTTGGTTTACACGGCGAATTACGGTTTCGCCGCGCATTGCGCCTTGTGTAAATGCCATTGTACAAAAACCGTAAACCCTGATAGCATGTGATTGGACGCGGTCTTGGTTGGCGTGGTCTAGATAGACATTGAGCAACAGACCCACTGCCACTGCTCTGCTGCGGTTGACAATCCTATCCGACCTGATACTGCTCAGTCTTATCTGAAATTCCTTATTATTTATGTTAAAACCTTTTAAAACTCCTAAGCCTATCAATCTTATAACAATAACCTGATCAACTTCAATAAAAATATCTGATTCTGAGCTATGCGCAGTCATGGGATATAATATTTTATTTTACTCTGAGTGGAGGGGATAAGTTCAGATCACGTTTGGTTTTCCAGAGTAATCAATAGCTCTAATAATTACGGTATATTCAAGTCTGTGCACATTTGTTTTTGTATGTTTCAGTTTTGTATAGTGCGCCTTTGCTCTGACTATGTGCATAGAGTAAACAATAAAACAAATAGTATAATGAATGGATAGTCAGTGTTAAAAGTCGTTGCAAATAATTATTATTATATAAGTAGCCATCCCAGCTTACCGGAAACTGGATGTCCTACTCTTCGGCACAGAACACGAAAATAATGAAAACCTCAAAAATTTATTTGGAAAACATTGATATTAATGCAGTAGCATACCTAGCCACTCAGCCAGACTGTGTACCTTGGATAGCACTCCTTTCGGTGTGCTACCCAACTAGCGGCCACAACTGAAGAAGATACAATAAAAATTAAAATCTGACGGACTCTATAGACAAACAAATTTATATTTTTCCCTTAAAAGTCCAGGCGTCTACTTGATCCTCTGTTGGGAGTCGAGAACAACGAAGTAGTACTTGCAGGTAAAAGTAGCGCGTTAATGCATGTCGTCCCGCCAATTTGTAGCGTGCTACGAATTTATGAATGTCTTCATACAGCATAAATGTACATGAATACTGTAATATAAGATTCTGGTACGACCCAGATCACGTTTCAAAACTTGAAATGAGCTTAATATATAGGCGAAATTTGGTTTTGTAATGATATAAGACATGTAAGCCTTTGATTTTACTACTTATACTGTGGCAGGTAGTAAAACAATACGTATACTCACCAAGAGGGGGAAGGTCGTGGTGATAACCCTCACACCAGATCTCATAGTGTAGATCCAAAATATAATCGGAAAGATGAAATATTGGAAATAATACGAGTATATTTATTTAATTATTATTTTCATATTATGGGTTTTTGTTGGGTTTATCAACCAACCAGCTAGTTTTACTTGTCATAATTCACAATCATGGGTATTTGCGGGGTTTATTTCAAGAACTACATTATGTACAAATTTCATATTATGTTGTGTAATTTAAGTCAGTCAAACATCAACCAACCACCTAGATTTACTTGACATAATTCACAATCATGGGTAATTGTGGGGTTTATTTCAAGAACCACATTATGTACAAATTTCATATTATGTTGTGTAATTTAAGTCAGACAAACATCAACCAACCACCTAGTTTTACTTGGCATAATTCACAATCATGGGTGTTTGTGGGGTTTATTTCAAGAACTACATTATGTACAAATTTCATATTATGTTGTGTAATTTAAGTCAGTCAAACATCAACCGACCACCTAGTTTTACTTGACATAATTCACAATCATTGGTATTTACGGGTTTCAAGAAGTACATTATGTACAAATTTCATAATATTATGTTGTGTAATTTAAATCAGTCAAAAATCAACCAACCAGCTAGACATAGACTCATTTTGTGATAGAAATAGACATTATCGTTTTCAATGGCTTCTATCATGGACTTCATAACATCGCATTATAGTCTCTAAATAACTGGATTACTGGAATGAAACTCCAGTCTAATTGTGTGATAGACATTGTATTTTTCGATTGCTTCTGTCATTGAACTGGTAACATTGCATTCTAGATTGAAAGTAACTGGATTATGGGAACAGACCTCCAGTTTCATTTTGTGATAGACATAGACATGTCGTTTTCCATTACTTCTGTCATGGAATTGATAACATTGCATTCTAGTCGTATACTCCAAGCCTAAAGTAACTGGATTATGGGAACAGACCTCCAGTCTCATTTTGTGATAGGCATAGACATGTCGTTTTCCATTACTTCTGTCATGGAATTGATAACATTGCATTCTAGTCGTATACTCCAAGCCTAAAGTAACTGGATTATGGGAACAGACCTCCAGTCTCATTTTGTGATAGGCATAGACATGTCGTTTTCCATTACTTCTGTCATGGAATTGATAACATTGCATTCTAGTCGTATACTCCAAGCCTAAAGTAACTGGATTATGGGAACAGACCTCCAGTCTCATTTTGTGATTGACATACATATACATTGTCGTTTTCCTTTACTTCTGTCAAAGGAATTTAGCCTATAACATTTTATTATAGTCTCGAAGTAACTGGATTACTGGAACGAAACTCCAGTCTAATTGTGAGACAGACATTGTCGTTTTCGATTTCTTCTGTCATTGAACTGGTAACATTGCATTCTATGAATTCAAAGTAACTGGATTACTGGAACACACCTCCAGTGCCATTGTGTGATAGACATTGCTCCTGTCATGTCAGTGGCCAAAGTCCGGCCTATGCTGAGAGGTCTTGCTCTGAATTCCTCTCCTTTGTCCAGCGCGGCTGACGGTCGACCTTGAGACTTCGGCCTTTCTCTCACTTAACCGATGCAGGTCCACTATGGAAGCTCGCCACTGCACGCCACGATTTACTGCGCCAAACGAACCACATCCACAGTCGTCCACGACTTCAGCCATTGTTCTGTCAGGGTTGCGCGTTGTACTCTGGACCCTGATCCGATGAGAGCTTGCAGGTTAGGATCTTGTAACGTTAACATAATACGAGTACGATATGTCATGTGAACATGAAGTAATCACAGATTGACATACTTTTTAAATTGAAACTAACCTAAATTAATCAAATTTTCAAGAAACGAATTAAATTAAACAGCTTTCATAATCTTCCAAGGTGAAAAAATCAAATAGGCAGAATAAACTTTTCCAAGAACACAATCTCCAATGACCCTATCGAAATTGATAGGTATATATCTGTCCGAGAAAAGTATTAGGTAATGGTAAACTGAACTAACATTTCAATGGAATAAATCATGCAATATTTGAAATGAAAGGTCTCCTTGAGTCAATCACTATTCCAAGAAAACCCGTTTCTAACCATTCCATTTAAATTAGCGACATAGGGCATAAGGAAACAAACAACTATAATCGAAGAATATGTTCGTATTTCTCATGTGTTTTTTGCCTATTGGTGGTTTTGTTTTAAAACATTTCATTTCAGTACTAAACAATTAGTATTACTTAAATATTACATACTTATCATTCAATCATAAGTACATAAACTTAATGTGGGTATAAAACCAATGTGGCTCAAATCACATTTATCCTAATAACATATAATTTTTATAATCATTTTTTTATAATGTTTATATTTCCAAAAAATTCAGTCTTGGCAACGTTTTTAAACTGATGCCGTAAAAATTCCTGCCTTTATAATGCATTTTTATAGGCGTTTTCAAAAATTTTGGATCTTATCGAAGTCAATTTTTCTAATCTATTAACCATTTAGGGATTTGAAACTACCATGTTTCAAATAGTTGGTATCTAGTATATTTTTTATGTAATACAGAGCTCACACAAAAATCATTGATTATATTATCTAAGTTAATAGTTTTATCTTGTGGATTTTGTAAGTGTAAACTTATTAAGCAATTGTTGCTCACTACTGGTGAAAACTGTAGAAAATGTGTTTCTATATTTGTAGTTCAAACAAACATTTTTTATAATATTACAATATTGTACAGTTTTGATCCAAATTCTGGATTGTTTTATTGTTAAACGTTACCCTAACCACTGGCGTTGATGACTAGCGCTCATGAAATGACAGCGGCTGCAATAGCAACTAAACTGACATGAATAACGTGGTAGCGCGCCTAAAATTTCTTTTTGTTTACTATGTATAAAGAATTCTGTATTTCTACTGTTTGTGTTGTGGTTATGGTAATAAGTAAATCTGTAAATAAATATTGCATTAATTAATATGATTGTGTTAGTAAATATAAAATAACTATATTACATACAATACGAAACCGATTAACCTTAGAAAAGTAAAAGAATGACACCAAAAACGTTAGTTCTGTAATATACACGGTATTCCCACCTAGTAGTTACAGCTACTAACAATGGTTACAGTTGTAACTATGATGGTAGTGTTAGTGGAGCCTTTGAGAAATATTAAGATTTAGGTATTAATAATGACATTGAACACAAAATTGTTCTTGCACAGAAAAGAGAGACAGTTTGCAAAAAATTAAATAAAATTATAATGTTTCAATCATTCTTCATGACCAATTATACACTGTATAAAAGTATATACAGGGTGTTCACAAACTTCTGCGGGTGATAGTACTCATCATTTTAAACAAAAAAATGTCAAATGAACATAGGTTGAAAAATGTATCGTTTAGCCACTACACTGATACCTTTCAACTGTAACTGTTTGGCCCTCCCGGCTTGTTCAGTGTATCTTTAAAGTGGCCGTGCTCGCTTATGCGTTGATGGATATCGTTGAAACAAGTACCGTTGGAATTGAAATTAAATGTTTCAAATAATTGGTATCTAGTATATTTTTGATTTAATACTGCTGATGCCTATCAATATACAAAATTATTGCTACTCCCAGCTTGAGCAAGCGTACCTTTAAAGTAGCGGTTCTCGCTTATTCATTGACGGATTTCGTTTTTGAAACAAGTATCGCTGGATTTGTAATACAATTGATCAAATATTTGATACCAAGAACATTTTTTATAACTATACTGGTGTTTATGTTATTTGATTTTAAACATTTTCAACACGCCGCTATTTTGTAAATAAGGAAATAACACAATGTTTATAATATTTACCTTATATTTATTCAAACCTATTTGTTGAGTTTGTTTTTCTTTAGCTTAAGTAGATTTAAAGATTATGATTTTTGTAAAATAAAAATAGCGGCTAGAAGAGACATTTTTTGTTTAAAATGATAAGTAATATCTCCCACAAACGTTTGTAACACCCTTTTGTGAACATCCTGTATACAGTAGTTATTTTATTTATCTACAGATTTAAACAAATTTGATATTGTTAGTTTTGTAACTAAATTTGCAAAACAAAAACAGATATTATTGTAATTTTTACACAGGATTAACAGATTTTTGGATATTAAACTTTGAATATTTTTAAATGTCGCCATTTTGAAATGGAAAGTGATACTAGGTATTTATTTTTTTTTATTGTCCCTTTTATTGGCTTAATATGCTAAGTTTCGTGTTATTTGCTCCAGCGAGTCCTGAGATATGAATTTTTTAATAATACAAAAAAATATACATGGACAGATAAACACTAAATGAAGCGAGATAAGACAAATGTTCATATGATTATTTTGCTTGTTTTTGTGTCTACTATCAAACGTTGATGTTCTGAAAAACTCCCGCGAAACACCGTGTATATACAAGGTGGCCACTACCTAGTGTTAAATGTTCGTGTGGGTGATAATACAACATAAATGTGACTCAAATACTGAAATTAAAAGTGTTATTAATCACACACAACCAGAAAAAATTATTTTAGTTTTTAATAGAACATGAACATTAAAAAATACCATTAAATTTCGTCACATTTATCGAACTGTATTACTACCATTGTCTTTTACATTAACTTTAGAGCAAGTATGGATAACATTTAATGGGACCGAATCTCCAGAAAAATTAATTAAATTGACTTACATTGGAAAATTTTAATTTGTTGAAAAAAAGAAATTCAAAATTCTCTATAAAAATGCTAGAGACTAGCAAATGTCAAAGAGACTGCTTCAAACCATAAGCTTTCAGAAAATATTACACGTTGTGTAGTTTTTCTACTGTATCATTTAAGTAGCCTACAGTTGTGTGAGTTTCAATAGTGTAAAACACGATATAGTACAAATTTCACTAGGAATGTACAACTGCTTTTAAATCCCTAAATATCGATAACTATCGATAACTTTTTTATTAATACATACCAGTTTAGAGTTTAATTTCAATTTATTGAAGTGAAACATTTGGCTCTTGCTCTGTTTCGCATTGCTCCAACGGTCACTTTATGGCTTAGCCTTTTCCCCAAATGACATTCCATTAGTTGTGGAATTTCTAGCCCACTCCACTCTTCCATGATTAATAATTATTGTACTCTCTCGCTACAAATCGACATAGACTAAAGGGAAGGAGTTGATGATCAAATCGCAGCAGGTGTACTTTTCAGACTACACGGAACGTTACACGAACATTTCTGTATTGCGTAGTAAAACACCAGACTCAGGGTGTCACGCGTACATCAAACAACATTTGTTCCGCATACACGTTACACAGTCCAGCCACGTTACTCGTAACTGTTACGGTATGGAGTTCGGCGTCATTAGTCTGTAGCAGGCTCTAGCAAGCATCTACATGCAGTACTGTTGCAGATGAGGGGCTACTCGCACTATCAGTCGGCGGTTGCTCACGCCCATACCACAACGGTCACGTCCTTAGGACCGGAAACGAGCGATATGTTTTCGGAAGTGATATCAGTTCCGGTCAGGTCGGGTTACCCAACCCGAAGTCTGCAGAGTCAGCATTACTTGACGAAACGTACACCGCGATTGAGCCAGGCCCTCTTGCGCAACCCCAGGAAAGTACTCGTACGTCTCGTAGTGCAGCTTTGTTCGGCTAATGCGTGGCTCTCAGTTTCACGGCCTTTACGGACACTTTCACTATTTACAAAGTGTAAGGTTCGTTTGCCTCCGTGATTGTATAATTCTTGTGCTAATCCTGCTTGTTGTCGAGTTATGAGGCATTTACCGCTATGCTAACGCAGCGGTTGGTAGACAGCAAAGTACTCGTAATTGTCGCTTGGGTTTGTTTGTTTGTTTGCAACACGAAAGGTGTTCGTTTGCAACTACTGTACGATATTTGTATTAGTATCTCCGAGTGCTCTGCCGCTATCATAATTAACTATCCCTCACCATGCTGTTTAAGAACAACTATATGGATAAGATCGGTTTCTACATGTATAATACACTGATAACTCTGTCAATGCAAGTTGGCCATTAACTCTGCTGCAAGATACCAACGAAATCACAACTAGGTGGTTAAAGAATGTATAATTTAACTTGAAGAAATATTTCTTGTAAAATTTTAAGTTGAAAAGATAGCAATTACTATTATTTTCACCCCCACGTTGGCTCTTACGAATTTTTGGGCTGTGCTACAAACACAACTGACAACACACAACTGTTTGTGTTAATGTAATAACCTTTTATATTTTTAAACCTAAAGTTACATTTCATTTCATCTAAAAGCTTGAGAGCTTAAATAGAATTAAAGTTTTTCTTGTGACCAGAAAAACCTAGATGGAAAATTATTACCAGAAAAAAATTTAAATTAAAATTCCTTTCCCTTGGTCGTATTTTGCCAACTAACAAATCTGTTAATGCGGAAAATAGTGTTAAATATGCGAAAAATAATTTGTTTAAAATTTGACCGGTACCACCCCTTCACACGAAAAAATACGCTTCGAACGTTATTTAAAAGCCATTCGAAGTTTGTTGTAGGTGGTCGGCCCTTATTTCTACCTCTCAGTTTTGGGTGCTTCTATGAAAGAGGTTCAATAAAACGTTCCAAATGAATTTGAGTTTTTCTCGTAAAGCAATACATTTTTGAATTTTTAATCAAAATGTAAATAAAGTTTCAGATTATTATTTGTAAATAACTAACATATTTTTTAATAAAAACTATTGTGGGTGTGTAATAATCAAATATCTAAGCGAGTTGCATCCCTCTGACCAAAAAGTAAGGACGTACATGTATTTGACATGAATATAATTGTTCTTATGGGTAATATAAAAAAGGTAGCTGCCATTATATCCAGCTCTCAAGTATCCAGGTAGATCTGTAAATCAGTCAAAAATATTCCATATGCAGCAAATGGCAACCACGGTATGTACGTGTTGTCTCCATGATCCCGCCTTATTAACTACAGAGATTTATTAATTCAAAGCATCAACTGGTCAAAAAGGAAAAGGAAATCGGCAAAATATAAACTATAGGTTAAAGAATGTCATTATAACTGTATTAAAGTTATAGGCTAATGCCAATATGCTGACTTTGGGCACAACAGCACTGAGACAATCTCGATTCAATTGAATACATGTTTACCTTACTGCTTACTCTATTGGTTTACATGTTTTTAAAGGCCAATCTGCAAATAATTAATTGCTACGAGTCCATTGAGGGTTTGGAAAAAAGGAAAGAAGAATGTAGAACGTTCCAAAATATTGAATGATGAAATTAAAACCAAGTACAAGCTGTAAGACTATAATCTTTAATCAAATATTCAACGTTGAAATTACCAAAGCTAATAATTTACTACAGCATTATTGGAATTATATTTCCATGTAGAGGAAATATGTTTTATCAAATTATTGTGTAATTTAGTTGGCAAGGCGGACCCAAGGATGTTCTGAGGAGTCGTGACGTAGACTGTCATCTACTATCGCCCCCGGAGTGGACGGGAGATTGTCGAGATACTGGGCGATATTTATCAGAGACGGGCGGAGATCATGGGGCCAAGGGCTTCGGTGGCCCGCTGCCATTTGCCATCCACAGTGTCATAAAAATACCTGAACATGTGTGACGACTTTCTCTTTTAGTTTCTGAAGTATTTTTAACAGTTGAATTTTTCTCTTGCGATTATAATTCAATGGATTAAACTGAAGATGACAATAATTTTGAAAATAAACTTATATGTATTAAGAAATTGTAATTATATCTTTTCCACACCTTCACTTCTGGTATGTTCTTTGTAATCTTGACTATGTGTAACGGTCGATATGCATTAACGCGTCTGTCGAGGGGTAATGACAGTTCATTGCACTAGCCAAGTGGGAAATTCTTTAAATAAACTTAATTTGTTTGTCTGATTTACGTAAAATGACTTTCAACGTTTATCTTTATGTATATACGGAAAAGCCTTCACTCACCCACTAACTCAGTCATCACTAATTCTCCAACTTTGTAAACGTATACATCATGACTTAAATAGAAAAACTAAATTATTTTCGTACAGGTGAACAATTTACAGAGGTTAGAATGAATTTTAACCCCTTATATTAAACTACGTTTTGTTCTCTAGCTTCTCAATGTCCTAGGAAAATGAAATGAGACACAAACGTGGCTCATGATTTACAACGAAAAACAAAACATTTCAATTAAGATCAACCAGCCATTGGGGTTACAAAAGTATTGCAACCCCTAGAAAACTGTTTGTTTTTTGTTTCAACTACCAGTGGTTTAAAACGATGGAATTTGTGTGGCTTACGCTCTCAACATATAAAATATCCCCCATTTACTACATGGAAGAATATTGTAAGAATGCCACGAGCTTACGTAACATCTTGGACTGTTCATCCTAATGACTTGAGGGAGCGAACAGCCGTGCCTAACGAATGTCGGAAGTTTACGACATGGGGGATTTCTCTAATGATCGAGAAACATGAAAATTGTGGACTTACACAAATGCATCAATGGGTTCCTTATCAGTACGTGCTAACGAAGCTCCAACATATGTAGCTTATGCTACCCTGGGAAGGAAATTCCTTCCTTGACTGGTCGTGCTTGAGTGATCCTCTTGCTCACTAGAGAGGGGTTTCTCTATAATAAGAGTTGAGTTTACTCCTCAGAGTTAAAACGGATTGTTACCTTCAAAATCTATGCCACTCACCATTTGTATTGACTGCTAAGGCATAGGGGCACCACCACTGTGCTATGGCCTTGGCTCGCTCGCAAAACCAAGTTTGAGCAAAGGAGTGGATATTCCGCCTAGTGAATCTGTTTCAACTTTGTTTCTTGTCTTCAGACACATATAGACAGCAGAGTTCAGCTGTCACTGTGTTACATCGTACATACTGTGTACTTCGCACTGTTTGCGAGTACCATCCCAGCCAATGTAGGAGAC
This sequence comes from Homalodisca vitripennis, assembly GCF_021130785.1. NCBI lineage: Eukaryota > Metazoa > Arthropoda > Insecta > Hemiptera > Cicadellidae > Homalodisca > Homalodisca vitripennis. The sequence continues at coordinate 147,973,198 of NC_060208.1, forward strand.
AAAACTGTTTCACTATCCGACTTCTGGGACCCAAACCTTGCCCCCAATTATTCTGAAAGGGATCACGAGATCGGAATATTGTCCAGTGATTGTCACTTATCTTCACGAGTGTTCACTATACCATTTAAAAATGGTTCCTATAACGAATCTGTTATTCAAATGGAAATTACACACAAAGTTGTAGTAGTCTTAGATAAAAAAAGCAGATGTCGAAGAAAGAAAATGCTGTACAAATGTAACTACAGGTCATATGGCAGGCCTACAAATATTCTCACAACTCCTCTAATACCTATATATCATTCTTCAGAGTCAGAAAGACTAAGATGGGGGAAAAACATTTAAAAGGTAGATTAGAACGAATGTTAAAAGTGTAACTTTACTGTACCTAAAATGTAATTAACTTTAATAATTAATTTGGTTTAGACTGTATATTTATAGCTAATTAACATATTTTGCGTATCGAGTTACAATTCGTTAAACAGTTCTTATTATTTATTGACCCAACGAAATGTTGAGAACCTTGATGTTACAGTCCATTGTCTGCAAATGTTGAGTTTCCAATTTCAAGGCAAAATGTGAAACAAACTCCAACTGGCTGGAAACCAACTCATTGTGCCGGGAAGGCCGTGGAGGCAAGTTCTGAGAGAATTTCCAACGTGCGTCACATCCCAGTATCGACTCATCTTCTGACTAAAGATAAGTATGCCATAGCACAAGGCTCTGGACCTGGGCCAGCAGATGACAAAATAGCTTGACGGATGATAATTTGTGTGTCAACTGCTGTACGATAACACTATCAGAGGCTAGGGCTCCTGACCTCTGCACTAGTGCTGGAGAAGTAGACCTCAAGAGTCATCAGTGTCGATCCTTGGTGGAACACACCACTTGGCCTTGTTTCTTCATCCTCCAAGATTCATACACTACTGCCAGAATTATCATTTTAACTCCAGAATAATAATGGGAAATTTGCATAAACTTTAAGAGGTTTTCTAATATGGTATTGAAGGAAGATAAGAGAAAAATGCTAAGGGGAAAACTTAATGATCCGTTTAGAAAAAGCTTACCGTGTACTTAACATATCGACCTTTCTTGACTTGTTTTATTTCTTAACTGTCTTGAACCACTTTTCCTGCTTATAATCAAATAATGTAACGTACATAGTTTGTAATTAAAACACGATATTTATCTCGAATTTATAACGAGGTTAGTAGTTGCCTTAATTAGATAACAATAGTGTTAAATGATTTAAAATGGCATTTTTTATCTTTTAGCCATAGCTATTTAAGATAAGTTTTAATTAAGAGAAAAATAGATTTTTTTAATATTACGAGGAATTAAAGGTATTTTAAAAAGCTTAAGAAAGAGGATGTCTTATTTTCCCAGAAATAAATTAGGGCTAAGAAGCCCCCTCCATCACTTAACCTGGGATATTATACTTCAACACTTATCACTTTAACACTTTCAATTATAGTAGTATGGCGGTGACATTTAAACAGACTTACAAAAACTGTTGTATATAAGTATGTTGCATTTTTAAAGTGTTTATATGAAAGTTGATGGAGGGGTAGCATGTGTATTACTTATAAAATGTGTAATTTTCTTAAGTAATATTCCGTTAAATAAAATATAATTTTGTTATATACATATTGCATGCAAAAGGATCATTCTCTTACTATTCTTATTTCTTACTTCTAAACAATTTTCCTTGGGTCGTATTACATATTGCCCAAAATGTCTGTAATGCCTGTGGGTGGCATAACCAAAAAACATATTTAACCATTTTTTACCTTCTGGGAAATCATATTAAAGAGAAATAAGTCTTTACTAAAACTTTGAAAGATTTCGTCAAGCCAAAACCTAGTAGATAAAAAACTCTATTTTATCTTAAGGTTTCCAACCTTTGCAGGTACTCATTAGGTATATAAGGTGGGAAGGGTGGATTGAGAGTCAGTCTGAATACTCCCTAACAATTAATATTAACCTCCTAAAAGAGTAACAGTAAATGGTTTGAAGATAACATCTCCTAATGTTCAACTTAAACTACTGTACAATAACTATTTAGCTCTAATACATAATTATAGTTAACACCTTTAGAAATGCTGTATACTGAGTGATTTTGAATAATTTTAATGCCCAGTACACAGTAAGGTGTCTGGCATCACAGGAGGATTCACTGACGCCATCCTTTGAATCCTTCCAGATGAAACTACACTGGATACAGCAAAAACTTATGTGCAATTCCATTAATATTCAGTAACGGCAAATTATTAATAGAAATCTTCAAGATATTGGTGTTAAAGGCTTGATCGATAAATCTAGTTTACTGCGGAGATTACTGCTGGAGTGGGTGGAGCTGAGGTTTTTGCTGAACATGAGGCAGTACCTCCCCCTACCCGCTTTGACAGTTCACACTGTTTATGTTCTTGTCCATGCAAAATTATACATACAGAGTAAAATGCCTTTCCGGTCAAGTTGTATTTAAGTTTACCTTTGACTGTTTTTAAGTTTGATTTATAACAAGACACGAGAAAATTAAATAGAGTTTGTCAAAAATAAAATATTGAAGTTCTTAAGATTATTATGATTTTTCCAAAGTTATAAATCTGAAGTCATTCTGAAAATGCAAGTGTTTGACATTCAAGGTGACTCTGCCGGAAAACCAGTCAGACTTTCGCTGGGTGCTCAGAAGACACTTGGCAGGTAGGGTCGAGTGTCCACTGCAGATTTAGGGAAAGGTCGCGACATTGACAAGGCTGTTGTGTCATCACAGTTGGCGGACCTGTTCTCTCGGTCCCGGTAGCGCTGACCTCTGCTGGAGGCTGGAGACTGGAGAGTGCTGACGAAGTCGTGGCTTTAGGACATCCGCCTGCCAGAATAATTTTGCGGAATACTTAAGTTCGATAGGTTGTAAAGCACGTATTTGGGGGAAGGTCGCGACATTGAAGAGGTTGTTCTGTCATAATTGTTGGCAGATCCATTGTCACGACATCGGTAGCGCTGACATCTGCTGAAAGTTAGGTAATGCTGAGACAGTTGTCAAGTCAGGATGTCGGCTCAGCAGCGTGCTTGTGGCAAGAGCCGAGTGTCCAGCACAGGTTTTGGGTAAGGTCGCGGCATTGAGGAGGCTGTTTGGCAATCACAGTTTTTAGAACTTTAGACACAGTCGCGTAGCTGTTGATCAAAGTTGGTAGACTTCTTGTTGCAGCTCGGAAGCGTTGAATTTTTCTGTCGTTTAGGTAATGCTGGTGAATATGTCAGGTTGGAAAAATTTCTTGGCAGAACACTAAAATTGGCGAGTAGGATTGAGTGTTCACTGCCGATTTAGGAAAACGGTGTGACATTGTCAACGTTGTTGTGTCATCACAGTTGGTGAACCTGTTGTTGCAGCTTAGAAGCATTGAAGTTTTATGAAGTTTGGGTAATGCTGGTGAATTGTCGCGTTATGAATAAATCTCGGCAGAACACTAAAAATTGGCGAGTAAGATCGAGTGTTCACTGCCGATTTAGGAAAACGGTGTGACATTGTCAAGGTTGTTGTGTCATCACAGTTGGTGAACCTGTTGTTGCAGCTTAGAAGCATTGAAGTTTTATGAAGTTTGGGTAATGCTGGTGAATTGTCGCGTTATGAATAAATCTCGGCAGAACACTAAAATTGGCGAGTAAGATCGAGTGTTCACTGCCGATTTAGGAAAACGGTGTGACATTGTCAAGGTTGTTGTGTCATCACAGTTGGTGAACCTGTTGTTGCAGCTTAGAAGCATTGAAGTTTTATGAAGTTTGGGTAATGCTGGTGAATTGTCGCGTTATGAATAAATCTCGGCAGAACACTAAAATTGGCGAGTAAGATCGAGTGTTCACTGCCGATTTAGGAAAACGGTGACATTGTCAAGGCTGTTGTGTCATCACAATTGGGGAACCTGTTGTTTTGCACGTCTTTAATTTGATACTGTGGCTTTAAAAGTCGGACCTAAGCACTGCACGAGTTTCTTCCGAATGCATAAGTTTTCATTGTTACGTTTTATAGATTCCACATCATATGTCCATAGGACAGTTGAATAGTATACACAGAAGAAGCAATTAGAGAATACTCGTCTAGGTTAGTATACTTAGAAACGTGGAAGTAGTCTCACTATCATCTGAATAGTATTTTTATTGTATAGGTACACGAAATTTACGATATGTTTTTAAATACAGCTATGAGTTTTATAAAGTACATACAAAATAAATAATTAATAAGGAAATGATGTTGTTTTTTGCATTTTGCATCCCGTGTTTTTTACATGGGAAATATGCAACTCGATTACTACAACCCACTTATTTACTTTTTATCTATTTTTTACAATTCGAGAAATTTATTGATGTCATGGTAAGAGATTACTTCAGTTTTTTAGTTGAAATAGTTAAATTGATGAAATCCATAAAAAGGTTGGTTATGTAAAAAGTCTGTCCGCGTGGGTCGCGGTCGTTTGGTGCCTATGTTTAGCAGTGACGCATCACAATCTATTGAAACAAATTTGTATTCAGTTGTATAGCTTGGAGGCCAATAATATGTTAATGATCAGTTAAAACCCTAAGGCTTATGAGGTAAAAAGCAAAATTATTATTAAATACACTATTTTCACTGTACCTATTTCATAATGATTTATGACAAGAAGCTACCTAGATTTCCTGAAGCCATACAACGCAATGTTCGTCACGTTCCTTATATTGTATGTGTATATTGTATCACATTCTACCGGTCCTATTATATGGTAGCAACCATATTGTATCCTGTAATAGATTTAATTTCTATAGTTCAACCTAGCTTGTAGTTTTATATTTATTTTAGCGTTGGGCGAAAGTTTAATAAGAATTTTGGTTACTAGAAGGACATTTACAGTTCATTGTTAAATTTTAATTTAATTTTAAAGTTGTAATCACGCTAAGACAGATCTTTGTTGATTAGCTTATGCGATATTTATTAAGTTAAATTACATAAAATTTCATAAAAGTAAATCCTAGAAATCCCATCTTACTAATACAGATTTAACGGTGATTATTAAATGATACTATTTTAAGTTAATGATGTTTTTTGGCTAATAAAGATTGTAATTTATGTTCTCTCTTGTCACTTCTGGTGTTGATTGATAGTCCGAGAGCCAATTTGTGCATTTTACAAATAAGATTTTCTTAAAATCAATAGAAAAATTTAATAACAAATTGGTCGTAAGCCAAGTATTGGTGCAGATCTAAACTGGGGGTATCAACAGAATTTTAAAAATATGAGATGATAATTTTTTCAGGGCATATAGCTTGAAATTTATAAAACCCACAGTCAACTTGTACTTAAATAAAAGTTAAATCAGCAGCCAGCTAATCATATACAGACCATTAAAGTGGCGACATTTCTTAGTTGTTTCTCGTCGATTTAACTATTCGTATGTGCCAGAAAGTTGGTTTAATGTCTCAAACTATATAAAATATAATCTAAGAAAAAAATTATTTTTTCATATTTTTAATCCTTTTGATACCTTCCCATGTCGGCCTCCGTGGAAACTAGCGTAGTTTAATATCGATTTCTTTGTTATGAAAAATTCCTCTATGGATTTCATGACAACCAGGTTATGTGCTCATAACGTGCGACTTAGCTGTTGGGTCCTGGACCATGAGTTGCAGCCCCCCACGAGTCATTGAAAACCGACGTCTGTTGTCAACATTACAATTATATTAAAGTTGATTATTCACCTAAATTAATTAGTGGCTAGCATGTATTCTATACTATGTTAACTCAATGAATGATAGTAACACAAAATATACTATTGTTATTTGATTTTACTCACCTTTAGTAGAGCTGAAAGACGACCTTTCCAGCATAGATTCACTAACCAGAAGAACTTTATATTTTTAATGGGGTTTTCTTTTTATTATCTCACAGCCTCCAATATCAAAATGATCTTACCTACAATGGTAGTCCTCTTTATTACATATAGGTGTGTTAACTGATAATGAAAACTTCTAGGTGTAGTAAAAACGATTATACTAAGTACTGCATCCTAAGTCCTAACCTCTGTAGTTCCTCTTTTATTTGTATTTAGCCTATTGTGTAATAACTTGTTTTGTAAACATTGTACATACATTTCACTACTTCTAGTGCAATATTTTCAAATCCAACTAAAAGACGGGTAGATTTACTTCTTCTGGCTGCAAACTCAAAGATTTGTCATCAGGTTTCATCTTGATGACAATATGTCAAACGTCGAAAATTGGATGTCTGTCGATAGTGTCAAAGAGGAAATCCGCCTATTCAACTTCCTGCTTTCTTGTGACAACATCAATCTTGTCGTCAAACATCAATTGTTGCGGATCCATTTCTTCTGTACACTGCACACGTCTCTTCCCGTCTTTGAATGCTATTGAGGTAGACAGTGCTGCTGGGAAATTCCTTCCTTGGCACAGGCTCGATGGAGACGACTTATGTTTCCAATTTCTCTAAAAATCTTATAGAATTCCACTCGAAAAGGATCCCATTTTCAAGACTGAGGCACAAAATTTGTAACTGACATCGCTATTTTACATAATTCTTCGTACCAAATGCCCCACGTTTTACAAAGATCAACCCATACCTATGATCTACTAGTTATTGTGTAGCACGAATTCAGTTTACTTAAGTAAAGTGGTTGGTGGATCTCGAATTCAAAATGTCAAGCTTCTATGTTGAAGTGCATGTTAAATATAGGAACATTCGAGTCAGTTAGTTAGGCATGGCATTGTCTTCGGTTTTTGGTTAAGATAAATTTGTGTATTTAAAAAAATTGTTGAGGGCCTTAAAAATAACTGTTCATAAAACATAGAAATATAAAAAAAATCTTTTCAAACATTAAACGGCAGTTACATACATTTGAAGAATATAGGGTCCACAAAAGCCATTTATATCAGGCCAAAGAAATATAGTATGACATTGAATATGGATTTGTTTATAGTAATTATAAAATAAATCACATTTGATATTTTATTTATTAAAATAATTGCCTAAATGTTGATGTGTAAATGCCTATAACACCTCGCAGAGTGATCAGTTAAATAATTGTTTTTTGACAATTAATTGTTTTTAACATTCAGAAGGGGAATGTAAAATAAAATTAAACGCCAATACACAATCGATGGTGTCGTGTTTAATTCAAATATAGATTTTATTTCGTACTCATTGCATTATCTGTAAATTGCAACAAATAAAAATCTGAGGATATTTTCTTAGTTTCAAATTATTATAATGCACTAATATTAAAAAAAGTTTCATGGTTGTGAGTGGATGAACACATAACCTTTGCTGTCACGGGGATCTGCTGATGCCTCGTTAACCACAATCTCAAGACAATTACACTCCTACTGCGCACAGTCGACCTTACGTGTGGCACCAGCCGTGAGTAGATTGAGTTACATACGATTAATTAACTGACGTTAACTGGCCATGCCGGCCGCCCGCCCCCGCGCTCGCGCCCTTGTCCTAGGGGCGACCTTTGCAGACAAAGCATCGTTACGGGTCTCAGCGATGTCTGGCTATCTGTCGAGCAATCTGGGGAAATTGCATGGGAAAGGAAGGTCCTATGATAATCTTCTATAAGGCAACACTCCTTTCGTGCTTTTTAATTGGCCACTTAACTGATGGCACGTTAACGAGTTTAGAGAAGACTTACACAAACTTTGCAATTATTTTTTTTGAAACAAAAATGATATTGCAAATACTCAAAATATTTTTATTTATTTATCAGTCACAACAAATAAGTATATTCTTAGCACAATTGCTTCTATTGCTTTCTTTATCAATCTTAAACAATTGTGTAATTTTTAATAGACTTTTTAAGCTCATTTGAATTAACCACGTACAAATAATGTTAAACTTAAAAAACTTTTACGACCTTATTCATAGTCTTAAATTATTAGGATGGTCTCATTTTTAAGATACGATTAATACAAACGTATTTATAGTTTTGCAATATTTCTATGGAACATTAAAACCGTACACTTTTATGTAATTTACCGTTTAAATATTCATAATGTGTACTTGCGAGAAAAACTAAAATAAGTTTTAATGCGTATAAATAATATATTTTAAATTAGATATCTTACATAATTTTTCAACAAAAATTAGGACGCAGAAGTGTGAAATTTAAATTTGCTCTTATAGAGTAAATCTCAAGACCGTTTCACTACAGGCTGCTCTTAATCCCATTATAAACTGGGAAAGTGTGAAGATATTTAATTCTCAATCACAGAAAATCCAGAGACCACATTTAGACCAAAATTAGCATGTATATTACCTAAAATAAGAATAACACATAGGCATATATTTATTCAAAAATACTAACTGCAAATACTCTTGAAAATAATATAACATATACATTATCTTGAACTGGAATTGGACTCGACATTCGCATAAAGAAACTTTATCTGCTGCAATGATATGCTACTATTACATGTGATTGAGTCACAGAACATAACGTGCTAGGCAGTGTCACAGTATTTTACACTAGTAAATGTTAGCTGCCGTAGTGTGATGCAAATAGTAATTACATGTAGTATTATTTAATTTTTACTATATATGGCAGCAATGACGAATTCAAACTAATTGGTATATTCTGGACCATTATCGGCATTTACTTAATTAACGAAATTGCGAATGTGTACGTGTAGGTACTTTAATTCGGGTTTCTTGTACATTTTAGGTCGGCATATTTACAAGGAGCTGAAGGAACAAAGACGGAGGGACTGAGCACTAAAATGATTCAACAAACCATTCCCTTAGAGCTTACAATTTCAGGGAACAAGCGAGCACAACTAGTGCTTGACTATAGCAAGGGGAATCTCAAAGCAACGCACCAGACATTAAATTCAATGTTTTATGACAGAAAATGGTCGAGGAAACATTTCTTTTATTTTTCACTGAAAAGGGTATTGATTTTTTTAGTATTAAATCTTTAAAAATTATGCAGTAACTTACCCACGGTTCTGTCTGTATTGCACCACAGAGACCACCTCCTTGAGATGAGAGGGGGTGCTGCAGTTTACTCGAAGTTTTTGTTAAATCCTTAATTTTTGAACTTCATGTAAAATTTATTCACATAAAACTCAGGGCTTACTCCTTTCATTATTGCAAATGAGTTATTGATATAGAACCTACTGTACTGACACGTTTTTCTTGCTATTCGAAAGAAAGTAAGTATTAGGTGGTGGCAACAGTAAAAAATGCATATATATATATATATATATATATATATATATATATATATATATATATATATGAGGTTGGTGTGGTAGAAATATTTTTATACGACTAGCGGGCCCGGCGCGCTTTGCTGCGCATTTCAATAATTTTTTGCAAAAGTTGCCCGCGGCTTCGCACGCAATTTCCCGTTGAAAACAGTACACTATATTCACTTATTCTTTTTCTATCACATTCTAAACATTGCTGAGATAATTGATAGTCGTTCCATCGTGAGCCTCTTGGGCGTATTATGAAGGTATGTACCATATTCCTGCCTCTATCTAGCTGTTACCCACGGCTTCGCACGCAAATCTTAAGAAACCGAAGTCCTTATATTACTTAGTAAATTTTTTTTTTTACTATAATAAATTTTAGATTAAATTAGTTATATCTCCGATGCCACGATTGAGCTTGCTTTGTTGTCTCGATCGAGAGAATATGTACACACGGAGTTTTGAGAACCATACTTCTGTCAAAAAAAAACAACTAAGGTTGATTTTATAACATTCTTTATATTTGTAGCCAACGTAAGATAGTAATTATGATATCTGCATTACTCTTCTGATCAAGCATGAGCATGGTTTATATTAAATAAATATTGCAGTTAAAGGTGAATTTTTACGTCAAATTTGAATTGTATTATCTGGATAGTAAAGTCTATGTTTAACAGTGATTGCAAAAAACAGTTTAAACAAAATTTGTCGTTTCTCTTAAGCTTACTCTATGCTTTAAAACTATAAGTGTAATATATGTTTACAAAGAACAGCTGATTAAAAATTTGAAAAGACGTTAACATATGTTTGCTGCAATGCATTTCTTATGGGTATTTCTGTAACCAGTGGGGCGGAATCCTGAATCGGGAAAGGGATGGGCATAGCTTATAAACCTTCTCCGTGGAAAAATACATATACGTACAAATTTTCATCATGATCGGTCCAATAGTTCACGATTCCATAAAGGACAAACATACAAACATTCATTTTTATATATATAGATGAGTGGTTTTATTTGCCAATATAATTTCTATTTATATTATAAATCCTTTAGGAATCTACAAGGAAAAGTCATCATTATTTTAATAAAATTTAAATATAATTTATTTTTGTGTAACATTTTATCTCATGTCCGGTCTAATGCGTTGGTATAATCACTCTTTATGAAGTTGTCCACTAGATAGAGTACAGCCAGTACGTTTTAGGGTTGGATGACACAATCTGAAAACATATTTTCAAATCAAAACATCTACTTATCAGAGTATTATTATGATGGTGTAAATATTTCATACATACACGGTTCCTATCAGTACTAAAAAAATGTAAAGATAGTGTTTTAAAAGTTTCTTATAATAATTACAGTGGAGCCTACGAGGTTGATAGCTAATGGAATATTATTGTATTCCAGAAGATGTGTTGAAACCCAGTAATTACAATGCAGATTTAGATGACAAATGGTTAATGCAGGAAATACAAGGAAAACCTATTACAGCAAACAGAGGCGGCCTCGGGAAGAGAGGATGTCCAGGAGATCTCAGGAGATAGGTATGATTCTTGCCACTTCAAGGAACCAGGTGAAGGACAGAGGTCGGTGGTCATCTGTGAACGTCGGGGCACGACACCCACGCCTCTTGGGCACGAAAGGGGCGGAGTACTGGCCTCTGGGCACCAACTGATTAATAATCGTAAACATTCCTTTTGATATGCAAAGAAATTATAGATTAGATATGCAAATAATTGTCACTAGAATGTAGCTTACATAAACCAATACACTCCCGTTGTGAATACATGTGGTTTAATTAAACATTTGGAGATGAAATGTAAGTTAAAGTACTACAGTTTAATTTGGTAAATTATATCATTGTTTTTACTTATTTCAAAAATCGAGCAAATGTTGTCACAAATAGTTTACATGTCTATCCCAAATTAAGTCTAAAACAAACGTGTTGGAGTTTTTTTTTTTAGTCTTCTGTAGAGCATAACTTGTATAATTGTGAAGCAGTGAAGGTGTTAACAACATATAATATACAGTAGGTGCTAGGGTATCATAATAAGTCCCGATAGCAAAGGCTAGTTTGTAGATTGTTTATCTGGTGATCTCTGACGGAATTTTTGAAACCAAGAAACTGTCTCTGATCGTTAATCGGAAAGATGAAGCACATTATTGGCAGTACATTAAATGACAGCATGGATATTCATTTAATCAATTGTTTTGTTCCCGTAGTCAGTATATAGTACTGCAACCGAATGTTCGTAGAATTTGTCCAATTATCATCCTTAGACCAGTGCTGACATCTCTTGGAATAGATATTAACTTTGCTAGATCTTTTAAATGGTAAAGATAAAATCTCAAAAGGGTATGTTAAGAGATCTGTAACACACGAATTATAACAATAAAAATAGAAGAATTTCTCTCTCTCTCTCATCATGAACAATAATGACTGATTTACAAGATTAATGCGTTCCTTCTGCCAAAGTTAGACACTTGCAGATGAATATTCTATATTCCAGAAATATTCTTAGGAGTTACGTGATCGTACATGGCTTTTCACATTTTAGAAACCTTTTAATTTTTGTGTCTAATCACTGTGGTTTAGATTTTAATGTTATTGATCTCTTTGATTAATTCTGGACACGAAAAGAAACTTAAATGTCAGTTGACGTTATGTATTGTTCAGTAGTTTACGGTAAAGTTTGGAGAGAAGGCCTGTTGATGAAACTTTACGATGCCCTATTAATTTAACTCTCGTGAACTCTATGTTGATTGGCCGTTTTGTTTAGGATTGGCTGGGAGTTAAAGAGAATAGTCTCAGACAGCATTTAATGATAGGTTATCTCAGGGTTCGGTCCTAGATGCTACATTTTTTAAAGTTCATACTGATGGCATTCATGTATCCATGCATGCTGATACTGCATAAACGTTGAGTATATATTGATCTATTATCATATCATAAAATATCGATATGAGAAGAACATATATTTTGCCCTCATTATTTAAACTTTTTTTTTATTTTTAGTAAGAAAATCTTCCAAAGTATCAGTTGACTAGACATGAAGTTAACAACCGATGCCGCACACTTTAAATACTCGTACAATTTGTTCTCACCGTACTTGGTAACAATCTTAGATCGATCCTTTAATTTTAAAGATATATTCCAAAAAACAGCAGGTAAGGGCAATATGTTAAAACATTTACCAGGATCAACTTTAGATTCAGCGCAAAAGTCTTGTGAACAGTGGCTCTGAATTCAGTTTAATTGCTGTTGAATATTGTGCTTACACCTAGTTCAACAATGTTCATGTGAATAGTATTGGTATACGTCTAAATTAGGTTTTTGGAGTTAAAACTATCAACCTATACCTTCCTTGTGTCAATGTCTCTTGAGATTAAGCAATATTAATCTTCTAGATATGAAAGGAGGGGCCTTTTACACAAGATTTACTAGATTAGATTTTCACCCAACAAATTTCCACATTTATAATAGCCTACCATTCGATTGATATACGGTACTAAGGCAAATTGAAGTTTCCAAAATAATTACAAAAATAAATTTGGTAATTCGTAAAATTATTAATTCATCTTACTATATCTGACGCAATCGCATTACACTTGTGTTTTAATATTTTACAATGGACATACATTTATTTTTGGAGCAAATCTCTATAATGTAATAGTATTGATTTTAATATGAGGAGTTGATTATAGCAATGTTGTCCAAACTTGGTACACTTTTTTAATCAGATGAATTATAACATATAGTTTAGACTACGATTACATGTAATTTGGCGTTTAAGAAAGAATGTTAATGGTACTAAATTTTATCATACGGTTTTCAAAAACTACTTTAACAGTTTTAATTACATTTTTTATCCTTTCAATGCTCGCTGACGTTTATCCGAAATACAAATCGTATCTCCAGAGAAATTCAAGACAAATCTAAATTTGATGCAAATAAAATAGCAATTGTCAAAATCATGATATTAGCCAAATTTGCTCCATTATTGATGAAATTCAAAATATCTCTTCATAACAAAATATCTTATGAAATTACAAATTACATCTCCTAATAATTTAATCATAGTACAAATATGTCTTTAAAATGGTTTGATAATTATTAAGCTCAGTGAGTGTGATATTTTAGCTGGATGATAAGACATTAGAGACTCTTAGTCCTTAACCTTACGTTACCGGTGTCCTGACTAACATCTAAGTTTTTCGGTTCACACCGTCTCGAAGCAATGCCTACCTACACAACTACATTCTAGATGCACGTAATTATGAATGCAATATTTTGTCGTGATGTGAATACAAAAATTTAGATGTTAGTGAGAAAAGATTCTATTGAGTGACAAATAAATGTGAAAAGTTTATTCTGTATCTATCGGTATGTATCTAATCGGTATCTATGTAGTTTGTTTGAACCAGAGCCCACAAGTCTCCACGGAGTAAATCATCCCTCTTACTAGAGGTTACTACCAGGGTTACTACAACGATACTACTGTACATTGAACGATACCGATTAGCAAAACTCGCTCCAATAACAACGCACCTGGCGTGGCAGGGCGTGGCACGGGGCAGACACTTGTATTGCAGTTGCACTGAAGGCGTACGTACATTACCACACCTTCGACTGCAACTGTAACACTGTTTATAGGCCATTGCGAGGTTGTGTCCCCTGATCCGGTCAAGCGAGAGACACCCTCTGACCACTGGAGGCCGCTATGAAACAGCGTATTTATGACAGCGGCAGCGTGGTCTGTGTGACCTTAATACGCAACGTGTTCACTTTAAATTGTGAGTTTATGTGGTCGATTGTGATTTCTTCGCCCTAGCACGGCCCTCTAAATAATGTGCTACAAAAAGGAATTCGAAATATAAAAGCTGGAAAATAACTTTACATTTATTATATATTTAAAAGGCACTTACTGTATAACAATTGTAGACTCTAAATAAACAGTTGTATTGGAAAGCGTGATCCCTAACCGTACTTCCTTGTTATTTAATTATTATGAACATAAGAATGTATATACATTTTGTATCCAGTCCCTGACAGTTAAACATCTTAAATACAATCTAGCTTTCTTATAATTTCTCCACAATATTTTACGAAAATCAATTTAAAATCAGCTGATAAAAATTATAACTAATCGATAAAGTACCATTACACGTGTTTGTTTATTGATTAGATTTAATGTGCTTCACAGTCGAGTATCCTGTACTAACAGTATGTAGAGAAACCTACATATTTAAGTTGTAACATATGATCACTTTCTGTTTCATTACTTTAATATACAGTTACAATATGTTGGATAGTACCAACTTGTAAAGTCAATACATCCAAACATTATGGATATGAAAGGAGGATGAATACGTCAAGCAATTAGAGTAAAAGTTTACTATCTAAGAACGACGTTTCATGGACAACTATCATTAGTTCATAGTTCAATGAACGGTAAAAACCATAGTAATGTCATGCTTGAACCACGGAGATTCCAGATTTAGCTATAGGCCTATGTGTACGCTACTGAAATGTAGATTCCAATTCCTAATTCTATCCTCCAATCTTTAACGGTGACATCGTAATCTTTCCAATAAGACAATGTTATTAATGAGGTCATAGTGAAAATATATCAGTGGTATAGACAAACCCCCTAACCTAACTAAAACACCCTTCAACCAAACTATTTTCCAAAATTCAACCTTTAGATAGTTAAATTACAGAATTTTCTCCTATCCCAATCAAGTAGTTTTATAGAGAAATCTGTATAGTTTTTATAAGTTTAGTTTCAACCCTGTGGTATGTTATAGTAAAATATTGCGAATAAGTATATATGCTCAGTTTATTTACATGTTTCTTAATTCTGGGATTTCTTGTTGCTATCATGATTCCCAATACATTAATGTGAAAATGCTAGATAACGCTCAGCCAATTCCCATGGAATTACTTAAACCATCATTTAACTCGATGTTGCCTGTACAGAAGTGAAGCTTCATACAAAGTTTGGAGTTTATAGGCTATTTCGTTCTCGAAATTTTATTCACGTAAAGTGACTGTTGGATTTACTATAAAAGACTGGAGTATGATAAACAACGTGCGGACAGATAGAAATACAAATATATAGGCATACAGATAGAAATGAACATTTCCAGCCCTTTCGTTTACGCTCAGTCAATTATTGTTGTACAGTTGTTATTCTTTTAAAGCGTGATAGTTAACGAATAGCACTGTATGATGGTGCGTTGAAGTGTTCCATACATAAATCAAGCTACAATTGTATTACATTGATTGGTATTATTATAACTGAACCAATATATTGTTAATTCATTTTATTTCATCCACGTGCAATAAACGAACGAGTACTTGAAAATAGCCACCGTATCAAAATAAGAAATACTGTGTATATTTAAATTCTTCATTAAAAACATTGTGAAATTTTATTCACGTAAAGTGACTGTTGGATTTACTATAAAAGACTGGAGTATGATAAACAACTGCACTAGTTTTTATAATTATGTGGTCCACTATATTTGGTCCACTAACCTCTCCCTTCCTTTGGATGCATTTATCCAGAACTTCGTGCATCTGCAAACTAGCACATTCAGAGTGTACAATAGCACTTCTAGAGAACAAAATAGCACACTTCGCAGCGCAACTTAGCACATTTAGAGTGTAAACTAACACTTTAGAGAAGAAAATAGCACACCAGAGTGCAAATTAGCATATTCAGAGTACGGTACAACTATTGTTACGTTTTTTGTTTTATAAATTGAACATATGTATTTATTTCTTTTGTTAATTTATGATCACGTTGAATCAAAATGTTAACTAGATCGTACAACTTGCGTTTTTAAAATCAAATTTACTTTTTTCAAATTTTCATGTAAGCCTATTTTTGCTAAGGCTAAGGCGGTTGATGTAATCAAGTGAGCCCACGCGCGCCGCCGCTGCTCTCCACAATGCTTTCTCTCGTCTTGTCTACACAGATGTTCGCGACATGCAGCTCATCAATCTGTCCCAACGACTTTCTTCTATCGACTAGAATGATGGGTGGAACTGCTTATTGTGGGATCTTTTCAACTCTCTGCTACTCACAAGGTCACTTCCAGAGCGATCACAGGAACCCCAATGTATATTATCTATTGCAATTATCAATATGAAAGATTAATTCGGCGCTACCTCAAATGAAATTAAAAAAAAAGAATCGTTGATCTAAGAGGAACTTTTGTAAGTAACATGAGGTTTTAATGCGGCTACAACTCGTTATTGTATCAGACGTATTTATTAAAGTCATTGGCAGTAATGCTTGTTATCAAGATAACCATCCCTTTATTCTTTAACATAAAACATTAATGCAGTAAAAATTGTACCAGGTATATTGATATAATTTATATGACATAATTGTACATTTGCTAGATATTTTATTAACTCAATGCCGAGACACAACCCATTATAACAATATTATACTGACGTCAAAGGTAAAATAAAGTTGATTTGAATAATTAAATGCTATTTTACCGTAACTTATACTGGCACAGGGACGAAATAATATACAGTAAGAAGATTTCTGATACTACAAATGCCGTTACTTAAAATGTACAGCAATAAAGTGTCTAATGATTTAAAGCTATCTTACTTTAGGCAAATTTTTAATATAACATTCGGCCTAGGGTTTAAAAACCCAAAAACTGATTCAATTCAACTTGCATTGTAATTTATGAAACTTTTAAATATGAAAAAGAAGATATCTTTGTTAATAATAAATAAAATAATACATAAACTGAGCGAACAAACTCGTTCTTTAACATGCCCACTAAAAATTCCCTACTAAAAAGAGCCAATAAAATGCGTAACTATAAATAATATAATTTTTAAAATCTCTTAGCTAAAACATTTATTTATAAGCTTAACAAATAGGCTTCCTCACCGGCAGCCCATGTATCCAATAAATTAAGCATTTTGCAAAAAACAACGCTGAGTACACAGTTTGCCCTAAACTGCACTTAAACTATCTGGCCCCTGAACATCAATCAACATTCCCCCAAAAAAAATGTTTTAAATAAAAATATATTAAAATAATAAAGTAATGTGTCAGAGCCAAAAAGTACACAAGTTGGTATCAAAAACAAATATCTATTAAAGTTAGAAACAATCATGACTATCTCCATATTTTAAGCTTTAATTATTATTTTAAGAATAAAACAAAGGCAAAACTACTTTTTCGAATACCTTTCCTGATTTTCTGATCGTTTTTTTAAATGGCAGTAATATTATGTGTTAGTAAATATATGCAACAGTTTCTATGCTCTCTTGAAATATCGTGCAAGGTGGAGATAGCCGATTTTGATACTACTGTAGATGCATTTTATTCTGTCAGTGATTCTGTTCCTGTGATGTTAATACATTAAGATGTAAATTACAGTTTTACTTACATTTTTATCAGTGTGTGAATGTGTTTATTTACTTGTATTTATGTTAAGTTCAATTCCTCTGATTTCAAGTGAATCAATTACATTTAAAAAAAGTTTGGTCATAGTAATTCCTTTTGTTTACTTTTTCAAATATTTAAATTACATTCATGTACCCTTATAAAACTGTTTTTGCCTTTTCTCTTGCCATGTGTTTAATGACGGTAAAATTCTAAATTCTAATTCTAATTCACCTCAACTGGAAATAAAAATTTGTAACCAGTGTTGGTATTTACAATGGCAAATGAAAATAAACGAAAAATATCTAATGTTCTTCAAAAAATGAAAAGTTTAAAACATACTTGTGTGGGTATGAAATAAATACTATTCTCTTAGTGAATACTGATATAATTTCAGAGGTTTTAATTCTCAAAGTATTTATTTTGTATCAACGAGCCGCAAGCAAACTACGAAAGTCAAGGTCGAGGTGCCCATTGTATCACGTGATACATAGTAACCTAACTAATGAGTAACGCTGCAGTCCTATTGGCTGCGCTAGTCGGGCGATTTGCATCGTGGAAAGTCCACTCTGTTCAGCTAGCCGACTTTCGTAACAAGTGTATAAGTCAATAGTGTTCGGGCGGCCTAATACAATTTTGTGTCGGCGCCTTCTAGAGGCAGAACTAATCGGCTTGCATCAGAGTTGTTTTGGCGATAGCTGCTCTGAGATGTCACATTCTTAATTTATTCTACTAGAAGAGCTATCGAAATTGCGTCATATGGACGTCGTTGGGCTGGATGTCGCTAATGCATTTGGCATTACTAGTCTGAGGTAGCGTGTCTATTTTTGGCTTTTGCAGTAGATCTTCTCTTTTTGGTGAGTCAAACTAGGATCTTCACATACTTTGCAGTGACAACACAGGGGATTACCTTCAACTCAAAGATAAGAAGACTAGGTGTAGATAACATATAAACATAGCGTTTATTCTCAAAACATCCCGTTTTTGGGAATAGATCGAGTCGGTTAAAAAGAAATATAATAAATAATTTAATATTATTTTATGTAATAAGAATGTAAACATAATAACTCAGTGTTTTAACAGCTTTTAGTATAGAAACTGTTTCCAATGTGGCAATATGGCTTCTCTGCAAAAAATATGCTTTCTTTTGATTAAGTAAAACATGGTTCTTTACATTTATATAAATTGATTTGAATAATTCCACTTGCTTGCTGGTCTTGTAAAAGTTTTACATAGATTAAATGTATGTACCTTTATCTGTACTGTTAAGAGAGCTGAGACAGTTTGGTAATTTTTAGCAGACAGTTTTTGGAGCACAGCGAGTGAACGACGCAACCATTAATTAACTTTAACACATTGATTTGTAGATCTTGTTGTTGCGCACAAATTTTTCTATTTAATATTTGCTGTATCTCTTATAGTTTCCAAGATTCCTTCAGTGTGCATAAAGTTTGGAACACATTGCATACACGTATGTGTGATATTGTGGTACATATTATATATATATATATATATATATATATATATATATATATATATATATATATATATACACCTCCTAATAATCGTAACAATTTTTATTGGTAACAAGAATTTGATGGTTCAGGGCGAAACCTGAGGTAACAAGTATGAACACTTGAACGCAGGAAGGAGGTAGAGGATATAGTCTCCTCTAGTTCCAACTAATTATTTTCTTGATCACTGTACACAATGTCAAGTTAAATATATGACGAATAGAGTCACGTTCGTGACGGTAGCATTACGTCATAATGCATTCGCTTAATCGTAGATAAAGTATGTTTTCATCTTTAGTTGAATATAACGACTCCGATTAAAGCTAATCGACGCAATTATTACGCTTACATTACCGCATTACTAGCTTCGATTATTTATTCTATCATCGTGCATTACGTCAAACACAATGTAATTGCTCCATGATTAATAAAATTGAGTCACATTGGCGGTTATTACTTTTTTATACAGTATAGTGCAAGTTTGAAACGACTCAATTAGATATTACCATATATTTGGAGAGAAATTCGGAGACCGTGAGCTGGCGGTAAGTTACATTATCAGTCAGAAGAACTGCATCTAGTACTGCACAAACGTAAGGACAGAGCCCACCCTGCCGTACAGCAGTGGCAGCTATCATTGTGTAAGCCAAGGTCCATTGGCCAACGCGCTGTCCATACCTTGACCAATTTGCGTGTGACCCCTCACCGCTCCGCCGCGCGGCTTCTCCGCATTTTTAATTATTATAATACATTACGCGTTGTTATTATTGTACTGGCTGGTACTGTGCGAAGGTCACCGAGTATGTAAGTGGGATGCTCATGTGCGGCGCCAAAATGACATCTGTGACGCTCCAAGGCTGCGAGTCTGGACTCCCTCAAGGGAGCATTGTTGGCCTACTTCTTTTTCTCTTCTGATCTCTATAAATAGACATCTAATGTTTGCCAACTAGTAAAATACCACTTTATATTGACTATTTTTCTATAATGAACAAACATAAAGTTAACAAAACGTTTTATCAAGCGTAAGATATTTTTTATTTTGCAATATATATGTCAAAAATTTTATTTGATAATGATTATTTGACTCATTGGTGGCAATGGAAATAACGTCAGGACTAATTAGTTACAGGCGTATAAATGTATCAATACCAAGAAAAAACTACGAAATAACGTCCAGGCTTAAATGTAAGCGTGAGAATTAGGATGTTTTGAATTCCTGGAAAAGTATTTATTTCTCACTTTTGAAATTGATTAGAAAATAATATCAAATAAATTATATATGGAGGAGTTCTGTTCCAGTCTATTGCCTAGAAACTAAAGATGTTGTAATAATAAAGGACAATAATAAGTGTAATGTGATTCACTTGGTATTTTTGACCTTTGGTTATTCACACACCTAACTTTGTAAAAGAACCTTGACGAAAAATTCACGCCATTACTTAACAAAATACCATTACAGGTGCCAGGTGAAGCGTTGCAAGAAGAACCATTACAATGCACGATGTCTGTAAGGATGAAGTGGTGCCAAGAGAAACCAGCGGTGGTGGGTGCAAGCAAAGGATAACTTGCACAACTTACTGACAGCTGCCAATGAGTTACTGGTACTGTTACTATTGAACTGTTCTTGGAACTAGTACACTGAGAGCTGATTCAGAACACTGGACCTTCTGGTGTTGTCATCTTGACAGAACCTTGGATACATATTTCAGCCATTTAAGAACCTTTACGACCTCTTGTACCTCCAAGAACCGAAGTTTGCTCTTGTAATTTAACTAAGCTATCTATTACTCATGGCCTCGCGTGTTCTCCCTCCACGCATGCATATTAAATCCGTAATTTAGTGATCTGTGATAGGCTTTTATTAAAACAAACTCCGATGTATGTGATTTATAATTATTTGGACTTATATCTAGTGGAATGGAATAATAAGCTTGGAGGAAAATTTTGCTTTGAGAACGTCTTCGCAAAGCTTCATGTCGTTTTTACAGAGGCTAGATGTGTAGCTCATAAACCCGTCATTATAATAAAAGACCAAATAAGCCTATAAAATCCATTCAAGAGGAACTAATGGACGCAAGCGTCGAGGGCATATTGCGCACTCGAGAAGATAAACACTTTGCAGTAACTTAAATGTGAATTTTAAAAGTTTCTATGCAATAGCTCTTGTCAATTATAAATAATTTTAAACATTATTTAACTCTTCTATCTAATCCAATTGAAACATCGCGTCACGGAATAACACACTTGTTTGCTCTGTAGCCGCTATGGGTGGGACTATCGTGTCCAGAAGATTTTATTTCCGTTTTTTTTTTTTTTTTTTTTTTTTTTTTTACTTTTTTATTTTAGTTATTATAAACGTATAAATTATTTGTGAGTATATAATGACAATAAAAATAAAATAATTATTTCAGAAATACAAGATTTTTGTGAGAATGATATTGACCAAATTATAGAAACTAATATAAACGATAATAATGAAAATGTACACTTATTTCTTACTTTATTTATTAAACAGCCTGGTATAAGAAGCAGTCACTTTTGTCGGCCAGTCCCGCGACTGCCTTTCCATTTTTTCGATTTAATGTTATTTAATTTTAAATAATGTGAAAGAATAAAGCCAGATAAAACATTTAATATAAGGTATCAGGTAAATATAAATGATAAATAAATAAATATACTAGCAGTTACCCGTGGATCGCACGTAATTTCCTACTAAAAACAGGGACATCGTGGGCATACCTTTTGAATGATATTCTAATCACTCCTGAGTTATGTGATAGTCACTGAAAAATATTCAAATCTTCTTATCTATTTTAGACATAAGTTTAATGAGCAGTGTTTTGTGTCCCTTAAGTCAGAGAGTGAAAGAGATTATATAAGTACCGTGAAACCATTTGAACTTCTCTACAATATTTCAAGATAAATGAATAATAATTACACATTTTAGGCTAGCGTAGAGGAATTCTAAAGTTGAAGTTCTTAACTTATCAATTAAAACACTCATGATGTAATCTTGTAATTAATAATGGGACTCTTATTTCATTATGAAACGGGTCGATTTTGTGTTGATGCTCCTATCAAGAATATATACACGGACATAAGTTTGAGAAGCATACTTCGGTCAAAAAAGTGTATACCTATGGCCATTGTAGTCTAAGGTCTAAGGTATTACTGATGCTATAGTAGGTTTGACTAACAGGCCTACTTCAGTCTAAGATGTGTTTTATAACAGCTTTTAAATCTGTAGTAAAAGTTTGACAGTATCTTTGTCTTTGATATCTTCATTACACTAATGATCAAGCACTGCAACTTAATGTTTGTGAACATTTACAGTTAAAAATGAATTTGTATTATACTATTTTATTATCTGGATAATCTCTGTGCTCATCAATGATTACAGATAAAGTTAAAATAAGTTGTGTTACTTTTAGCTAACAATATGTTCTATGCTTTCAATACTATAGACGTAAAGAACTTTAAAATGTAAACTAAACATACGATTGTGTTTGTTACATTATACTGTTTACAGAGAACAGTTAGTTATAGAATAGTATAAAAACACATTTAAATATCTGCTGATAAAACTAAAATTTAAGTAAGAATATACCTACATGTTAATCAGGGAATATCTACATTTAATAATTGTTATTTAATAAAACTGATAATTTAATTGAAGAAATAGTTGTTACAACAAGAAAGGTATTGTTATGAAAAATATACGTGTTTGAACTATTTACGCCTGATTACGAATAAAACTCGATAAGATAAAGGCTATTAGACATTTCGTTTATTATGCTACACCACTGTTGAAGGTCGTAGCTTAAGTGGTTTTTGGTAAGTTCCGGAGGTTCTTTGCCAACTACCTGTGTTCGTGCTCCTCATGAACAATATTGTGTCATGTCTACCGTTTAGAGAACTTCCTCCTGGTCTGTATGTCGACAGGGCCACATATCTGTACGCATCGAGTCCACTCGTGAAGAACCCATCTCTTTGTATCACAAGCGGCTTGTTTTGCTCATAAAACTTTGTACAGCTGAGTTGTAAGTCAACTGAAAGAAATAATTCTTGTATACTTAACTGCTTGCTCGTTCAGTTTAACGGGCATTATATGTTTGTGTTTTATCTTTCATCTAAGAGAACTACTGTAGGTTACAATCAAAGTTACTTTTTATGCTAAGGCTAACACTACTTTGCTAAATTATTCTGTTAACCGTATCGCTCTTCTGTCATCTTCGTCATCATCGTTATCACCAATTTGTATATTTCATATGCATCACATTACATTACAATACACCACATCACACTTGCTGATTCCATATGCATTGGCATTGTTAACTAATCGTACATTATAACTCTTTAAAGAATCTCTCGCCCATTAATTTGTCTTAAGTAAACATATAATTTATTGTGAACTAAAACTATAAAAAGTGATATGGTCATTAAACAGATCACTTTGTAAATGCAAGAGATAGGAACCCTCGGTTGCCATGACAACCCTCGGTGAAAGGTACCAGTGTATCTCAGTAACTCTGTTACACTGCCCCCGTTTATAAAAGCAATGCTGTTCAGAATAACAAAGTAGTTCTGCTCCCAGAATCTGCGGTCAGCTATTGTGTTAATTGTCCGGCGGCGGTTACACCACTCTAACACCGCTGCGTTATTCAAGAGATGCTGTTCTCAGGGCTGTATCGAGTTAATTTGGTACCCAGTGCGAAGCCACCCTGATATATTTACCATTCCTATAAGCACATCTTTGTCTATAGTTCGTAAACAAGCCTTAGAGGCGTGGCTGCAAATTTCAGCTCAGTAATATCACATAAGCTTTTATCTGTTGTTTTTGTTAAATATCATTAAGTGCATTTCAGGTATGTGAATTTTATGGAGTTAATAAATAGCCATCTGCGGGGAGCAAGCTATCTGCTAATACTAAAAATGTCATCATCAACGTTTACCAAACAAGAGGAAAACTTCTGAACGTTTAAAAAAGTATATAAACACATACTCTGCTCGAAAATAATACAGTGATTTTGGAAACCATAATAAATAGAGCGTAGTTAACATGAGAAAAAAGCTGTGTGTGATATAATTAACATAATTACTTAAGATCAATAACTCCATGAGTACAAGTTTAAAATTCGTTGTCACTCGCTACGTGTGCTCAAAGAACTGTTTGTTAAATTCTTCAATTAAGTACGTTTTATTTGTACATACAAAAATTTATTTGACATCAGTAAACAGGAGTGCTAGAGTTCGGGTCTATATTCTTAATTGCAGTGACGATTTTTTTCATACTCAAAAAGTAACGTTTTTTCAAATTTTTTTCCGAAAACCACATGTTATTCTTCTATTGACATTTCAGTCAAAAATAGTAAAATAACATTATTTATAGTTTTCAAGAGAATGTTTATTTATTCTGGTTTTGGAACAACCAGAGACCAGTAACACAGTAAAACTGACCGACTCATAACAACCTTTGACATATTCATTGCAAATACTTTTACCGACAGCTGTTCGCTAGTGAAATATAAAACTATCACAGATTATGCTGAATATTTTCAAAGCCCTTCTTGCAGGATACTGAAAACTAATTGTATACAGATTTCTTACAATCCGTTATATTTAGCAATAAAACAATACATTCACTTAAAGAAATTAATAGAGTACAAGTTGATTTAAGTACTTAATATAGTTAATCCAGAAGGTTGGCACATCTGGCCGAAAAGAAATACAGGTTATTTTGTGAACATGTCTTTTAATAATGACATAAAATGCCACTTTTACTGGGTTAAACAGCAGATCGTAAAATGTTATGATGTTAAATGTATATGATTTGTTTTTAAAATTTAATATGAAATATTTAAATCAGTTTATTTATAATTTAAGTTGTAAAACAGCTTCAATAAATTATAATGTCAAATGAAAGATATCAAACAAATCTATAAGGTAGAATATTGAATGTTCTCTCAGTTTACCCTTAGTATTTGTATATTAATTCACCTGAAAACTTTTATTTATTTATCTAAAATAACCTATTATACAATGATTTTGAATCAAAATAAAATAATTTTAATTGGAACCTAATGTATATACTGTTCAGTAACCACCTAAACGGCTTTAGTTAGATCTAACGTGACGTTACGGTGTCATACTTCATTTCCGTGAAGTACAGCTTTGATCATAAATTACTTGCTGTGATACGTCTGACGAATACAAAAGTACCAAACTCCCAATCAGATAATAGAACAAATAGTATTAGTTCCATTTTTAATTACATAAAATGTAATTTTTTCGATTTTATTACAGGAACCTTAATAGAATAATCCTCGTATGGTATTTTAATCAGAAAAAATTAATTTTCTTTTAAGGTGAATAGGAAATTATACAATTAATAAAATGGATTGTAACCGCAGAACGTATATGTACTAACATAAAATAAAACATTAGGTATACATTTTACAAAAAGTAAAGGTTTTTCATACAAAACGTTGCATTATGGGTATGAATATGAAAGTTTTTTGATTTTGGAAACTTTTTCAAACCATATTTTTACGGTATGGTGACTGCATTATTAATTTTAATATTATGAACACTAAATATTGGTCTAGCTATAGTTTCTCAGTTAATAAAATATGTAACTTACTTGGTTTTAAAGATTATTTAGTGTTCATACAATTTTGGAACTTTTAGACCACATAACTACTTAATGATACGAAGTTACATGTTGGTTATAAATATGTGCACCTTAATATACAATTTTCTTACAGATTTCTACAATTCGTCCATTTTTATGTCCGAGAGGTGTGGTTCTTTCCTTCCTCAATACTGAACTGATGCATTTGTTATACACGCTTTAATGCTAAAAATACGTAATATTTCAAGGAAGAATTAAAATCAGATCAATCCAATTCAATTAATACCAAGATTATACAACAGATTTCATAGCCTAAATAGCCGTTTCTGAGTATTGGTAATTTCAAATCTTCAGTTCAATTCTTGAAATGATACAGTAGATAAATAGTTAATTATAAATAACAATCAGAATCTATAATCGTAATACTGCTGTCTCAGTCACACGTCGGAATCAGCTAGATTGTTCGTACATTGCAGAAAACGGTCTTGATTGTTACCTAAAACACGTCACTTAGCTTTTGCTCTTCCAGGTCTGAATCATTACGTTCAGTATAAATACAAAACCATCTTGATTGTACATCATTGGAGTGTAAAGAACTTTCATTTTTGAAGCAGGGAAGGAGGGCCTTAATCAATAAGAGGCATTAGAGTTGGCCTCAATCCACGGAGATAAGTGAACGGCCTAAGCGCTGACTTAATTTACAGAAACATAAATTTGTGACCGATTACGCTATAGTGAAGTGTACGCCACAGCCGCGATATTGTTTAGAGCCTCGCGCTAAGACAGCGAGCCGTGTGGGCGAGAGACGGTGTGGCGGGCGCCGATAAACGCTTGTAAAAAGTGAAAGTACATTCTTGCTCTTATTACAAATCAGGCGCAGACCGGTCTGCTAATATCGGTAGCATTATGTTAATTAGAACGTGTGAAGGTTTCATCACTAATTGTGTTGGCAGATATGTCATAGTTATCACTGACCTCAATGTGGTTTATCACTGGTTGATCCTGTCTTGAATATTGATTTGGTTCCTTTTGGTTCACAAGCTTGGATGTGTATTCAAGCTTGTAAATGTTATGGGCAGGGATGGAGTAAATATGAATCAGTTTAGCATTTCTTCTATCTGTGTATTTAGAACATTCATGCATGACTTTCTACGTACATTTTTTTGCTTTTTTTTACTGTTTTTCGTTCCACAATATTGGCTCTACAAAAAGGCCAACCAAAATTGTTTCTTAGATCGATTAGATTTATATTAGATCTCATACACTATTATGTAAACATAAATAATTATAGTCTGTAACAAAATTAATAAAATAGGAAGTAGCTATTACTTTGGAAATAAAATTACAATTAGTAATTCTCAACAATGACCTGACATTTACTTTTTGAAAAGTTGAAAATTAGTTTAGGTAATAGAAATATAAAATTTATTAAATAAATCAACCTATAAAAATGTTACTAAATTCTAGAGTGCTTATTTAAATCAATTATGTTCAGGAAAAACAGAATTCATCTTAATAATATTTCGAAATAATAATGTACATTTATTATATGTGTTATCTAACTGCTTACAGTAGCCTACATTACTATATTCAGATATGGATTGAGTATTTACTTGATAGTTTTAAACGCCGATAATCTTTGATGATTCTCTGGTATTAGTTTTTTTGCGTTAGACATTTTAGTATTACTTTCTTGTACAAAAATGTCAATAGTTTGTGTTAATAAATAAATAAATGAAAATAACCACATAAATGATTAGATTGTAGAGCTGTAAACGTATTAAGTCATGTACTAAAATGTAAGTAAATCATCTTTCATAACTGTTAATTAATACAATAGCTGGTACTACATATGCAAAACAAGCGAAAGGATGTCATTGACTGATGTCATTTATTTTGTCCCTCGGGATATAGAAAAATGCTGAAATTTCAATTTTAAAAATTGAGAGTGAAGTAATTATATAAATACCTCTCATCTAAATACAAGGTCGTGTGCACCAGGGAAAGTGTCGCGTAATAGACTTTGCCAAGTTATATGATGGGATACGTTTATTTCCTTGCACGGATTGGTCCGAACATTACTTGGCCTTTTCTGTGACAATGACACAGATAAGGGAAGGAAGGTGAGAACAAAATTGACAATTAAAGTAAAGGCTTGAATAAAGGTCCGCTGTTTGGTTTCGATGACTTAGGCATTTTCTCAACTCCATCGTGGTGGGACATGATTCACCCTACTCTCCTAACATTTGTCGTGATATAACTTACGTCAACATCTTTTAATAGCCGTCCTGTAATCATACCAAGGGAGGTTACCACTTTTCTGGACCTTCAGCTGTTTGGATACCAAGGAGTATTCTTCATGGTGTCCTGGCCAGAAAGAGAAATGCCATGGCGTTAGTGAAGCCACGTAAGGTCATACCTAATATATATCGTTAATATGTGGTGAAGCCTAGCACTCATCTGAATCCCATTGATAACGTGTACCATCATCCCATCATATTTTGCCCATGTTGAAATAAATATTTGTGTATAATTTTAAATCAATTCTGGAAGCTCAATTCTTCCTCGAGATATTCTGCAGATAGAAAAAATAGCCAGATAAGAAATATTGCCGACCCCTATGAATTATAGGATTAACTAATGCTCAGCAAATCACGAGATAGAAATTATAAATGAAGCATGTTGAAATTATAAATGATTTTTATGATTAATATTTGTACATATAATTTTTTATATTTTCATAATTATCAAGAGGAAAATAAGTACACAGAGAGAACAACCAGAAGTATCAATAAAATCAATAAAAATATAATCGATGCTTAGAAAAGGAAAACATTTTCGTTTTTCATGCGCGTAATTTCTAATGTTTTAATATTTCTATAAAAGCGAGTAACATGGTAAATTATCAGTTTCGAATCAGACCAATTGTATGTTATCAGAATTCAATGCAAACAAATTTCCTACCTTTGAAGAATTGTTACAATACTTGTGTAATAATACTGTTAATATTACTGAAAACAGCCTGTTTACGAAATTCGGGAGCTATAAAAACAAACACCTGTTGTAAGGTTTTCACAATAGTTGTACTACTAATTGGTTAATATCCTTCAATCTCGAAGAGTGTCAATTCTTGGTACTTATATAAGATTAAAAATGACTAGAAGTTAATGAATATTTAAATTCACGATAAAAAGAACACAAAGAGCCTAAAAGTAAAGGAAATTATCTTCAATCTTTACAGTTACAACTATTTATTCTTTATTTCAGATTGATGTAGTACTTTTGCATATTCAAATGAAAAGGTTTGTGTATTTAAAAGTTTAGTATATTCTAAGTAAAAAAGTACTCTTTAATGTTTTCTCTTTAAGTATTTTTATGACGCGATCTTTAAAAGTAGTAGACGGCAAACAGCAACTTTAGAAGATTTATTGAACTATCTCGTTACATGGCAAACTGAAATCAAAATGTGCCATAAATTCATTTAGCGAATTTTGAAAATACAGTACTAGTTGGCTCAACAAATGGGCAAGGAATACTCGTACACAATATGCAAATTTACTCATTTAAAAATATTTGTGTTTATTTCATTAAAAATACTGAAGATCTCCTCAATTCTTACGTAAGTATATGGAACATATTCAGCCATTCCCACTTCATTATGACTAAGATGAGTCTGTACCTGTTGCGGAACTAGCTTTTTGAAAGGGTAATAAGAGAATAGAAAAATGTCAATGCATTGTATTGCATTATACCGAAATGTAGGGGGAAAGCTACAATGAGTGTTGATGTGCTGAAACTTTGTGAACATTTACACCAATGTTCTTTCAGTTTGCAATAACATTAGCAATACATTCAAAGATATACCAGAATTAGTTCGTTTTTCTGTAGCCTTTTCAATAATTACAAATAAAATAGTTAATTTTTACATTCAAACTCAAGTCAAAGAACATATTTAAGGTATTTTTTTAAAGTAATTATTGGACGTATTTCGATTTCAACTTCAATAACTGTTCAAATTATAAAAAAATATTTCAAGTCACGCAAAAATCCGTTACAACTGTGGTCGATCATCTTGGGTGACAGTTTACACTATGCAAGATGACTGACTACTTGAAAGTATTGTTAAAGTTAATTTGGATTTCGGTGGTTTAGTTAAGACGTGTTTTCAAATAATTTGCTCAAGCAGCAAATTACAAATGAGCAGACTGGAAGATTACTTGAAGAAATAAAAATTTAAGCAGCTTGCGGTTATCCTCATCTTCTTTCTTTATGATGCACACAGTACATCGATGATACTATATCCCATGCTATATGACCAGCTCAGCTCTTTTTAGTGTCTGTGTATGTACGAAGTGTCACAGTATAACAACTAGCGATTCGGTTGGAAGATTATTTGAAGGAATAAATGCTCAAGCAGTCTGCAATTATCATCATCTTCTTTCTTTATGATGCCACAGTACATGTTTGTGTATGTACGAAGTACGAGAGTGTCACAGTACAGCAACTAGCGATTAGGTTGGAAGATTATTTGAAGGAATAAATGCTCAAGCAGTCTGCGTTTATCCTCATCTCTTTCCTTAACACTGAAGTAAACAATACATTGCTGGAACACCTCGGCTCTCTGGTGGTGTCTGCAGGCTGTATCACAGCACAGCACTAAACACTGGCCAGCGTGTGAAGCAATACTGCCCGACCTTGGCTCCCCGCCCGGTCACTCTCACTCTTATTTACGGCTTACACATCTACCAATACCCACCTTTACACGGGTAATTAACTATTACGGCTCACTGCTCCGCTGCCGTGGTTGTTTGCACTGAGTCGATCGTTAAGACTAATGGTTATGATTACAACTATGAACATAGTGACTTTAATGGAGGTAATTGATTTTTAAAGACAATATCCGTCTGGATGTTATTACGTAATTGTCAACAAAAGTACGGTTTTCGTAAGAAAACTAGGGTTACTTGGAATATAAAATGAATTTACGGTGTGTGGAGCGTCTACGTAATTCAACGTTTTGTCGTATGCATTCATATAAATCAGGTATTAATTCGCTACATATAATTTTGTACACTTCATAGGATAAGATTTAAGATTCGAGATTGTTAGTGAGTAAATATTAACTTTACCGGTGTAGCTGATCTTAGGACTGATATGTTGAAAGTCTGTGATGTAAATGATAACACAATTACAAAATCAGGTCAGTACAACATTATTTCTAAAGTTTAATCCAAGTGTTGTCTTCTCAGTAGTGCATAACTAAAAAACTTTTTGGATTAGCGTTAGTTAATACTATTTATCATAGTCTACGGTTTGAGAAATATTAAATAAGGTTAATAGAATCAGGAAAAAAATACATTTTTAATGATTAGAATGCTAATGCTTATTTTACAACTGAAGAAATATGACAAAATCGTGCGGAACTAATTTTGGAAGGAGCGATATATGCTCCGCACTACTAAAGCAATGGTGTCTTATCATAGCAACCTCAATCTGTGGACATCAATATTAAGGTGGCAAAGACATTACTATGTCTCCAACGCACTCTTGAAAGTTTGATCATATCTAGATGACAGACTATCTATTTCATTACCCTTTGCTCCTGTTTACTTATTTACAAAATAATTTCATTTATGTACAGGTATTTATCTATTTAAATTTTGTAGACTCCTTGATAACTTGCCAGTGGTATGCTAGTGGCACCACAGACTCCTTAAAATTACTGTCAAAAGAATTAATTTAATCGGATTTCAAAAATTCATCTTCAGGGTTCAAACTGATTCTGATTTTCTGTAGTGTATACAGATTAGTAACCGTGGTATTAAACAAAACTAAAAAACATTATTTTCGCTTAATTGTTATGGATGTCCAAGAATATTTTGTAATAAGAATGATCTCTTCTTGATAAAAAATAAGAATTTATCAAAACTTTAAAAAGAAAGCTAGAGATTATGTTCGTAACTTATCATTCTTAACAAACGCCTTAATTTCACAAAATAAGGTATTACAACATTATGAGGTATCAACACATTTTATTACTTCAGGATTTTTCTATCATTACTATTACTATACCTTTTCTGAATTAATATATCTATGGAATACTTTAATTAATTGATTACATAAGGAGATGTTTGTCTTTTTCTTTAGATGCACACTACTGTGATCTAAATGGAGTCACCACTATTTTCAGTGATTGGCATGAAATCTAGAGTATCGATTAATCTTTTTTTAGATTAGGCACCATCAATAATTTAAAGGGATAATTGTCTCGGACACTGGTCTGTTATCATTACACCAGACTTAAAACAGATTTGTAACGTTTAAAGTACTGACATCTACTGTATTCTTCAGGTGAAAACCTGAAAATCATAACATTTTGGAATAAAAAAACACGAAAAAGGCAAGAAATGTCAAACTCATTATTTAGAAAATAGCTTAAAAAATAACACTAAACACAGAGTAGTTAGTACTGAAGAAAATTTATTCAGCGGCAAGACAAATTTACCAGTCAGTGATCAGTGTTTACCGCTGTTAAGGGGCTGTTTTGTGCAATAGTGGTTTCGCTGATGTTTTGTTTGGAACAATGAGGCTATTACAATACTAACAACTCACTTTTCATACACCGGAAACATCTGTTAGCCACGCTTTTTACAACACTGGTGTCAGAATGGATTATCAGATGATCAGGCAGATCCAAAGAGAGAAGTTCTCTAGAGGGTTTTAACGATCTCCTGATGGTTCTCGCGAAGATGTTTGTAGACCGGCTCTGTCGCAGAAGAGGAATTTGGTTAAGCAATACTATAATAAAGTTAGAATATGTATTGGCCGTTTTTGGAAGCAGCAGAGAAGTGATGCGTCTGCATGCCCTTGACCCGGTCCCCCCGCCCCGCCGAGTCTGTGCCCAGAGGATCGAGTCTAGCGCCCGTCCAGTTGCTCCAGTGAGCGCGGTGTGCCCGAGCGGTGATGGTGAGAGTGCGCGAGTGTCTGTGTACTCGTACCGACTGGGATTCATGTGGTTGCTACCTTTACCTGGGATATATTTAAGGTACGGTCAATATTTATGTTCCAGTACAATTGTCCTCTAAAATCTCAAAAATAAATATTTATTTGCAAAATCGTATAAATTATTTTTGTAAAGTTCGAACAAATGTAATAGACTTACTTCAACATTTAACATTATGATATTTACAGCGTTATCTGTAAATATAGATCGTTCTATTAGTGTAGCAGTATTCATTCCCATAAAATAAATGTTTAATAAGAAAGACCAGTAAATTGTAAGAGATGCTTCCAACAGAAGGCTCAGCTAGAAATTCGAAATTGTGCACCGAAAACTTCTCGACAATAATTTATACAACTTACCTATAATTTTGCCATGGATTATTTAAATTAATGAGTTCGGATAGTATGTTATTCTTGGATATGTAGTGAACACCTTATTGTAATTTATGAGACCGTGTGTGGTGTTTTCAAATGTGTTCTTCTATAAAAAAATTGATTTAGATAAAAATTTAGGACTCCCTATTTTATTAATCGTCAAGAAATATACATATTGTACACAATGAAGTTACCCAAAAATGTACGAGAATCAAAAAAATTCTGTCGAACATAAAATAAACTCACTCATAATATAATTATAGTACAAGCAAATTTATTTTCAAAACAAAAAGCTTTTCTACCTCTCGTCAAACACTCTTACTTTTAAAGAACTAGTTATATTAACCATTATACAATTTCCCTTACAGTTTTTACACAAATATGCGTTTAGTTCAGATAGAAGGTTCTGTTAATCAAATATTTCGCCGGCTTAATGGTTGACACATAACTCGCGTATATGTGATAGCACTCATGTGATTTATTTAGTGTTCGAATTAACAAATTTTAGATAATGCCATGTTTCATAAACTATTTTCCTCCAAAATATCAGAATCACTGGAGAGAGATCACATAATAGACAATACAATGTACTTATACATAACCTATAAACATCATTTTTGCGACGTTCATTTCAGCATACATAAAATCTATAATGTGAGAACATTTTCAATCTTCTTTTAGTATCATAGTTATAAATTAAACTATAATACTACTTAGTTATATTGTACAGCACAATTATAAAAAACACGTTCTATTAATTGTTATATTATTATCCTGAACGGAATAGTCTGTTTGTATGTATCGACAAAGAATTATTTGAATAAATCAATGAGTTTTCTAAGAAAGGATCGGTCACAACATAAGCACATAAGCATGCAGCAAATTATAGTACAAACCCCCAGTTTTCACATTTATTGAACATTTAATCTATCTCGGGGTAAAATATCGTCAACAGAGTTAGAACAGTTTGTAAATACTCTAGGTCACAGGAAAGAGTTAGAAGACAATCCTCCTGAATGGTGCGACGTCTTTATTTAGGTTATTTCATTAAAATGTCATATCGAAAAGTATTGTTATCGCTTGATTCTCAAATGCACGAAGGGGTACAAACGAAACTCAGTGAAAGTGGTTTGTGTTCATTTGTTTAAGTGGTGGAAAAACGTTATTTTAGAATGTTTTTATTTTACAGCTAAATTATACAAGCTTTATTAACTTATATGGATGCAATGCCAACCACTTTGTCTAGTAAACACAATATGTAAAGCGTACTTTTGATTGTATTGCGTCTAAACGTTTTGTGATGCTGTGGCGGATTTCACTTTCTAGGTTCGTAATCTCTCATTAAAACGTGTGTATGAAAAGCATTCAATCAAAAGCTGACAAAAACTTCGTTCATAAATATTTCGAATGATACTTTTATTAAATTTAAAGAGTTATAAAGCAAAATACATTAATACACCAACCAAATGCTAAGGAAATCATTAGTGAACAGAAAAATGAACTATAAAAACCTGAAAAACTGATTATACATGAAAAAAAACAACAAAACCTTTAATTTTGCTGCTTGACCTTAGTATATCTGATTGTTTAACCACATCGACGAATTAGAATGGCTAGATTAAATGACAACTCCTATGCTGATGCTGCCTGCTTCATACAGTCCATACATATTTATATTTAAAAGATTTCACCGATGTTTTTAAGAGCTTTCTCATAGAGATGACGAACATTCTATCCACTGTTAGCCCAAAATTGCTGTTTTCGTACTATATTGGTGTTCATAAAATACACTGATGTCATATTTTTTACTTAAATAACATTGTAGTTACTAAAAATGGCAAGCTACTTAATAAACAGAGTAATAAGAAAAACAGTTCGGTGTAAAAGTTTATGATAAGGCGCACAATAACTTAAATACATTTTACTGAAGCCCATACAATTGAATTTTAGGACTTAAAAATTAATTAGTAAACAATGCAGATTGAAAACCTGGAAAGCAGATTGTTTATCACGCTAACCTCTTCTTAAAAGTTTAGTTCACATACATTTATATGATTTTTATAAATATATGTCATAACTCTTTATTAAGAAAAATAACACAAAATAAATAACACAAAACACCGAGTAGTTTATATTACCTAAATTTAAAGTCAAGTTTGTTTACCGAACAGTCAATCAGCACTTACCGGTGCTGTACACGTAACAGACTGTACGAGTATGTGCTGTAGTGGTTTCGCTGATATCCTGTCTACAACAATGGGGCTATTAAAATACTATCACCACAGTTTTAAAGCGCCGGAAACATCTATTAGCCATACTCTACACAATACCGATGACAGACAAGATAATCAAACAATCAGACAAATAATAAAACAAGTTCTCGTGAGGATTATCAAACGATAGCGTGAGTTTTCTAGTTAGTCTCGTGTAGATGTTTGTAAACCATTGGTATAAACGTTCTTTGTTTATCAGTAAGAAAACAATAACATTATTATATTTTTACATATAGACTAAATTATAAAGTATTTTTATCAAATTTTATTAATTATACGACTAATAATTTCTTTACGAGATGCCTATATCTTTAATATACTGCGTACCGTAAATATGTGTAAATGTTAAAACCAATTTTCTTTTGACAAGACAAATGATAGCTGGGGCGGCTAGTATACAGAAGGTCGTCCTACATCTCCTTACTTGTTGTCAACCGCAACTGATTCAATAGAGCTAACAATAAACCGGATTGCGCCACTATTGCATGACCCAGCTCGTCATCCACAACCGGTTTACACGAGGGCGTGTATCACGTGGCCTCTATACGCTAGATTTATTCCCCACATATATTTCAATGTTGGCAAACGAACCAGTACATATATCTCATTGATTGCGATAAGTTCAAATTCCACCCACTGCTTTGTTACGGGAGGAGACCTCTTGATTGCCTCGACTTTATGGACAACCCTTATACGTAGAGCGCTTTTGAGACAAAGATATAATGGTTCATTATTTGTAAACTTGTTACGTATATTTTGTCCCAATTTTGCAATGATATTCCTTGTGTTTTCCTTAGTATGTGTATCAGTAAAAATAAAGTATGAAAAAGAATTGTTAAAAAACACATCGATTATCAACTAACAACAGTTATCCGTTCTTTTCTCTAAGGACATGAATATAAGGACGCCCCTTATTGCACTTAGTCCTAAATGGACGTTAGCGTCTCTTCCGGAGAGGATATCAACATAGGTAGGGGCCGCCTCCTTTCGGGTTCCCATGAGAAGGGATTGCGAACATTATCTCACTCAAGTCTCCAACAGTTCGCTCTTAACTAGACCTATTGATCAGCCTTTTTTCGGGATACATCATCTCGACCTTCGCTGTTAATGATGTGCCACCCCTGCATGTTCATTGAGTTTTCCAGATTTAAGTGACACTTTGGCTTTTGCTGTATTCAGTAAATGTTCCACTGATAGGTACAAACAATCCATACGTCAATAACCCTAAAGATAACTGACAGGTCCTTTTGAAGTCAAGCTATTAAGAATGTAATTCAAAGCGTTATCTTTGAAAAATATTATCATGTTGTGTTTGTAACCCTTTTGATGCATTCTTGGGGACAATTCCCTTATCATAAAAACGTTGGTTAGGTGGCCCAAGTTACTTAAATGGATTCTCTCCTCGTGGACTATGTATCAACGTGGTTAACTTTATTTACAATTAATATAATAGACAGATGAAAACCGTCCGTATACTACTACTCTTTTCAAGGTGTACTCTAGATTCTCTACATTGAAGATATTTAATAACTGCTTCTACAGATCAGATACTTTTTATGGATGATCTGAAGATCCATCCCAGAACCGCTTGTCACATTTCATCAGGGCAGATTCAGATGATTATTTGTTAGCGAGTGCACTGCCATTCCCTAATCGGGATTCGAATCTGGGTTCTTGGAGTAATTAGCTGGTATGCTATTTACGCAGTTGTCAGGAACTTAACACATCGTTTGAAAACCTGTTACAAGGGAGGAATAAAACAGTAGAAACTAAGAAACAACTTACAGCTACTGTTTTGATAGATTAAACATTGAGATAGTGATATCGCATTAACGATAGCTATGTTTCTAGAGACCCTATGTTCGTGAATGTAGCAGTGGAAATTTGCGTGATAAATAGTTTACTTATAAACCAATTTTAATACAATCATACATTTATTCCACATGACGTACAATAACTAAGACTGTGGGAGTATAAAAGTAGAAAATGTATTTATTTTACTAATCCAGGCAAGAGCGAATACCAAAACCATAGGTTCATACTATCTATTTTTCTATCCTAAAAGATATTAAGTAATCATTGAATTATTTACATTCCAGTCTTTTGAGAATAGTACACCACCAAATTTGAGTTTTAGGGAAAGGGGTGAGTTAAAAAAAAACCTTTAGAAACAACTACTGTAAAACATTTAGTTTCAAATGTACAATTGAGTAATGGTGAACTTTGAAATTTCAGTAAAGAGTTTTGTACAGTGGACCGGGCATAGTTCTTGATCTATTGACAGTAGAATCTAATGGGTTGCATAGAAACTGCTGCTATGTGAGTTACTACTTAAGCTTACTAAGTTTTATCTGCTTTTCCTATGTCAGTATTACAGGAAAGTGCCGCAAAGTCAGCATTGGAACGAATGTTACATCAAATTTTATATCTTACCGTCACATACTTATAGGCTTTTGAGTGTCTTCTTATAAATACAAATGAATCGTAAAATATGTTCCGAAGCGCTAATAATGAGAACGACTGGACCAATTCGGCTATTTCCTTTTAAAAAATTAAAAAAGTTACATAGGATATTTTGGAATACAGAAAGAATTGTAGTATTCATATTTAATAAACCAAATTCAACTAATACCGATAACTGATGAGTCTCTATAAATTGACTGAAACATCTGTATACATTTAAATGTTATAAATTATTAAGTATACAGTGCTTTATCAGTGGTGTAATGTAGGTATAAAACAAAAAGTTAATATCTAAATTTTACTCCAGATTACGCCATTGACAAACTTAAAACATATATTGCATTGTAAATACCCGTTAAGCACTATTATAAAAACGAACCTTAATGAACAAAGCTGTAGACGTTTTTAGATAACATCATCCAAACTTTTGGGCTTCTTTGACATTATGATATGGCATTTCAGTGGCTTATGGAACAAGAGAGAAATGAACGCAAAAATGCATCAACGAAAGATCCATTCTTTTCCAGACTACAGTCCGGGAAACAACAAAACTTCTATAACCCAAAACCTTAACGATTATTTTTTGAATATTATTTTGGAGTCTAATAAAGAGTTCCTCCTTAAACCGGAAATAGATAGGACGTAGGTAGGATTTCCCCCTAGGCCGTAATACACTGTTCATTCCTACATGTTTATGTATATTTTATTCATTGGGAGAACAAGGCAAACTCTAGCTGTGAATGTACGAGAATAAAAAAAAAATCTGTCGAACATAAATAAACTCACTCATAACATAATTATAGTACAAGCAAATTTATTTTCAAAACAAAAAGCTAGAACTATGAAGCTAGAATTTGTTAGACCGAAATTAGATTACAATAGCTAGAATAGAGTACAAGAGTCGAAAGCAGACACTTTTTGACCGAATTAGATTTCTACATACGTATATAATTTTTTGATAGGGTTAATAAGGCAAATCCTACAGTTTAGTATAGTGCCACAGTTTAGGCACCGTAAGTGAATTTAAACGGCCAGAAGTAGTCTGCCTTCTAACCAAAGTAGGCTTCTCAGTCCAGTATATACTTTTCTTTCTCGGGATAACTAGACAAAGTCTACTATGTTGGTGCAGGAAATATCTTAGTGTTAGACCGTAAGTATATGACAAAGGCTAGAAATAAGCCTTTTATCCGAAGTAGGTTTCCGAGACCTGTGTAACAAGGCAGACTCAGCTGTGAGTTTGGAAATATAATTAACGTGAACCAGAAATGCTTCTATATGTACCAAACAAGATTCAGGCTTAACTCTGATACATCTATTAACAATTAAATGATATCTATCTGATGTATGCCTCATCTACGTTTGAAAAATTTACATGGTACTCCATCATATGGCATTAAGAGTGCTTTTGCTAAGCAGTATAAGGACTTTGATTATGATAATTGCGTGCTGTGGGTAACAGTTAGTAAATGATATATTTTTTTAACTATGACTTGATTATTAAATATGCTTGAAAAAGACACATACATACGGTAATGTTAAATGGATCCTATTAGTCAAGAATTAAGCTGAAATTGCGTCAAAGGGATGGAAGTACTCAAAGTATCAGAGACAATGCTGTGAGTAGTTAATTTCCTTATGATTGTGCCACTTCTAAACTGCAATAATTACACTTATTTCAACTTGAGAAACGTAGTAGATGGACGTCATAATGAATCAAAGAATTAAGAACTTATTGCTTTTAGTATGCAGTTACATCGCTCTATTCCATATCTTTAAATGTTATCTTAGTTTATCAAAGTATGATACAAGGGTGTGGAACCAACATGTGAAGTCTACCAGGCTGATTACTTTATGAGAATACATTCGAATATAACTGTAGGCCTTGAATATAATCTACCCAAATCTACTGGGTCGTATGAACTATTAATATTGTCTGTCAAATTTAAAATTTGCGGACAGAATCTTTATTTACTGTTCAGGTTAACTAAAGAAATCATTATATGATCTTATGATGTATACCTTTCAAACGTGGTGAGGGGATAATCCCTGAAGTTACCATAGGATATGACACAATAAACTGCGTGACATAGTGCACACTTTTAGAAGTTCCGGAAAGATCGTTTATTTTAAAACAGTGTTGAAACTACAACTGTACCAAAGCTGTCAAATGTTTTTATGGGGAAACCCAAAAAGCTGAAAGTATACATTGCAATAATTTGCTGCACTTTAATGGGTATCACCCAGTTACTTTCACTAGTTACTTAATATCCATAGCTAAGGGATTCCCACTCATTGAGATAGTTAGTCTCAAAATTGTGTAATTGAGTTAACATTTTAAACAATATTATAGAAGTACTTGTGTAAAACATAATTAAAATAAAATTATGTTTAACACAAGTACTTGTTTAGGTTGAAGTTTTAGCTGCCCTTTTTATTTGTTTGTTCAACCATAGAATACGCAACAATTAATTGTTTGTATAAATATAGTAAACAATACCGTTTACCAGATTTGACTAGTTTTAAGATAATTTTCGAACATCTGATTTCCAAATCAGTTGTAATTATTTTTAACACCTGGAGAAGGCTCAGAGTTTCAGTTTGAGATACCAGTGTTGGCACTCCCGCTCTGCCAAACCCCGCGGCTAGTGATCCACTTTCCCTCTCCGCAAGGTTGCAGTCCCGACCCAGCAATCCCTCGGTTTCTTTAGTTGTGCGGTTGGCTAGCCTGAGTTCCTGTCTTAACTAGCAATAGTGTTGCCACCCGACTCCCACAATATTACATAATAGTGTGAGTGAATCTTCACGGAGTCAATTGACTTTTGACCTCAACGACTGGAGTTCGGTCCGCGGAAGAAATTCCGCCGGATAACTACTATTTAGTTGCATCCACCGGCAGTGTGTTAGGAGGGGACTATTATAGAGAAATTTGGAGGTAATGCTTTTGATGTGGTCGACACTTCAGACACACTTACTGTTGAGGTAGGTCGGTGGTAGCGTTGTTAACTCATTCGCCTGGTTAAATAATTCTCATCTGAGGCTACAGGAACATTTTATTCATCATCTATCTGTTATTTATATTATCTAATTCAAAGTGTTACTATGGAAAAGGAAAAGGTTTGAAAGGTTAGTAACGTTAGATAAGAAATATTATCCTTTTATGAATTATTATTTGATTGTGCGTGCAATGTTTGTAAACTTGTCACAGAATAACCAATACGTTCTCGAATCCCTAAAAATGGTCTCAAAGAGAAATTTAAATTTTATATACTCGTATTATGAGACCGCTTTGGCCTGTACTGTCTTCAACTTAGTGGAAGAATATTATTTGATGAACTAGACTTACTTTTATGAGGCTACAGAGTTATTAACTTCACTCTCCGATTACTCCTATGTTTTTCTCACGAAAGACTGATTGTTTTATATATTAACTGCCTGTGAGGCACGTCTAGCAACTGTTCTAGACCAGTAGCTCATATACAAGGAAGACCGAAATATTTAAAGAATTCACTTAAATGCTTTGAAGAGCACTGCCAACAGGAAAACGTTGGTAATAGTTATGACCACCCGTCTCTAAATCTGAAATATGCTGTTAAACTTTTCCATTTTCACAAACTTTAGGGAGTATTCGTGTAATTTAGAAACAGTGTCATTTAAAAGATTTATCAGGTTTACCTGCCAGCTTTATTTTGAAAATCATAAAATAGAAGAAAAATAAATTCACATTCTTTAAAACATTAAAGAAACCAATGCGCCCCCAAAGAGACCATGGAGATGGTCGGTAGTTCGCGATCATCTTTGTCTTTGTCGGCGATCATCGGTTAGCTGGCATGGATTCCCTGGTTTAGTGAAGTTATGAATACATATGTCAGTTACTCGTATATCATATTCACTAATGCGTATCATCTTCTGTAATTTGATCTTAGCAGTGTGGCTATCAAATTACACGTCATGAACACGAAAATAAGGAAACAGTAATAAAAAGGGGAAATGCTCATAACAAAATAAACAAAATTTATATGTTCCTGAATACCTAAAGGTTTGGATAATGCATATGTTTCATCTTTGTCATTACCACTAGTATAAAAATCTGAGAAAAGTATAGAAATAGAAGAGCTCTCGCAGATATTGTAATAATATTTTTCCATGCAATTAAGTTTGAATTGATGCTTCAAAGAATTCTAAGTTAGATTCCCATAAATAGATGACCGGTGGGATCCAATATACTTTAATTCCCTCTAACTCTATGACTTAAAACACTTCTTAAACGACTCACAGATATAACAATATGTTCTTCATCGAAACATGTTTCCAGAAATATAATTAAGTAGTTACCTTATTCTACTTTATTACCTTTTAAGAATGAAAGTGATCAAAAAGAGAAGCTTGAGTTGTACTTTCAGGTTTCTACTTTCATCTAGTCTAATATAACCATCATTCTGAAACGAATCTAGGAAACGGATAAACGAGGTAAACTGTCCACTAATTCGACTACCGTACCTCTATAACTGTATTTATGTAGATGCACAACACAAACCAGATTTCCCTACATAATCATCCGGACCTTTCTCGTGATTACTGATTATACAGATTATACAATCATCACTGGAACAGTTCCTCTGAATTCTGGTGGGTGCTCTATAATTACGCTCTATATCAACTTTACAGTTTCCATGGGACAACCTCTCTAGATGCAGTTGGTATGAATCTCCACAAACATCAAAGGTGATCATCGGTTAGCTGGCATGGATTTCCTGGCTTAGTGAAGT
Organism: Homalodisca vitripennis; assembly: GCF_021130785.1. Lineage (NCBI taxonomy): Eukaryota > Metazoa > Arthropoda > Insecta > Hemiptera > Cicadellidae > Homalodisca > Homalodisca vitripennis. The sequence goes on from NC_060208.1 coordinate 148,015,883, forward strand.
TATGAATACATATGTCAGTGTTACTCGTATATCATCTTCACTAATGCGTTACTTAATCCACTGCCTGAATTTTAAGCGGTTAACCTTAACGACAAATGTATAGTTGGTTGAGGTAATATTTGGTATGAACAAACTATAAACATTAAAATAATGATATAGATTATAAAAAATATTACAATTTCGTTTAATAAATACAGATTGCGAATTACACAATATTTAAATATTACACAACATCTCTATATATATAAAAGGTGAAGTCCTCACTCACTCACTCATCACTAATTCTCCACCTACCCGATTTACAAGAATGTTGAAATTTTACACATATATTATGTACCATGCTCTCGACAAACAAATAAAAGTTTTGTAATGAAGATAAACTGCACCATGGGGGATGGAGAGGGTTCAAACCGGAGAACAGCTATTTTTAACTTCTAATTCTCAACTTCTCGACGGCCTAGAAAAGATTTATGCTCTCAAAAGACAAATAAAAGATTTTCATGAGTTAAAACAGGTTTGTAACCCCTAGAAAATACTATATTTTTGTTTTTCAACATTCAGCTGTCCTAGAAAAGTGAAATATATCACAAATAGGTATTATGCCCTTAAAAGACTAATAAAATATGCAAAATACCTTTAATCTGAAGTACATGACAATAACCGGAAGTCCGGAGGTAGTTGCTTTATAACAAAAATATATGTTTTTGACCGTAGAAAACATACATTATCTCATTGAAAACTGTTTCACTATCCGAATTTAGATTCCAAAGCATTGCTCTTTAAAGTTTTTATTAACTGCTTTATTCTGAAATTGATCAGGAGATTGTTCACTGATCTTATAGTGATAAATATCTTACAGTCGCGGTAAATATTTTCAGTTGTCAGTTTATTTTTTTAGTGTTTATTACGTCATTACAAAAGATATGCCTATGACGTACCTGTTATTCAATATAAAATCTCGTGCAAAGCAATTGGTAACTGCTAGTATATTATATATTTTATTTTACAATATTTTTCGTATATTGAAAGAGAACTCACATGTTTCTCTCCCCCTCCACTGCAAATATAAAAAAATCCTAATTTATAATGTAGTGTTTTCAAAAAGTCCATGCATATTTTTACTGCTTTTTTAACTACTCAATCTTTCATCCCTCCCTGAAACTGCATTTAAGTAATAAACACCGTTATGACGTTTCTGGTTTATAATTTGACAGCAATTCATTTGTGTGTTTAATTGTAATTCTCAGTATACAATTTCCTAGTCTTGAGGGGTTACTACAGTTGGTCCTGGTTGGAGGATCCTTTTTACTTTTAAAGCAATTTAAAAATACAAATAGTTTATTAAAAACTATATAAGCAGTTGTACGCATTCTTGAAATGAGATATAAAAAAATCGTTTAGAATTAGTTGTTTGCTATTGAATTACTTGAGTAATATTTAAATTAAAACATTAAATATTAAAATTAAATTACACGAGTAATAAATAAACATTTAAATTAAGTAATTTTTAAAGCATGTTTCATTAAAATAGGTATTCATTTAATTAATAATTTATATACACACTGTACAAATATATGCTTGTCTTAAGCTGTTTTTGGACCGTATTTATAATTTACTCGTGGTGTTAATACTTGATTCTATTTTTGTGTTCAGGAAAGTTACCTTAAAAATGTGGCTGTGTGTGAGCTATGTGACCGATTACTACACTTTTCATGTGATTCCTAAATCTTAGCATCGTTGTTTTTAAAAACATATTATTAATAGATAGGGGTAATCGTTCTGTGATTACCCTGTGCTTTAACAATGAAATAAATATCAGTTTCTTAATGAAACGAGACAACACGGATACCCTTGTCCTGTGCACCAGAGTGGTCTATTTACCACTACGCGACTAACGCTGTTCTCCAAATAATGAACCCCTAGAATTTCTTAATTGGGAGTTAACCTTTCGTCCTTGGGTCAAAAATGTTTTGTAGTTTCTCCTGTTCCGCAATATTTTCTCAGATATAATCCCAAGATATCCTGCCGTGTGGCGTCTCCAAAAATACAAGAGGAGTAAATCACCGTTATTATCGCTTCAGCGACACACATTAAGCCATTGTGATTGTCCCATGGATAAATGGCCATGTTTCCGCGGTGTTGGATAACGTTGTTGAGCAACATCAGTTGTCCTCTCATTTATAGAAGTGGAGAGCCCAGGCCTACAATATTACGGTGGGCTAGGCGAGACCAATTCCTCGGCTTTCCTCGCTCCTGCTGGCACCCGTGCAGCCACGCCACTATTGCTTTACACTGGCTCACGCAGGATTGCGTGGCGGTCGGAACAAACAAGACATTGCTTTGTGCGAGGCTAGAGCCGAGGTGTTAGTGAAGAGTAGGATTGTTGCTCTGTTCAGTTTGAAGAGCGACGTGAGGGAGCGCCCATAGAACTGGTACAATAGTATGTACTGAATGGACGAAACACGTAGGGTGGAGAGGTCTGAGTTCGTAGCAAAGAGCACTCGAAAATGCAAAGTTTAAACTTACATTAAACAAAAATATAACGTTTCCACTCTACTGGAAAAATTAGAATAATAATGAACTTCAGTTTTATCTGAGGGTGGACCTAGTGGTTTCAATGTTATTTAACATATTGCGTACGGAAATTTATCATTAATAAAACACTAGAGTTGACTTCCCTTAAACGTTGATGTCAACTGACAAACTACGATGTCAGTAGACTTTGGCACCACACTGTCTTTAGACATCAGAGTCTAGTAGTTGTAGTCTCAATAAAATCGAAGTCGAAGTGAGAGAAAACAAGAGCTGCATATCGGAAGGAACATGAGGAAACTCGGACGCGAATCCCAAATCCAAAAACTCGCGCACAAGGCACGTGAGGTTCTTCCCGGTAGGTAGGTTGTCGGCTACAAAGTTCATTAGAACAGGACCTACATTGTAAATGTTTCAAGATACAAGAATGTTTTATGAAGATACCAGGGGAATGTTTTAAAGAGTAGACATTTTCAGTTCGGTTATGCGGCACTATACTCTACTAATAGATACCTTTAATTTGATTTTATACTCTACCTGTGCTCTAATTTAAGATTTCCTTCTGACTCCTTGCAGGCCATCCCCCTGAGATGACAAAATTGGTATTTACTTCAAAAAGTAGATGTATATGTGCAGTAATAATGTACCAAGCTTCATGGCTTTACCTGTAATCGTCCTGTAATTTTAGAGTTATATTTGTTAAAACGGCTGTTATAAATATTAAAAAATTGATAAATTAAATAAAACTCAAAAATATTTTAAAATGAACTAAATTGATGCGTTATGGAATTCTGTTTTATCCTTTTTTTAATCGGGTGTCATTCAAACTGTTAAGCAGTTTTTCTTTCGTAAAACATTCTTTTATACTCATAGCAATGAAGAACTACAATTTTCACATCACGGTACTGACATAGAAATACATAGTCAACAATAAACGTCTTTCTATGTTGCGGACCGTAAATTGGAAATGAAGGTCACAAAATTTCTTCTTAACTGATAGTTTTAGATAAATTTTTCTCAAATGTAAAGTTTAGTGGATTATGAACATGTGTTCATTTGAATTTACACCAGGGTGTTACACATAAAACAATAATTTACCTTTTTTTTGTTATAGCCAATTTCATTGTTATAGCTAGGGAACGTGATTATAAGTCTATATTAAATCTATGACCGTAAGTTCGAGGTTCGAATGACTATCAAAGCTGCTAGCTGTCCCTGAACTATTAATTAATTGCTAAATCATTTGAGGTGCCTCTCTTTAGAATAAATTTTTTAATGAATGTGCAAAAACTCCAGAGAAAGTTAAGATTTTCTTACCCGAATAAACTTACATCGCTATTAGGTGTTTTTAGTGACAAACAATTAACTAGGCATTGATAGATGCTCTTGTCCGAAGACAGACGCGACAGGATGTTGGGCATGGCGCGGTGGTAAGAGAAAACAACTCTCTACTCTAGACTGCAGATACTCCCACTCTGACATTGTTCTGTGACACGAGCCTTATCCCGCTCTCTGACACAATTCTGGACAATCCTGGCTCGTGAACTACTCCTATGAATATCCTGTTTAAGGATACTGGGCGTGGCGGGAAGGTAAGAGAAAACCGCTCTACTGTGGACTGCAAATACTCCCGCTCTCTGACACCATACTGGTCAATCTACTCTCAAACTACTCTCATGGATTTCCTGTGTAAGAATTGATTGTTTGGTCGATAAGGTATTACTGGATCTTACGAAATCATTGTAAATAAGTTTGCTTTATTTGTAATTTTTTAAAGAAGAGAATTATTAATGACTTAATTTGCATTCAAAATAGTTTTGATTGTGTGAAATAATATAACATGTTAATAGATTCTTCTATACATTATAACATACAATGCTCAAACGAAACATGTTAACATATTTATATTTGAATTATTTTTCTAGTAAAAGGGAACGTAACAAATTGTGTTGAAGCAGAATTAATTTAAGGTGGAATTATAAGGAGCCCTTCCGATTTTAGAGCCCTTCATTTTTTGTACCTCAAAATGTTAAATTGGCTGAAAGTGTCGTGTTTTGAAGGCACAAAGCACAAAATTAAACATGTACTTAAATTATGTAGGCATATAATTAAATAATACAGAAAGGGATAACGTGTATAAAAACTAATTAGAAGAAGGTGATTTACCAATTTTTGATGCTATGAAAAAATATTATCATGAAAGACAATATTCTTCAATATGATTAACCTGTAATAATTAAGAGGTTAATTATAGAAATTGATAAAACAGCAATAGTGCTGCAGATGCTTCGCGGGGGTAATAATGGAAGACAAATACACATACATTTACAAAACATAACGTCCATCAGCCTAATTGGAGAGCATAAACAATCTATAATAAATTATATTGAGTAACACTATTTAAAAGTAGAATGTAGAGATTTTAAAATGAAATTCCTCCAAAAAACTTACAACATATAAAAGGCAATCGATAGGATACTGCATAGACTCGATTCTATGAGGTTACTGTGAGACAAATACAGTGGTGAGGTGTTGATGGGGCAATACTGTGTTGATATCACCGTCCTCACACATCCACGCACAGTTGTGCGGAGGGGCGCGGGCGGCCGGCGGCGCCGGTGCGTGCTAGTTGGGCTAAACATTGCATCACGCCCAGATCAGATAACATCACCTCAGCGTCACTTCCCCGCATCTCGTGACTTTCCCACAGGGCGACACGTCCATCATCCGGTGAAACTGCCGAAGTACGACCCCTGACAGGTCTCGCGATGTGTTTGGTACAACTGGTGTTGTGTTCGATGTACGCAGTTTGGCCTTCTCGCTGTTGTGCACGATCGGTATTTCGTCTGGGCATCTCTGAATGCGGAGTTTTCAGTCAGATCGAGCCTAACTCTTGGGCTTGGCTTGGTGTTGTGTTCGATGTACGCAGTTTGGCCTTCTCGCTGTTGTGCACGATCGGTATTTCGTCTGGGCATCTCTGAATACGGAGTTTTCAGTCAGATCGAGCCTAACTCTTGGGCTTGGCTTGGTGTTGTGTTCGATGTACGCAGTTTGGCCTTCTCGCTGTTGTGCACGATCGGTATTTCGTCTGGGCATCTCTGAATGCGGAGTTTTCAGTCAGATCGAGCCTAACTCTTGGGCTTGGCTAGGTGTTGTGTTCGATGTACGCAGTTTGGCCTTCTCGCTGTTGTGCACGATCGGTATTTCGTCTGGGCATCTCTGAATACGGAGTTTTCAGTCAGATCGAGCCTAACTCTTGGGCTTGGCTTGGTGTTGTGTTCGATGTACGCAGTTTGGCCTTCTCGCTGTTGTGCACGATCGGTATTTCGTCTGGGCATCTCTGAATACGGAGTTTTCAGTCAGATCGAGCCTAACTCTTGGGCTTGGCTAGGTGTTGTGTTCGATGTACGCAGTTTGGCCTTCTCGCTGTTGTGCACGATCGGTATTTCGTCTGGGCATCTCTGAATACGGAGTTTTCAGTCAGATCGAGCCTAACTCTTGGGCTTGGCTAGGTGTTGTGTTCGATGTACGCAGTTTGGCCTTCTCGCTGTTGTGCACGATCGGTATTTCGTCTGGGCATCTCTGAATACGGAGTTTTCAGTCAGATCGAGCCTAACTCTTGGGCTTGGCTAGGGGTCACGGCTCTACGCAGGACTATGAATTTCGGAAAATGTGATAGAATGATGTAATCTGTCAATCTCTCCCACGTGTGGAAGTCGGAATTGTGGGACCTGCGTTCATTTCTTTCCTTCTCCGTTTCCTTATTCCGCTAGGTTTCCGCCTATGTAACTGGGAACGAACGAACAATAAAAAAGACGGATACTCGTTGCTACATCGTTGCTTTTTTCTTTTTAGATCTTCGATTTGGAATTCTACCATACGCTATTCTGTTCCATTGAAAAGAAACTCATAAACGAACTGTTGGGCATATGTGAAAAAAATAGTTGTCACAACGAAATATTATCTGTTCTATTTATATTTTACAGTGTATGTTATTTAAATGATAGTTTTTTTTATAAGTGATTTTTTATAAGGTAAGTTAAGTTTATAATAATTATGTAACTGCATTTTACTTTTTAATTTAAACCATTTCAAGATGTTCGTGTGTGCATGCTGAGGGCCCAACAAATAATACAAGAAACCACAAAATAAGGTTATTTAATTTTCTCCACCTATGTCTGTTTCATGCTACTGTCCCAAATTGATTACGGTTAAAATATGACACTGAAATAGTTGGAGCAGATTTAGATCTCTAAAAATTGCAATTAAAATTCAGTAGGGAATCAGCGAACGTATTGTATATTTTTAAACACATTGTGTAACACTAACTAAAGGATATTTGAAAGTTTTCAGTGTCAAACATGTATACTGATCTATGACGTATTAAACCTAACATTTTGATCTATAATATGTTGATTATTTAACATTATGTAGTATTAAATTTTATAGTATGTTGGTATTAAATATATTTGAGCACATAAGGGATATACTGTGTTAACCTAAGGAAACTTAAAAATTATGGACAACAGTTAAAATACAATCAGATACGAATAAAAAACACGTCATAAGACATTTTTTAAACGCTTTCCTTAATCATACTAAAACACCAAATCTCACAAGTAGTATGTACAATAATTCTTTTAAAAAACATCAATGAATAGTCTCATAAATAGATGGTTTTTATGTTTTGAAAAGAATAGAAATACAATAGTATGAAACTGATACAGCTCGATTTTTAATTTCACTCTAAACATAACGCTTCGCATTGGAATGTTTTGATTAAGCCAATTTGAACTCTTCTAAAAATTGAGATTCGTTGATTAAGGAGCTTTTTTTAAAATGATACATGTAAGCAATCGTGCGAATACTTCCTATTATAAATGATTTCATACCAAATGTTTGATTTTTTTTCCAGAAGTATTAAAAAAATTGAGAATTCTCCATGACGTCAACGTTTTAATTTACGGCCACCTTCGAAACAGCTTATTAATAAACATAAAACAATATACAACACGATTCAGTTTTACTTAATAACATTGATAGATTTGAACGTACAGGATATTTGAAGGTAGTTCAAAATATATGTAATATTGTCTCTTTGTTTGAATTGATGGGGAATATATTAATTTTTTAAACTTATCCTTACTTTTGTATATATGACCATATAGGTTATCAAAATTATCTCACCATAACAACTTTGAAAAGGGTTTAATAGAACATCCCCCAAACCCTTTCATGTGGATGAACCCTTGATACTTTTTTATGAACCATAGCCACAGTATGTATAGTATCAGTATATATTGATATGCAATGCCCAATATTCAAAATATTCAGGCCACAGTGCATGCACAATTGTTACTTTTCTTATTTTATCTATTCCCTTCATACAAAATTCTTCAGAAATATTTATGATTACGTTTGAGATTTTACAATCTTCTGGTATATGAACTATATAAATAGCATTTTCAACCATTAATGAGTTTTTAGATCTTTTACAGATGAAGAACTGGGGAGAAAAACAATGAAAGAGGGGCTAGTGGTTTAGAAAGAAAAGTAATGATTGCCAAGAATCATGCACATTATAACTAACTTCTTTGATTGAATTTCGTTAGAGACTATTGTACAATGTTTTTTAACTTCAATTTTGTATATTTTATTGTAACCTCCCACTCCAAACAATTCACATATACGTGACGTACTAACTCCAAGAAGAAGAATCAAGTAGAAGTGTGAACAGACAGCTCTATCTGTATACAGGTTTACAAACAAAGAGCTGTTGGTTCCACGGTGCTAATTACTACGAAGCACACACTACCGCCTCCCACGTAACCTGATTTACGCAACACTCTGGGCACAGTCTCGTATATACGAGTACAAGAGATACTATATCTTTCCTCGACTTCTCTCTATCTCTTCCTTTTTGCATTTAAGTAAATGTTAAACTATCGGTGACCAATCTTGAAAAGTCATACGTTGTACTATCCTATTTAACGACACTATGTGATCGCGAATTCCGTGCAAGTGTTTTGGTTCCAGTGCCTAACAGCCATGGCAATTATATTACTAAGATATATTTGGAAGGGGTGTCTTTAAATAAAATTCTTAGCAAAATCTATAGAAGTTGTACTCTCTTGCAGAAACTGGCCTTTTCATCGCAAAATTACAGCTGCAATAAAAATTTACTGAATATGGCTTAATATTGTAGTATCTTCAGTATTATCTTGATCTAGTTTACTTCAGTGCTACACTCACGTGCATTCTTCACAGTTATAGGAGAAACGTATATTATGGATTTAACTTATCTATTATATATAATAACTAGTGCATACTTACTGTATGTACCTTTATTTCAAACTTCAGTGTGTCCTTCTGCTTCACTATCAACATGATTCTATAAGTAACCGGCTCCAAATATTTTTGGCAAAGTATAAAAACCTGTCTAGTAGACCAGGTTTGCCCAAATAATTGAGCGTCCAGGTGGCTGGATTGTGTAACTTGGCCACAAATTCCGGCATAGTTTGAGACTTGAAGGTAGTATCTACAACACAGCTGGTACTCACAAAATAGTTTAATACTCCTATTTGTGAAAGGTTAATATGCTGATAATCCACATACTGGAGGTCCGCAAATATAGTTAATTGATATTAATTAAACAATGTCGATTAAACGTTTTTATTCTAACGCCCTCTTATGGTGTTGTTGGAGATACTTTACTTATTTTACTTAAGAGCCAGCTGAAATTGTTTCCAACTTAATTCTAATCCCATAAGAATAATGGTAAACCTCACACACTTATAATACCTTATTTTAATAGACGAAATATGAATGTTGTCTCATTTTAAAGATATAATTATTAAGCATTCAAAAGCTTTTTAGTTACTTTTATTCGATATGCATAAAAAACACAACACTCTGTACTTGATCGTTTAAATATTCAAAAAGTATAAACTGTCCATGAAACCCCATTAAATGTTTGAAATAATAATTTTAACATCTTCCAGACATTCACGATTAAAAATAAGGGCGTAAGTTTAAAATTGTTTTTATGGGATTGTTCCACTAGAGCCGGATCTTCAAAGTAGAACGTTATATGTTAAGATTATAATAAAATAAAATCCGTCGTTATCTATAGAAAAACTGTCTCATGATGTAATGTTATAACCACAAATAGAAATGTATCACTGCATGTAATAATCTACCTACAGTCAGTTGGAAAATCTTTGTTTTTTTTTATCTTTCTTGTCGTCACAGACGAATGTCGACAGAATTATGTTACTATATTGATCCACACATTTACACTCTGTTGTGGTTATTGTCGCGTTAAGAAGACATACAGACGACATCAACGACACGGTGACGACATGCGAGTCTATTAAAGTGCCATTGAGGTCGTAAGCCGAGGTCGCCACTGAGTTGGCCAACCGAGTTCCCAAGGGATACATGCACAATTGGCCAACCTTAACGTGCCGCTATCTGATACCGGTTAGTTGGTTATCCTGTAATTAAAAGAGGGGACACCAGCATCGGCAAAACACGCGCAGGAATCGTCAAACTTGTTCTTGTGTAATGCTGACCAGGCCATAGAAGATATTAAGGTTGCGGTTTTCTTAGACATAATTAATTCTTGGCACGTTTTAATTCCTTTTCATTTGAGTAAATACGTTAATCGCACATGAATGGAGTGACGTACGTATACTACAGATGATGCATATGAGCAATCCCGGTTTGAGTTATTGTTTACAGACCCGACCTTGTTAAAATAATGATGTCTTTACGTTTGTCTGTTCGCACGTGTGACAATTCTTGATGACTTGAAGACTTATCTGTGAGGTACACAGATTCCTCTTGAAAACCGTAAGGGAATCCTGCATAGTATTCGGGTATAAAAGGTTAAAAAGCAGTAAAGTAACCAGTAAAATGCTAACAAGTTTACATTGGTCATAGAAGGGCAACCATGATGGCACAAGAAAATTGCAGAATATATCAGTTTCTGATCAAAACTGATTGCCATCATTTGACATTTTATAATGTGACATAGTGATGAAATTACTTTTTTTTAATTGTTTGATAAGATTTTTCTTCCGCTCTGTCGGATTCCTAAGTACGTTTACCGGTTTATTATTATTTGTTATAATTATACACTGTTTTTAATAGAAATACTCAGTATGAAGGTGTTTTTGCTGGAAATTGTTTTCTGTAAACCCATAATTTTCATATATCATAATTTTTGAATGCCGTCAAAGTTGGATTAGGTCATTCCATTTTCCTTTATTCAGAGATTCTGTCAATCTCTGATGTTATTTTTTTAGATGAATTTCACTACCTTCTTTTTATATTAAGTTTTATTTGACTTTAACAAAAATATAAGTATTCTAATTTTTCACTTTATTTAGGGTTTTGGCTATTTACCAAAATTAGTAAGTTAACGACATTGGATACATGTTGAGCAATAAACATAATTGATATGACCTTTAAGTAATGCAAATTAAAAATAAAAGAATACGTAGTAGGGAATTTTCTATTAACCACTGAAGTCCTTCCTGTTGAACAGTGTTCATGAAATAAACAAACATTTATTTTTATAAACCTGAAAATTTAAAAACGGATGATTCCTAGAAACTCCCCTGTATAGATCTACTGAATAATAATAATCGAATCGAATACTTCCCTAGAGGATTTATAGTACAACTCACCAACCACTCACGACTCATTGGGCACCTTTTCCCAAAAAATATCTTTGTGAAAGGAAAAATAATTTTAAAAAACAGCAGACCTAGTCCAAAAACAAATAAGTTGAGAATTGCCCCATCTGTTTTGGCTACAAATGTTTTAACAATTTATAATTTTTTAGGTTAGACCAAGTTTTGCAGTCAATGAAAAAGATAGTATCCATTTTTGATGACCTTGTATAACTGAAAGTATCCACACATAACGTAGCTATGGTGGGAAGATTTGATACATTGTGAATGTTGAGCTAACCACTTATTCACCTTCCTCTTAGTGCAGCGTCTGGGATTTGACGCTGTTACAGACTTTATTCCTGAAATCTGGAGTCATGATCATAAAGGGATCCAAAGATAGTCGGCGAAGGAGAACAAAGAAGATTAGAACAAACCGTTGTTGACAATTGTTTTGACATCAGATACACCTAGACTACATAATGTAGTGCAATCTAGGTAAAGAGGTATTCTCATTGTCTCATCGGGTGCACAACTGAGTGCACTACGATGTGCCAGACACGATCTCTAAGCACGGTGGAGCAACCGAGTTCTCTACACATAGCTATGGTGGGATGAGTTGATTCAATGCCAATGTTGAGTTAATCTCCCATTCACCATCATCTTAGTGCAGCGTCTGGGATCTGACGCTGCACTACGATGTGCCAGACACGATCTCTAAGCACGGTGGAGCAACCGAGTTCTCTACACATAGCTATGGTGGGATGAGTTGATTCAATGCCAATGTTGAGTTAATCTCCCATTCACCATCATCTTAGTGCAGCGTCTGGGATCTGACGCTGCACTACGATGTGCCAGACACGATCTCTAAGCACGGTGGAGCAACCGAGTTCTCTACACATAGCTATGGTGGGATGAGTTGATTCAATGCCAATGTTGAGTTAATCTCCCATTCACCATCATCTTAGTGCAGCGTCTGGGATCTGACGCTGCACTACGATGTGCCAGACACGATCTCTAAGCACGGTGGAGCAACCGAGTTCTCTACACATAGCTATGGTGGGATGAGTTGATTCAATGCCAATGTTGAGTTAATCTCCCATTCACCATCATCTTAGTGCAGCGTCTGGGATCTGACGCTGCACTACGATGTGCCAGACACGATCTCTAAGCACGGTGGAGCAACCGAGTTCTCTACACATAGCTATGGTGGGATGAGTTGATTCAATGCCAATGTTGAGTTAATCTCCCATTCACCATCATCTTAGTGCAGCGTCTGGGATCTGACGCTGCACTACGATGTGCCAGACACGATCTCTAAGCACGGTGGAGCAACCGAGTTCTCTACACATAGCTATGGTGGGATGAGTTGATTCAATGCCAATGTTGAGTTAATCTCCCATTCACCATCATCTTAGTGCAGCGTCTGGGATCTGACGCTGCACTACGATGTGCCAGACACGATCTCTAAGCACGGTGGAGCAACCGAGTTCTCTACACATAGCTATGGTGGGATGAGTTGATTCAATGCCAATGTTGAGTTAATCTCCCATTCACCATCATCTTAGTGCAGCGTCTGGGATCTGACGCTGCACTACGATGTGCCAGACACGATCTCTAAGCACGGTGGAGCAACCGAGTTTTCTACACATAGCTATGGTGGGATGAGTTGATTCAATGCCAATGTTGAGTTAATCTCCCATTCACCATCATCTTAGTGCAGCGTCTAGGATCTGACGTGCACTACGATGTGCCAGACACGATCTCTAAGCACGGTGGAGCAACCGAGTTTTCTACACATAGCTATGGTGGGATGGGTTGATTCAATGCCAATGTTGAGTTAATCTCCCATTCACCATCATCTTAGTGCAGCGTCTAGGATTGAGTGCACTACGATGTGCCAGACACGATCTCTAAGCACGGTGGAGCAACCGAGTTTTCTACACATAGCTATGGTGGGATGGGTTGATTCAATGCCAATGTTGAGTTAATCTCCCATTCACCATCATCTTAGTGCAGCGTCTAGGATTGAGTGCACTACGATGTGCCAGACACGATCTCTAAGCACGGTGGAGCAACCGAGTTTTCTACACATAGCTATGGTGGATGGGTTGATTCAATGCCGAGTGCAGCGTCTAGGATTGAGTGCACTACGATGTGCCAGACACGATCTCTAAGCACGGTGGAGCAACCGAGTTTTCTACACATAGCTATGGTGGGATGGGTTGATTCAATGCCAATGTTGAGTTAATCTCCCATTCACCATCATCTTAGTGAAGCGTCTGAGATCTAACGCTTTTACAGACTCGATTCCTGAAATCTGGAGTCATGTTCGTCTGAAGAAATCCAAAAAAAGACAGCTACGTAGAAACTAGAGATTATTTAGCTCATTTTGAGCTTATGAGAATATGCCACTGTCCCAGATTGATAAAGTTAAGTTTAAATTGTTAAATTAACTTAACTTGAAAATGTAAGTACGCCAAAAGTTAAAAGTATATCTCAAAATTACAGTTAACAACAGTTACAAATCATATAATATATTGTTGTTTATATTTAAAAACATTCTTGTTAAAAGAAATAAAGGGTATTTGGAATGTTTTGAGTCACACAATTATACACCCAAATTAAAAGTCTAACATTTAGTCTATGCTTTGTTATGTAATCAAACGTTATGTAGCATTACACGTTATAATATATACTATAACGTGTAATTCGTGTACTATAACGTGTAAATTCGCCATACTAAACCTGTAATTAATATTGGTGGTTTCAACTAGCTACCCAATTCTGGAATTGTTAAAAAGTAAGTGGTTTTAGAAAGAAGTTAATTAAAAAAATACATAAATCTCTTTTCTTATATTTCTTACGAAACGATGTGTAAACACCACAATTAATTATTTTAGTCATGATACGGCTAATAGTACAACATATTGTAGCTTTACACAAGACGTGGAACATAATAATGTAATAACATATTACGGGAAGACAATGAGTAAGTTTATTGCGGGAAGATGGATTTATAAGTAGAACGTCTTGCGTGCAAACTAGATCTGTGTCTTATCAGACCATCCAGTGTAGAATATGTGTGTATAATGTCATTCAAAGAGCAACAGTGCAAAGAATACCATGTTCAAGGTTACAACTGGCCGCGCATCTGAGAAAAACGCCGTTTTAATTCCAGCACTTCCTAGAAGAGACATTAATAATTAATTACTCGCGGATGGGGGAAATATTCTGAAAGCGGAACATAAGTTACTTCCCGTTTACTAAGTAAAAGCTACGAACTATTAATATGTTCCAAAATTCACAGATGAAAGTTTGTTACAGTGAAGTTATCAAATTACACATTATCATAGGCCCACCAGCCTGAACGTTGTGCAGTAAATTTTCTTCTCTAAGTGACTAAAAACATGTAGATAAACATCTTAACTCTGTAATAAATCATTCTTATAGTTCGAATGCTGCGAAAGCAAAAATTATAATCAACGGTTCGTGAGTAATGAGAACATTTCCCCTGTGTATTAAAAATTAATGTCTGCAGAGTTGACTGAACTTCCTTCTAAAAACAGAGTTCCTTCCACTGGACAGTTTTAGTTGTACAGTTTTCATAAGCAATAGATTTTTATGAGCTATGTAGTAAGGTAACAAGTTTCAAATATTTATGAAGGCTATTTTCGTCTGATCAGCCACACACAAGTCAGTCCGGAACAGTTCAAAATATTAACCATATTTGTCACTAATAAAATAAAGTTGTTTCTGGAACAAAGAGTAAGTCTGCACAAAAGACACTAAACAAGCAATATTTTTTCATCGGTGACTCCGTTGATGACTGAAGAATACAATATATTATAAAACAACTAGGCACACAAAAGCATACTAAGTTTAAGAAAATCAGAATGAAAAAGGTATTACACTCCATGATGCAAATATGAATATAGTGCAGTCATTATGTTTGGAGACGCATGGAGTAACTGCAAAAATCTAAATTATTTAAATTTAGTAACAAAACACTCTTTTAATATTATGAATGAGCCTTTCGAAACGAAAGGTTTCATCGTCAGGCGGCACTATAAATAAATATTTACATTATTATTATCACGAATAATGTTAAAATTCTAATATATATTTGGCTTAAGCCAAGCACTGCATTGAACCAGGACACAATATCAAATATAATTATAAAATTAATAATAGAAGTAACAAAACCAATGTATTTAAATACTTAGGAATGCAAATAAACAGGAATAAAGAAAACAATGATTAATAATGAAGAAGCTCCTATTGAAAATCTAATTCTGCTTTCTTCTCAATTTATTATAAAACTAAACTGCAGGCATGTATAATTTCTCATATTGGCTGAAATATTTCCAAATGTTTGTATTTGCATTTTCACACAATATGGTATTTTAATTATGGTATTTAATAAAAGTAATGTAAATATTTATTTGTGGAGATATCTGACGATGAAATTTTGGTTTCGCAATACCTCGTCCAAAAAATAAATAAACTTGGGAGACTTTAAAAAAAAAATTACTAATTGTAGTATATTTTGATAAAATAAGAGAAAATACATTTGCTTGACCCTTCTAAGATCGATACATATGACCAAATACTATACTAAATATGAAAGCCTATGTTTACGTCGTAGGTGCTCACTGAGATTCACTCCCAGACTTCGAGGGCCCAACTTATTGGCCCAACTAATTTCTACAGAAAGATGCTGAAATCTTAAAACTATTCAAGCACATACTCTTAAACTTTTGATTTTTGACTCATTTGCCTAAGATAAAAAATTCAGGATGATGTGCTTCCGGTGTTTGGGATATCATAAAACCCATCCCTTACACCCAGCAATGGCTGGAATGCCGTTTAAACTGGCGCCGCTGTTACTCTGTGTGTAATCGCGGTTACTGCTGGCGTGTTACTCAACGAGATGAATCGACTGATTTCACAATTCTATGAGTTGTAAAGTCAGTTATTAGCACTACAGCACTTATCGTTGTACTGTTATAAAGACAAGAAACGTGCAAGAGGTCAATCCAGCAGCGAACCAGTTCTGTGTCAAGTTCAGGGTGTACGTGTCTTTATAGTTAATGGCGATGTTTACAATATTTCACAGGCGTCGGACATCACTAGTAGCCATTTTACCTGTCACTTATTACCCAACAATGAATACATGATGTTCTAATCTGTCTCGGAACTGATCTTGGATTGTAGTCCATCATAAATCTCAGAAAATATGTACCAACCAGTCCAGAAGCAGAGAGCCAATGTGCATGGTATGAGCACACAACCTGGTTTTACTTGAAATTGATAGATAGATTTTTCCTAAACATATCTTTTATCAGCTGTGCAGATCAAAATGGGACATTACCAAAAGAATTTAAATGAAATTGTACTTTTTCAAAATCATAATTTATTCATATTTTTTATCTTAACTCATTAATACTAACCGGCAGACCCGTCAATTATTGTTATAATCTACGTCAAATAACCATAAACAGGACCTTAAAAGAGAGTGATTTTAAGTCTCTTTATCTAATTGTCTGTTGGTGATACAACTACTATTACCTGAGAAAAATTAACATTTCATATTTTAAACCCTTTTGGTAACATTCCATTTCGAGCTCCGCCAAAACTAACGTTGCTGACAATCATTTTTTGTTTTAGGAGACATTTCTTAATCGATTATAAGAAACATATTATGCAACGACTTATAGACTATAATTTTATGCTTAAAATCAATATTTCCCCGTTTAGTTGAAAAGCTTTATGAAAAGTTTTAGAAGGTGAACAAAATTTAAATGCAAAATAACTTTAACGTTTTATATGAATTCAGCAAAATTAACAATGATTAGACTTGTTACATTATTACATTAAAAATGACGATTGCACCTGAATAGCTGATCATTTTCTATGTCTCGGTTTATTTGGTAAATCGCATCTTACAAATAGATATATAATTTGAATATACAAGAGTTCCAGAATTACACATTTTAACACAGATTACGCGATCCTTCACCGGAAATCCTGATACCATCGTATCGTTTCGCAAATTACCACCTGCGGCAATATCTAATACAGATCTCCACACGTCATTTTGATCGTTGTCGATCGCTGCTGATACAGATCTCAGGACTGGTCTGATCCTGATCCAAGAACATCTCTTCATCGTTACCTCACATCCTCCCTTCTACAAGTAGAGCACAGTGACGCATGCACACAAGGAATATATATTTCGTACATAGAGAAAACTCGCTAGAGAACGGACAGTGAGTGACTCACGTTCTTGGCTTCATTCAAATGAGTTGCTTGTATTCGCAAGACCGCGCCGGGATCGACTATGTCAATAATAGGTTATGTTGAGAACCAGTAACTCTGGCGCTATGCCTCTATATGTCGAGTAACTATGCCGTGGCGCTGTTGTGTGCGAGTATTACGTTGTGAAATTGCGCTTATCGCACCCGTACTAGGGTTTCCCCTCATGAACGCGACAGGATCGACTATGTCAGTAATAGATTATGTTGAGAACCAATAATTATGACGCTATGCCTCTATATGTCGAGTAAACTATGCCGGGCGCTGTTGTGTGCGAGTAATTACGTTGTGAAATTGCGCTTATCGCACCCGTACTAGGGTTTTTCCCCCTCATGAACGCGACAGGATCGACTATGTCAGTAATAGATTATGTTGAGAACCAATAATTATGACGCTATGCCTCTATATGTCGAGTAACTATGCCGTGGCGCTGTTGTGTGCGAGTATTACGTTGTGAAATTGCGCTTATCGCACCCGTACTAGGGTTCCCCCTCATGAACGCGACAGGATCGACTATGTCAGTAATAGATTATGTTGAGAACCAATAACTCTGGCGCTATGCCTCTATATGTCGAGTAACTATGCCGTGGCGCTGTTGTGTGCGAGTATTACGTTGTGAAATTGCGCTTATCGCACCCGTACTAGGGTTTCCCCTCATGAACGCGACAGGATCGACTATGTCAGTAATAGATTATGTTGAGAACCAATAACTATGACGCTATGCCTCTATATGTCGAGTAACTATGCCGTGGCGCTGTTGTGTGCGAGTATTATGTTGTGAAATTGCGCTTATCGCACCTGTACTAGGGTTTCCCCTCATGAACGCGACAGGATCGACTATGTCAGTAATAGTTATGTTTTGAGAACCAATAGCTATGGCGTTATGCCTCTATACGTACGAGTAAGTTCGAGGACTTTAGCTGTGCGCGTGACCTGGAGTGTGTGGTGATGGCCGGTGAGGGGTGCGGGTATGCGCTATGCGCTGCGTCCCGAAAACATTTCCTTTGACTCATGGTTAAAATCCTCCGTTCAGGAATCGTATTGGCCCAAATAACTCATCGCACTCGCCACAATCAGTCCTGTTTTGTGACAGTGCTGAGTGTAAGCTTGTGTGCTTCGCTTTTAACCGATAATGTCTGTTGAGTTAAAGTCAAAAGCCTATTCATAGTCATGCTCGCGAAATTGTGAGTAATGTTGTGAGTAATGATACATTTATGAAGGAAGAGGCAGACCATCAAACTGTTAAAATTCCGTTGTCAAAGGCTCGCCAAAGAACTGCTGCAGCAACTGGAGTGTCAGAGCGAGTTGTGACTAAAATAAACAGTTAACTTAACAAGTTGAAGGTTAGTAACATAGGTGAGTCAATTTTTACTACACCAAACAAAAACCGTCAACGACGTAGAATAGTTGACAATTTCCATGTTGAAGAACATCGAATACCGACTGCAAAACTTTTGAGGGAGGCGCAAAGGGACAAAATATATTTCCAGGGTTGTGAGAAAAGTTTTAGGTGAGTATTAAAGGACCTGGAATTTACTTGGAGAAGGACGGCAAACAATAGGATATTATTAATTGAAATGGCCAGAAATCCGAGAGAAGAGGATAACATACTTGAGAGCGTTTGAAAAATTACAGGGAGCAAGGACGCCCATAATTTATTTAGACGAATCTTATATACTATCGTCTCACGTATGTAACCAAACTTGGTCAAATGGCTCAAATGAAGGGTTACACGTGCCGATTTCCAAGGGCGAGAGACTAATAATTTTATCCATGCGGATGGAGAGAAAGGGTTCTTCCCCAATGCTTTTACATGTTGGAAAGCAAGCAACCATAGTGGAGACTACCACGACAATGTGAATGGGGACATTTTTATGAAGTGGATAAAAGAAAAAGTGTTACCGAATTTAGAACCAAATTCAGTACTAGTATTCGATAACGCGCCCTACCATAAACATACAAATTGATAAAGCTTCTACTTCAAAAAGTAGGAAGCCAGATATAAAGGTGTGGCTTTTTCAAAAAACGGAATACCATTCTGCGACGATATCCTTTTATCCTGAAACTCTACAAACTTGTGCAGCTATATAAAACCAAGGCATGTCCGGTACGCCTTGGACGAAACTGTTCAACTACAGGATCATGACATCTTACGACTTCCGCCCTACCACCCAGACCTCAATCCCATTGAGTTTAATTTGGGCCGAAGTCAACATCATGTGGGGGGGTAGAGAAAATCGAAAGGGACTATGCAGCCGCAAAACCCCAGATTGACAATATTATAGAATCCCTTATTATATCAGTTGGTTCGGATACAGACAGCAGTGACAGTGACCCAGAAGAGGAGGACAACTTGAGTGGAATTGAAGAACTCCAATGAAAAAACAATCATTGTAAGTAACATTTGTTATTAGAAAAACTATATTCTAAGCATTAAATATTATTGAAGTGATTGTAAATTAAATAATAAGAGAATACCAAATAATAACAATAATAGGACTTATCCTTGTTTTTCAGTTGTTATATTGTTGTTTAACGTGTTTTTGAAAATAACGTATGTGTGAATAATAATCGGCAAATCGAAAATCGTGAGTTTAAAGTCGTAAGAGATTCTTGCGCCTTCATCTCAGCGGCTAGCACGTAAACGCAACCCGCCACACAGATAGCGTTCGTTTTTTGAAAGGGTAGTATTAGGGCTGCACGAGCACAGCTAAATTCCTCCAACTGTAACTATGCCGGGCCGCTGTTGTGTGCGAGTATTACGTTGTGAAATTGCGCTTATCGCACCCGTACTAGGGTTTCCCCTCATGAACGCGACAGGATCGACTATGTCAGTAATAGTTTATGTTGAGAACCAGTAACTCTGACGCTATGCCTCTATACGTCGAGTAACTATGCCGGGGCGCTGTTGTGTGCGAGTATTACGTTGTGAAATTTCGCTTATCGCACCTGTACTAGGGTTTCCCCTCATGAACGCGACAAGACCGCGACGTCCCACTGGAATGTAGGTCTGTACTCCGCTGATGCTGAACTAACAACGGTGTGTTGGTGACGAAATAACCGGGGAAAGGTCACGAGCACGACGTTTCACTAGTTACAACCACAACTTAACATCTATCAAATTCTCGTTACAGAAATATCAACTCGTTTATTGCGTGTTTTAGTAACTGAGTAAAGTATGCTATTTAGGTTCCGACATGGTTCTTAAGTCTACGGTCAATGCTTTACATTAAACCTTGAAAACAAAAGAATTTTGTGGCTCAGAATCTTACATTTTTAAGAAGACTCCTAATTAGTATGACAATTATATACAATGAATCGATTTGTGTAATCTCTTATTCTATAGAAATACATTTTACGAGCATAGTACAGTCAATGTGGAGTCTTATAAACGTAATATGAACAATTCCACAAATGTATTGCAAAATTCGGGATCTGCCTGTATATTTAAAATAGAGTATTTTCGAAATCGGTCTACTTTATACCTCTGATATGAAGAATCTTAATCGTTCCCTTCAAAACTAGAACTCAGGGTAAAAATCTCGAAAATGAATTGAGCTATAAACTTGACATTTGGTATATCTTGCTTAGCTATTATTATTAAGGGTTCTTGCAAAATTCCTCTTATGTCTGTATTTTTCTGTCTATCTACCTGTGCGTTTGTTTTCCCCTGGATTTATAAAGAACGAAATCAGGCATTTTTTACAATAAAAATTTACATCTAAAGTTTTTTCTACTAAGGCAACGTACTGTTTGAGGATAAACATGTCCCTCCATGGAATAGACATGTCTAAGCCTTTACGTAGCCTGTGCAGGGTATCTCGATCAACGATGTGGACTTCATTGAGACTTTAAATGTTGCATGAAACATGGTTTTTACTATCCATGAAATTTGACTGAGCATCAATGAGCAACAAATAAAGTCTGACATTTTGTAGGCTCGCAGATTTTCGCTTCTGTTTGCGTGGTGGCTGTAAAACTTTACTTCCCGGCCGATTTTCTGCTGTCCGCAGGACATTTTGAAAATAAATAAGCTACCGACTTGAAACTTTGCATCCTATATCAGCGTAAATTGTTACGTGATACGTAGCATACTCCTCCCTTGTTGTTTTTGGACTGACGAAACAAATGTATAACAATAAACAAAATAAATAAATAAAAAAAACAATTAAATACAGATCTATGTTTTTAAAACTAACTTAGAGATAATCTTTTAGGCTTAACGATAAACATAACCTAAGAAAACTTCAGGTAGTTTCATATCCTTACGGCAATTTCAGATAGTCGATGAAATAAGATGATGAGGAATAAATTGCCTGTAGAGCAAGTCACATTCCTGGTGAGTCACTCGGATTCGCGAGGATGCTCGGCCCCACCTCCGCTTTCCCGTTCGGACGGTGAAAGTATTGTGGTCATAATCGACCTCTTCGCCGATGATATGCTGCTGGAGATTTAACCGGCTTTTTAAACATTCCCAAACTTTCTTCGGCTGTTTGGACATGTCTATTAGACGGAAGCGAGTTACGTGACAGGTTGTAAAACTATATACTTACCGTTTGTGTAATTGCATACTTCCGGACTGGATCTTGGCGAGTAATGATCGAGAATACCAATATTTCGAGCGGTGTCGGTTTCATTTCTGAGAATCAATTTTGAAACCATAATCATTATATTATTATTACAGTTAGCGTTGTTTATTGCATCCAAAGTGGTTGTCTTCTCACAAATGCATTATAATTTTAAAACCTTACATGATTGAATATTTCTGGGCCGTTATTTTTAAGTAGCTCATTACACTGAACAATCAACTAATGCACTTTGTAGGATTGAATTGATTCTTACATGAGTCATATAAGGTATGTTATTGCCTGATTACTAAATATATTAGTAATTGTTAGATTAAGTATTTTAATCAAACAAATAAATTTCAATATCATGGAAAACTTTACATTAAGTACAATCACCTAATTATTTAGTACAGTATTAGGTGAGAATCCAATGTAGGTATTTAGCATAATGCAATATCGTTTAATATTACGAGATGATATGAACTGTAGCCTGTGTTTCATTGATACTACATGTAATAAGATATGTGTAAATTGTATGTTATTTCGATTAATTGGAAAATAAATATTAGGTTGGACAATACTACTTGAAAACGTATAATATCGAATATACCGAAGTCATCAAAGTGGGTAGATTTAGAGATTAGCCGTTCTGATTGGAAGTTAAATACAACGTAGGGACCATAGTTCGCATTGATTACAAAGTGGAATTTATTAAACGCACCAACAGATTATTTAATGGTAACTCTTTTTCCACGTTTTACCTGTATAAGACTTTGACTTGCGGAATCCCAGTTTGCTAGTCTTGCCATTTTTTATGATTTTTATTGTCTGAAAGTAAGGAGTAGAGTTGCTTGTTTACGTCAAAAGAGGTGTAGTTATTGTAACTTAAAAGTAGATTGTGGATGCGAAATTTCTCTACATTCGATGTCCGACATTCACTATTCTTCGCATACTTATACTCAGCAGAAAATGAGACTGACCTGACATAGAGCTAAGTTAGAATCTTTTAAGTTTCCCAATAATGAAAGTTATGGTTCTATGAGTCTGAGTGCCTGCTCTGTCCCTCCCTTGAGTTGGTTAAGCAGGCTGGCGGCGCTGATAAAATTTAGGTTTGAGATAAAGATACCTTAGGTGGAATTCCCGTCTGTGATCGTAGTTGTTTTTAATACTATTACTATCGTCGTATTGTATTATTTTCTCTTATTCTTTTCTTACAAGATGCTCGCATAGACCATTATTGACAGGAAAAACTGCAGCTTAAACAGGAAATATTTTCTTTAATTCATTCTTTATTTTACCACATTTTGATTACAATATTCTAGCTTGGCGGTAGTAAAAAAAGATTGTATATACTAATAAAATACTTCTAAAAGTTACATAATAGATAAAATAAGCAAAATGCATTTTCAATTCTTACAGTAAAGAAGTCACACAGCAAAAAGTTTTATCCTACTGACTAATAAACTCATCAAGAGACAGTTATATTTTATTTACACAGCACCGGGAAATTGCTCGATAACTTTGTTAAAGTAACACTAAACTCAGCTCGTAGTATATAGGTGCTTATAAATCGTTCTCTGTTTTAACGTTGTAGGTGGTGTGGTCAAGACCAACGTATTGACTATTGGCGGCTGTATAACTGGAGAAGCGGCTCGGATGTTCTCTTCTTCAATGACTTCACGCGTCATTATAAATGACTGGCCAAACTAGTATTGTTGGCGTAGAATGGCTTTCAATAGGCACAGAATATCTTGGTTGATTCCAGTGTTTGCAGCAATTCGTTCGGCAATAGCTTGCTTGAGGAAGTCTGGTCATTGCAACAGCTATATTTTCAAAATCTCCTTCCGCCTCGAACTGCGACGTTCAAACTGTGGTACATTTGGTCTCTCCTTGAAGCAATAGATGTCTTTGGAGTTGGTGATTTGATATTTGGTAAAGTTGAATAAGGTGAAGGCGAAGATGGTGTAAAGTCGGCCTTTGCAAAAGTTGAAATCTTCCTAAAACCTGTATTGTCATGTGAACAACAACGCTCGTTCCTCGGGGAATCACGATGATTTGTATGCCCATCAAATGAGGTCACCGAGAGTGTCTTTGATGGTCTTGCTCTGCGCTCGTTCCTCTGTGAAGAACATGTCTCCTTTGTGCATGCACCAGACGCTTATCTTCGACAGCAGTTTAACGTGGTTTTTCTATACCTTTGCGAGACGGCGACGCGTTAGTGTTGCATCTGTTGGTAGAATTGTGCTATATGATTGGCCATTTCCCCGTAGTTTTCCTCAGATTGTCAAGCACACATTGTGTTGACGGATTTGTTGTAGTGAATGTTCCTTTCGTAACCAAGTTTTTCGGGCATTGAACAGCATGCTGTTGGCAATTCCTGGTAAAAAATCCCTTTGAACACAAAACATTTTAGGTGTTACTTATAAAATCAATTGGACATACAAAATGTGCTAGATTGAGATAATATGAATTTATTTTTCTTTTATTTCTTTATCAGGGTAACTTGTCATATTTTACATTTTTAGTAAGTACCTCTTCCAATAATTTATATTTATCTGTGGACATGGTTGGTTGGGGTAAGTAATATACAGTAGATTCGGCTAAGTTGTTTCACGTATTCTCTGTTTTTCAAAGCTTGAAAAAGGTGCTACAATCCCTAGTAAAACTATATTTTGTTTTTCAACTTGTCGATGTGGCAGAAATATGAAATTTGACACGGATCTTAAGCTCTCACCAGACAAATACAAGATTTTTCATGTATATCGTCACACCCATAGGTGTGAAATAGGTTAGCAACCTCAAGAATAACTATATTTTTTTTTTTTTTTTACTTCCCGCTGTCCTAGAAACTTGAAATTTTACACACATGTGTATTGTGCATTCAACAGACTTCTGGTACCGAAAATACATTAGAATGAAAGTAGATTATATAGGAAGTACTCACTGTTTCCTTTAATAGACTTTTCAGACCAACCAAGTGTATAATTTCTTGATCTTTAGAACAAGATAAACACTAATACGACGCCAGAAACACCTTAGACCAGATGTATACAAAAATGGCTTAAAGTAGATGCTTTTTGAAGAAATAACTGTTCAGACCAATGTAGTATATACTTTCTTGGTCACGACAACAATTTAACGCTACTATAGAGCCGGAAGTGCCTTAGAAAGGAGGTAGACTACATGGAAGTA
This sequence comes from Homalodisca vitripennis, assembly GCF_021130785.1. NCBI lineage: Eukaryota > Metazoa > Arthropoda > Insecta > Hemiptera > Cicadellidae > Homalodisca > Homalodisca vitripennis. The sequence goes on from NC_060208.1 coordinate 148,041,171, forward strand.
AACTTGATTATTTAATGGAAGTAAACTCTTTTTGACAGAAGTAGACTTTTCAGAACAACGTATGCATATAATTGTTAGGTTTGGACAATCGCTATATGACACTGGAATTAACTTCGACCAGAAGTAGATTTAAATGACCGAAAGTAGACGTTTTTTACTGTATTTTCTTGATCAAGGGCAACAATGCACACCCTGATGGGGCACAGGGAATAACTTAAACAGGAAGAAGATTACAAGAGCTGAAAGTAGTTCGTTTTTTTACTAAATTATGCGTCTAAGATCGAGTATATACATAATTTTTTGTTCGTGAGAACAAGGCAAACTCTGCTATGGTGTTTGAAATATAATTGTTCGAACAAGAAATGCTTCTTCACATCTAGACCTTAAGATCCAGTAGCTGTTTTGTTACCGTTTGAACCTGTTAACAGTGACCACTGAAATAATCTGTAATTTAAACATATCTATCTCCGATTTTAAATTATTACAGGACTCCGTCTCACTTCTCAAAGTATTCTCGCTGATTACTACTGATTTTTTATTTATTTATAAATATTTATTTATTATAAATATTTATTTTGATTTATTTATTATTTCTTCACTATGGCCTAACATAGTAGTGAAATTGTTGGAACTACTCATTGAAATATTAATGGAATGTTCTTGAGAAATTTGTGTAATTCATTGCTACCCATAAGAATGTTTCACTATCCGACTTCAGGGGCCCAAACATTGCTCTTTGAACTTAAATTACAATTATTATGAAGTGGATCAGGAGATTGTTCACTTATTTTCAGGAGTGTTTATTATACCATTAAAATCGATATGCCTATTACGTACCTCTTAGGTAATCCCTTGCGAAGCCGCTGGTAACTGCTAGTTATAATAACATGTTCACTGTTCCTTATACAAGTGTAGCAGTTACTGCGCTGTTTGGTACACTAGTTACTGTACCAATGCTGCCGTAGTAGACATCAAAACATTGTTTTCTTCGAAGATAAACTTCAGACACCATAATCTCTTATTTCCTTGTTTTTTACACGCGTGGTAATTTCTTTTATAAGTGTGCTATTAAAACAATGATATTCCATAGTTGCTCGGTTAATATTTTGTTCAATGAATACAAATTCGATTTCATTAAAGGAGATGGAAGGTTATTGAATTTCTTGAAATAAACGTGTTACAACTATAAAAACACTCAGGATTTATAGATTTCCTTCTTATGAATCAATGTAATTCTGATTGAAGCTTTTAATGCTTAGATATAATAATTAAAATTACATTGATGTAAGATTGCAAAATATTTCTTTCTTCATATGGACTCTCCTGATATGCTGAAAGATTTTGTAGAGAAGATCTCATTTATGTCGATTCTGTACAAGAGTACGTAACCATGAAGGTTATTTAGTATTATTGCATAAAATTTGTTGTGCCTATGAATATGAATGAAAACAAGAGTCGATAAGGAAAAGAAATAAAACTCATCAATTCTATTTCTGGAAATGAGTGAAAACATCGGAATTTGTAGATACTTTTAACTGTGATTATCAAGGACTTTTGCCCATTTTGTGCGTATGACACATCGTAAAAAGTCAAAGCTATGTATAGAAACCTGTATGTAAATTGTTATCTCTCACTCTCAGACCGTGTTGACTCACTCATATAACCTCGGCTGCAGGAGTGGGCGCAGTAGAACTCAAATGGTCAACGACGGACATGAGCGTATCAGATGGGCGACATCACGACTCTGGGATGTCGACATCTTCTCTCAAAGCGTCCACAGCAAATTGACAAAATCTGGGTGACACTTGACACATTTATTCCTCTCCAGTCACCGGTGTGCAATATTATCTCGCCTGCCGCATTTGGTGACGCAGGCCCCTACAAGGGGTCGGGGACGGGACAGATTGCGACACGCAGGTCGATTAAGGGCTCAGGTTTGTCAGGTGGTCCTAATACTGCACAGCATTGTCGCCTTCATACACTGAGTAAATACACTTGCGACATCCTAAATGTGCAAGCCCTCAACAACTTTGGAAATCCAGGGTAAATTGCTCCTCTGACTCTGAGTATGCGTGGACATCCATTGATAACCCAATTCATTATCCATACCACATCTATAAAGGTGTGCTGTTGTACAATGTAAAGGCAAAAAATATACATCGTCAACGGAAATTTAATAAATACGTTTTAAAAAATGAACAAATTACTGGAAATCAGATATTACTACAGTATGGCCAACGGCTGTTGTTTCCAGGTGCGTGCCATAAAAACCAGTATTACAACTTGACGCAAATAAATTAAATTATTGTTTTAAATTAATTTTTTGGTAATTATTTTTAATTTTAAAAACCCCTTTATGGTTGCTCCTTATAGGATCATGAGTGATTGAAAGCATAACGTCTAAAATCATATATTAAGAGAATTATCCATCCCAGCCCAATATTATTATCCATTCAGTTTCCTTTTCTGAAGATATATAGTTTTAGTTATTTAACCAAGGCTGTAGGCTGTAGGCATTTAATGGGGTGTACATATTAAGGGGTATATTGTAATCAATATCAAAGAGAACTTCTTGACGATAAGGAGATTAATTTGTACAATATATGAAGAGTAAGTGAGAGCACGTTTTGTATATAAAAAATAAATTTAGCTGGATAATACGTTATTAGAAACCTGTATTTATAAAAATAGTATTTAATTTTAAATTTTCATTTCTAGTATATACTACTAGGTATAATTCAAGTATATACTACAAAACTTGTATTTTTAACTTCAGCCGTTTTTAGGCATGGATACAAAATTTATTAATTTAAATGGATATAATTCCTCCTGGAATGATAAAAGATATTCCTATCGTGAGGGAAATAACCCCAAGTGATGAGACTTTGGAATAAAAAAACATAATCTGATTGGATTATCAGCTTTAATTAATTGCCACAGAAATACTTTCCAAGCTATAGGCAGTTTTAAATGTGCCTCGGTAATTCAGAGAATTCAAAATAATTTGTGTTCAAACTGTACAAAATACAATTGTAAGACCTATACTTGAAACAAATAAATACATGTAGATAATACTATACCTCCTTTAAATTGACAACATTACGTCGATATGCGACTGATACCACGGCATGGGGATGCTTATTTCTAACTTTAGCTACTAGAGAGTTTATATAAACCTCTTATAATAATAGGGTTCAATGTTTAATATTAAGCAAGAAATGTATTGCACTGATTCCTTGTATCACTAAACGGTGGTAAATGTCCGGAAAATCTCGTTTGTTTCACAATCCGTCCATCGTAAAAAACAAAATTTAACCTATAAAATACAACAAAGAATAAACCTATAAACTTATAAATCTGATACATAACTATACTCTACTTTATATAGTTTAATGAGTTTCAAATCACATTTTCCACGTATAAATATATACTTGATTACATCTATACTAATTATATACAAAGAGTATTTCAGTCCCAGACTTATTCTACTTGATGTTATTTAACACGTTGACTGCAGTGAAAGTATCCAGCTACAGACTCAATGACTATTATATACGAAAGTAATTGTTCAATGCCTTCAAGAATTTTGTACTTTAGAGCTTGTGACAGTAATGTTAGCATCATTTGCACCCGGAAAATTGTATTTAACATTGGTCGTGTCTCCACAACCCTATTTAGGATTTTAAGAATTATATCTGTAGTGTTCTGCTCTAAAGAAGCAACAACTAATTACTTTTTATTTTACACCACATTACATAGTATTACGTAGCAGTGCTGCAAGAACAGCAAAGTTCTTGAGATTGATCCCTTGGGCATTCCTGAACTGTCTGTCTGACAGTTATGTCACAATGACAATGATGACAACCCAGGTTAGTATTAACTAATTCAGTGAGACACGGCTACTCAGCAAGAGCCTTTGATATTCTTTGGGTGCACGAGAACCAGTCGGGCAACTCTGATCTTGCAGCAATACGTCATCTTTCATCCGCGGTCCACTTTCGCAGCTGTCTAACAAATAGAGCAGCTAGTAAGTTCCGTATTCCATGACAGTGACATGATCGGTTGACAACTTGTTCTTGGTACTCGATCTATCTCGGTTCCGCCGTACTGCTCTACTTTCTTTCTTCAAACTGTTTAACCTTTGTAAATTCGGTTGTATCATTGTGTATCTACCCTTGCAACATTGAGTAGAGTATATGAGTTGAAGCATTAATAAGAGGCATTGACTTTTATCATAAAACCCCATGTTGAAAATTTGAATAAACATTCTGAATGAATTTCTTTGATTTGAACGAATTTCTTAATTCTGATCAGGTTAGTTCTTTGTTTAAATTTTGTTTTGGACGATGAAAGGATTGTGAAGGAAACATGATTTTTCCAGACATTTGCCATCGTTCAGTGATACAATACAATCAGTAAAACTACGTTTCGAGATCTGAAATCTGATCTCTTCTTCAGGTAAATAACTAAACTAATGCATAGCTACAACCTATGCTACAACAGCTGTGTTGTTTTGTCTACTTCATGCACACTAACTCTAAAACATGCACTTAATAAAAACCAAACAGAACTGACCAGAGGTCAATAGTAAAAGACGATTGTCACGGCAGAAACAAGATGGTGGAAAAAAGAAGGACGGGAGAGGACCTGTTTTATTATTGGTTTATGCTATTATTGTCAGGTTAGTCTTACAGAAGTAGCATTGTGTTGTAGTAATGGTAGAAAAATGAGAAGCCATGTATTTTATGGGTACTTTGCAGAAACAAAAATTATGTAGTAAATGACACAATAAATACTTTTTGTTTCATAAAATCATTAGGAATTCTATATATATTTAGTCGGTATAAGAAAAATTTCAAATTATCAGTTTCCATGATAACTTAGAAATTTTCAAGTCTCTTTTTAAGATAATGAAATTGACTATGATGAAGCTAATAGTGTTGGGATATACGAAAATCAATTTTTCGAAATTCTTTAACAAACAGTTCCGAATTTAAATCAAAAATTGTTATTGAACTCCCAACAAATTTTAACTGTTCCTTCCCTATTATAGACATGCAGCGTAACCTACGGATATGACTAATTATTTTATCAATATTTATTGGTGGGTATTATTCTTTGGTGAAGTTAATTATAGTATCTTTCGCTTTGCAAGTTTAACCTCGGAAAATGTCAAGTTACGCTATATACAGTGTTGTTATAAAAAAACAATAGTTTTCCAATGATCTAATCCTTTAAAAGTACACTGTAGTCATTTTCTACAGCAAGAACGTACATATCTTCTAAAATTCTTTATTTTCATTGGTATGTTTGAGTTAAAAACCATTATTATCGAGCGTATTTAGATAGTTTCCATGTGGGAAAATGTTTCACATGGTTCAAGCGATCACGGATCAGTATGTGGAGTATCACCTGGTCATGGAATGTTAAATCCTTCAATAAACTTCAATAAAGTGTTAAGTGCCCCCTTTTAAGTTACTTAGTGTCGCGAACGACCGAATGACCAATGAGATCTAAATAACGTTCAAATTCAACTTTTTGTTACAAAATAAATTTAGTTTTAAGTCATAAATAACCTATTTCTTAGCTAAGAGATTCACTATGTTACTTAATTAATACATTGGAACGTTGTTCATGCCCAACTGCTACATCAGGCATGACGGCATGACGAATATCATACTTGCCTGCTTGCATCTCGGTTTTAGGATCTCAAGCTCCCGATGTACAAAAGTTTGAAACTTAAAACTGGATGAATGGTGTGCCTTACTTCACAACAAATCCTTATATTCGTACCATTGTTGTTGTTATGTTAGCAAAAAGGACGTTGGACGGCGGCGACAAGGCGCGCGGCGCGCCGATGACGAAGGCGGTCCAGCCAGTGATGAAGTCAACTTTCACTGGCACGGTTGTCAACGACCGGTGGCCTTGGCACTCTCAGACGGCAACCGGTCAGTTGGCAACGATTACAATAATAAACACCCTCGACCTTGCAGTGCTCTCGTGTCTGGGCCTGGACGATTGTGTCAACTACTGACCGGTGGCCTTGGCACTCTCATACGACGGCAACCGGTCAGTTGGCAACGATTACAATAATAAACACCCTCGACCTTGCAGTGCTCTCGTGTCTGGGCCTGGACGATTATGTCAACTACTGACCGGTGGCCTTGGCACTCTCCGACGGCAACCGGTCAGTTGGCAACGATTACAATAATAAACACCCTCGACCTTGCAGTGCTCTCGTGTCTGGGCCTGGACGATTGTGTCAACTACTGACCGGTGGCCTTGGCACTCTCATACGAGACGGCAACCGGTCAGTTGGCAACGATTACAATAATAAACACCCTCGACCTTGCAGTGCTCTCGTGTCTGGGCCTAGACGATTGTGTCAACTACTGACCGGTGGTCTTGGCACTCTCATACGAGACGGCAACCGGTCAGTTGGCAACGGTTACAATAATAAACACCCTTGACCTTGCAGTGCTCTCTCGTCTAGTGCTAGACGACTATGTAAAGGTATCTGTGGAATGGCTGAAGAGATTGATAATTATAAAAAACCGATCAACCGGAGTGTCTAAGGATCCGACAATACGTAGTGCACGAGTTACCACCCAGACGGACAGAGCCAGACAAACAGCACTTTAGTATTTTTACGCCTGAATCAATACAGTATTTTCTTGAACCAACAGGAATGTGTGTAACAAGTTTTAGGTTTCTGAGCCCTTTCTATCAAAATTTATTACACACAGATAGACAGAGTAGACAGACTGCTCTTTGGCCCTTTAGCCTCAAAATAGTTTATTGCTTTTGTATTAAGAGAAACCTTTATACCACGTTTTTAGTCTCTAGGACCTCTTTATCAAGAGTCACCGTAAAGACGGACAACGACACGATTTTAAGAAGACCTTTCATATCATAAATGATGAGTATGATGAGTAACTGTCATTGAAAAGATGTTAGAATGGTGAAATATTAAGATTAAATTAAGTAAAGATAGCAAATGCTCGCTAATGACCCTAACATGTTTTAGACACACTGACGGAAAGGAATGAAAAAAAATGTTTTAATTTGATTGATGACTACATTTACTACAAAATGTACTCCACAACATTTCAAACAATTTGAGGAAGGTGATCAGCGACTAGAGATTATCTCTAGATTATCACTGCGCGCCGTGAAATGTTCAGCATCAACATTCAGTTATTCTCTCGCTACAGTCGTGCTCTCCCTAACCCCTCGGTGTTTGGTTTACTTTCTACTAGAGAGCGATCTGCCAAACAAGAGAAGGCTCTCGCCGACCACACAATCGCCATCAATTGCCAGTGGAATCGAGTGTTGTCAAAGACCGGCTAATGCAGAAGAGTCGGTAGCGGATTTCACGCGATGTGAAGCTCTAACAAAACCTCTTACAAATGCTTTCCCAACACTTGAGCAGACTCAGTACCATTCTAATAAATGTATTTATATAGCGTACACCTCTCACGCAAGCTTGCAAAGAAAGAATCACGCTCACCTCCTCAAAGGAGGAAGGTAGGCTATAAGTAAATAACTCACCACAATTGTAGCGTTATTATTGCTACATTATCTTTATAAAACGACACTTAGCTTTCTACAAGGATTAACAATTCTGAATCCTCTATCATAACACTCGTTTGGTAAAATCTACAAAAAATGTAGTGTATTCGATACTTTTTGTTAATGTTCAAGGAGTCTTACTTGAAACATATTGGACAAAACGATTTCCACATGCAGCATATTAAAATTATAATTTAAGAATTTAAAATCTGAATATAGTCCTAATCTATGTACCTTTTGGGCTAACCTTGTCAAAAAACCTTTTTATAATTTTGTCCTAGTCCTTCGTACGTGAAAAGGGCTACATCATAAATTATTTTCACGTTGAAAAGTCGTACTATCGGTTCCAATTTAACCAAAAGTTAGTAGATTTCATTAATAATTCCTTCACGAGTAACTGTTATCTTGACATATATAAGTAGAGATGGATATATAAGTGTATTACTAATTTATACAATTTTTGTGTTATTGCATGACAACGTTGACATTTTAATGTGCCTACTTTTATTATTTTAAAAATTATAAAATTGTTATCAAACAATCTTAAAATCCTAAGGTTTAAATAATTATAGGCCTAAACAAATAAGTGATTTTCTTCAACGTTTACTCTGTATGAGCATAACCTACAACGAAACACTATATGTACGTAACAATTCGCTTACTACAATAACGGTTTAAGAGTTTTTCAAATTATTAATCCACATTATGAAATATCTGAGAGATTATATTATATAAACATTTACCATACTGAAAATATTGATTTTAAGGATTACAACTTTGCATGAGAGATTAAATGCAGGTAGCAGATTTAGTTGGTGTGTTGTGTTCACCTATGGTCGTGTTTAATTGTACTGCTACTCCAACGTATATTTCTAAAAAAACGTTTTAGTCCACCATCTTCAAACCTGAGATACCCAACCAATTTTAAAACGAATATCTTTAAAGAATTTAATAAAACTGAAAGGTTTTTAGATTCGAATAGGTAACCTCAGGTTTTGGCATTTCTTGTCTAAAATACGTAATATTCCGAGTAAATTCGTTTAAATACGTGATTTTGGGTTTGAATTCGTTATACACTTTTAATCAGTCATTTTTAATACGTTCAGACTATATAAGTTGCTTATGCATTTGGATTGTGAACATGATATCTGTCGTTACGTCAAATTAAGTCGGTTATAAGTGTACGTGTGTGAAACCACATACATCCGTAACTAAAGATTATTTTGGAGTCTAAAAGGTGCGACAGGCAAAACTAGAGATTTGGTAGAAATTGTATAATGAGGTTGATTGCAATGAGGATATTTCCATAACATAGCTAGAATGATTTTTTCTTCCGCTGCCTTTGGACTCAGCACTAATATTAAGTAATTTTCTAAAAGTTCATACGAATGAGGGAAATGTAAAGGTTGACTTCATTTAACACATGTTTATCGTGTAAAGTTTGAAGATTCGTGTTGAACATTATTTTGATATTCAGAATTTAAAAAATTGTAACAGACTGGAGGTAGAGAGGCACGACTCGACCTGCGAGTGACATCGTTACGACACAAGATGTCCTGTCACCACCGTCACCGTCGTCTGATGTCCTCACGCACAGAGCGGGCGGCACGGCACAGGATGAGTACTGGCCTCTCGTTAAGAGAAACTGCACACGGATTGTCCGTCGAGAAAGTGATTTATCATTGTACTCTTGAAAGGGCAGCGGCGAGCGGAAGCTTTGTTTCAATAAGTGTTGGCAAATGAGCCCAATATTCCTGGAAAATCTTGTGTGGAAAGATTCTAATTATTGCCAACTCTGGAGAGCGATTGAAATGCGTAATTTGATTACTTATAGTTAAGAGTGTAAATGTATTGCAGATTATTTTACTGTAGAATGTTAATATGTGGATTCCACGATTTATGTTCTCAGATGCTACCTCGATGCTAAGAAATAGCACTATTGTAGGAGTATACAACTTACCATTAGAATTTCTACATATTTGTTTAGTTGAAGTCCATTTTGAAATACAATTCTCAAGTTCTCATCTATTTATTACAGTAGATTATTTAAGTACGTTTTTTCAACATTCGTTCTAATGCACATACTGAACGGGATTTAGGACCTAGCTTATGATGTTTACACCAGAAGAGAGATATATGTAAATAATTCTTTGATTTATTTGGAACATTTTAGAGGTTTCTTTAGAACTAGAAGATAAAAAAGCTTCAACCCGACGACGGTATGTTCGCTAAAATGGAGTATTGGTAGGCGCTGGAACATTTGTTAACATGCCATTTATAACTAACTATCAATAAATATTGCTACGACATATCACTTCCTTGGTTTGATAAGGTTCCAACTGACATTTTTGTCAAAATCGAGTTATCTATAATGTTATATAATCATCTATACAATATGCATATTAGTTATCATTCCTAGCCTATATTTACAGCAGTATAGTGGTTAATAGTGTGACAAGGTACTAACTGCAGTTAATGCTTCTCTGAAAAGACAAGAATCCAACTGCACAGATGTTAATTGTTGATAGGTTGATTTTAATTACAAAAGAGCTAACCAATCTTGAAAATGTTTACTTTAATAAGTTTATGTTGTAGTTATATTGTAAAAATGTACTAAAGATTTATATTTACAGTATAATAGTTCCTGAAGGAAATATAGCAACGGTAATATAAAACACACAATCCTTCTCATTACTGCAGATAAAACAGAATATTTGGGTTCTCGTCTCAGTATTGGAAAAATTATTTACCACAAAATAATCGTCCAAACAATATCAACTCACCGAAAAGAAAGCAAACACAAACAGATCTTAAAAATGAGGATGATGAGAAACCATATTTACAGATATGCGTTAGCATATACATTATACTTCTAATAATGGACCCTGGTATGATTTACAATAAAATTCGAACGAAAGCGTACATGCGAGAAGTTACGAATGAGGAAAAGAGAAGTAAAAGTTTACCTGTATAGTTACTTTATGTTATAATGACTCCTCATGTTATGATTATTACACTAAAATTGAGAACTCAGTTCTCAATTTTAGTATGGAAAACCTTAAAAATTACTAACAGTTAAATACTCTTTGCCAGACCACTCTTGTGTCTGGGAAGTGGACAATATTCAAAGTATTATTAAAAAAGCACTGTCCAAAACTAATTTCTATTATCCAATTCGATTAGTTTGATTTTCAAAACCAGTCAGCCTAAAAAATCCCTACCGCTTCATCAAAATGCGACTTCAAGGTTTTCAAGGCATAGCAAGACTTTTCAACTATAGTATAAGGCTATCCCTTTCATTAGTGAGGATTTTTCTTTTATTTACCCAAACCAACCAAATTTTTATGATAAGGTTTCATTCATTACCTTGTTTGAACATATCAGTTAATCAAATGAAAAGTTTATTGAGACACCTCAGAAGGACGCCAAAAATTCAAAACATAAAATATTAAAACAATTTAAGAAGTCTGATAAAAGTCAGTTCTGAAAACAAGAAAGCCTTTAAGGTATCATTAATCCTCATTCCTATTCAAGAAACGGAATAGTTGCTATGAGCATGGAGTTCAGTGGATTTTAAGAGTGCCGGGCAATCGATTTGGCTATTTACTAACTTTAATAGCAGTTAATAGCACGTAGGTGCCTTAGATGTAGAGGAGGGATATTAAATAAATACAAAATAACCAACTGAAACATAACGGTATGTAAAACCAAGTCTAGGCCTAGCGTCCTGATAAAGTGGTTCTGAGTCTGTAGTAAAAGACCAATGTAGTTGAACTGGTAGAGCGGACATATAACAGATGCGTACTCCAGCAAGGGGTGTACAATGGACTATAAAAATTCTTGAAACATTTGAATATAAGTCCAATTAGTGTATAGGCTCTCGTTCGTGTATGATATGTTCCAAGGGCTAATAGAGGGAGTCATAATTATACCCAGATCCATTACCTTATTGACATACATCAATTCACAGTCATTCAAGTTGTAATCATACAGTTGTATGATTCAGAGTTCATAATCAGAGCAACGTTTGTAAGAAATTACAGCGCATTTAAACACATTAAGCTCTTGACATTTTTATGACACCAGTTGATAAGGGAATGTTGATAAGGGACCGTTGGGGGAATTTTTCATGCAGAGCACAATACATATTTCCAACACTCTGATGTCATCGGTAAACATTAAAAACGAATTAAACACACAATGATGATACACTAAAATTCCGTGCAATGGAGTCATTACATCTTACAATTAGAGTTTAGTGTTTAAGATAATTGTCCAGCCAACAGAGAAATTGGACATTAACACCGTAGTCTCCAACCTTAGCTATCAGAAAGCTATGGTTGACTTTGTCAAAGGCTTTAGAAAGATGTGAATGCACGCAGTCCACTTTGAAAACAATGATTTTGACATTTAAGTGTTAACTTGGAGAATGGAGTGTTTTATTGATTTAACAGTGGACTAAATACCTACTGACAAGTATGTTGATTATTAAGGACTGCAAGCTACATTCTTTATCAGTTTTTCCATTAAGACAATAATAAGTATAATAGGTTTGAACTATGTAGTTTTAATTGGCAGTTAGAACAATGTCTCTTTGCTGAAAACTAAAGTTCTTTTGAACAAGGTTCTAACTTCATTTTCTAATGCCTGAAAACAAAAATGTAATTGAATTTCATTCAATTTTGACCAAACAATCAATGAAAAATTGATATAAAAGTATTTTCAAGTAATCATGACAATAAAACAGTATTAAATCAAAATTGAAACAGTGTATAACCAAGGTAGTAAGTGATACATTACTTCTTTAGGTTGATTATAATATGGTAAATGTACACGCCCAAATAAAAGTATGATTTGTGAAAAATATGATCCATATATCTTTCATTATTCTTTGTCATAGTTTTTATATTTAGTTCTCCGTGCGTCCAACCTGCTGGTCCACTAGGTGTGTCACGGCGTGGAAGGATTTTTGAAGGAAATGTTCTTATTGGCTATAAGAAATGTTATGTAAAGTCATAGTTTTTATTTAGTCCTCCGTGCGCTCAACCTACTGGTCCACTAGGTGTGTCACGGCGTGGAAGGATTTTTGAAGGAAATGTTCTTATTGGCTATAAGAAATGTTATGTAAAGTCATAGTTTTTATTTAGTCCTCCGTGCGCTCAACCTACTGGTCCACTAGGTGTGTCACGGCGTGGAAGGATTTTTGAAGGAAATGTTCTTATTGGCTATAAGAAATGTTATGTAAAGTCATAGTTTTTATTTAGTCCTCCGTGCGCTCAACCTACTGGTCCACTAGGTGTGTCACGGCGTGGAAGGATTTTTGAAGGAAATGTTCTTATTGGCTATAAGAAATGTTATGTAAAGTAATAGTTTTTATTTAGTCCTTCGTGCGCTCAACCTACTGGTCCACTAGGTGTGTCACGGCGTGGAAGGATTTTTGAAGGAAATGTTCTTATTGGCTATAAGAAATGTTATGTAAAGTCATAGTTTTTTATTTAGTCCTCCGTGCGCTCAACCTACTGGTCCACTAGGTGTGTCAAGGCGTGGAAGGATTTTTGAAGGAACTTTTCTTATTGGCTATAAGAAATGCTATATAAAGTCATAGTTTTTATATTTAGTCCTCTGTGCGCCCAACCTACTGGTCCACTAGGTGTGTCAAGGCGTGGAAGGATTTTTGAAGGAAATGTTCTTATTGGCTATAAGAAAAGTTATGTAAAGTCATAGTTTTTATATTTAGTCCTCCGTGCGCTCAACCTACTGGTCCACTAGGTGTGTCAAGGCGTGGAAGGATTTTTGAAGGAAATTTTCTTATTGGCTATAAGAAAAGTTATATAAAGTCATAGTTTTTATATTTAGTCCTCCGTGCGCTCAACCTACTGGTCCACTAGGTGTGTCAAGGCGTGGAAGGATTTTTGAAGGAAATTTTCTTATTGGCTATAAGAAATGTTATATAAAGTCATAGTTTTTATATTTAGTCCTCTGTGCGCCCAACCTACTGGTCCACTAGGTGTGTCAAGGCGTGGAAGGATTTTTGAAGGAAATTTTCTTATTGGCTATATGAAATGTTATGTAAAGTCATGGTTTTTATATTTAGTCCTTCGTATGCCCAACCTACTGGTCCACTAGGTGTGTGTCAAGGCGTGGAAGGATTTTTGAATGAAATTTTCTTATTGGCTATAAGAAATATTATGTATAGTCATAGTTTTTATATTTAGTCCTCTGTGCGCCCAACCTACTGGTCCACTAGGTGTGTCAAGGCGTGGAAGGATTTTTGAAAGAAACTTTCTATAAGAAGGTTATAAGAAATGTTATGTCTAGTAAAAATGTTAACAACATTGGATACTCTCTTGCATTCAATTGGTTTCAAATTTAACATGTTACATCTGCTCAGGAATGAATCGTTGGCAATTTGTAAGCGAACATTGTTTTGGAGGCTAGTAACACTAACGTTTGGAATTCACAAAAAACTGTTATTGAAGAAAAAGAACTTTAAAACCTATTATACAATTTTACAAGTTACTTATATACGCAACAAGGGTTTCAAAAATTCTCATTTGAATATCTTATTATACAAACTAATAAATTTAGAAAAATAAAGGAATGGAAGATAACTATTCATTTTAACAATATACAATCTGTGACGTAGTTTTAGCTTTCTGCATCTAAAACTCCAATATAATTAGTAGTTAAAAATTGCATTACAAACAATATTTGACTGTGTTGCATTAAATAATTTTATTATTTATGTACTCTCATGAAGACCATTAAATTAATAGTCTTGGTTTTTACTTTTATCAACTAATTCACTTGAGGAAGTGAATATATGCAGATGGAATAGAAAGTAGTTTCCCAGTTGTACTTCATGGTTTGTTTTAAAATGAACCATTAAGTATGATTTGGCCGTATCTGAATTCTTAACATTCTGCGTAAGAAAGCTGATTGGAATTCGATTATAAATACAGAAACTAAAAGCCATGAACCGATTAAAGTAGAATATAACATCATTCCGGAGTCTGTGGTTCTTGCAGAACTGGTATTCCTGAAGACAATCCCAGGTGTAACCAGTTCGCAAGAATTCTGGAACAAAAAATGGCCAGCTGCAACGGGACATTTACCTTATGCGGAGCGGATAACCTTCACACCGTTGGCCCAGTCCTGCAAATGCTACGTGGATTACGGTCAGAGCTGCACCTTTCTTTTTTAGTTTAATTTCTGGTTGGTATATGAAGCAATCTAGTCAACTGGCCATGTGATTGAACGGGATGAAAACAAAATTATCGAAATGTTTTTTTGCTGATGATTTTACAATTTAAGCTGGTTTAGATAGAATGGGTAATTCTTTCAACTCCTTAAATCTTCTGGGACGATCTGATAGTAGGGTTTGACAGCCTAGAGTGTAGGTCAGTGTGTCCTGGGATGGGTGAGAGGCTGAGATAGCTTGTACGTGATGAGCTCCGAACTTCCTTGGTGACGCTCCGACAGTCGCTCTTCCATGACCTATCTCGCAATCCGCCCCCCGCGGACCATCCATCGTGATCTTTCTCAATCCCTGGCAACTGGTGCATCAGGAGATACGGTTGCGTGTTGCGTTTTGTGCTTGTGACGTTCGCTTCTCTCCAATGATTTTGTTAAGATGTATTTTTTTGCAATTGTACCTGATTATGTTTGCATGATGTGTTATATATTGTCTAATATGACTAGGGCCTAAATTTTACTAGTTATCTTACAAATTAAAATTGTCTACTTCGTGTTTTTATGATCTTCAACATGTTGCTCAAATTACTGTAACTTTTACTTAATATATGATAACAGATTTTTTACTCCTATTCAAGTATAAACGATACTGTTTGCATCCTGAAATGGCACCATAACCACAGACTCTTAGTACATTTTACAAAACATCTAGTAAGGCAAAGTAATAAGTATTTTTGAATTGAGTAACTAGCCAATGAAGAGTTCAATGAATACCTTATCGTACTTTCACCATAAATCGTCTTACTTCCAAACATCCTTTGTCAGTAACGAGGTAAAGCAAACGCAACGTAAAATATTCTCAACCACATGTTAAAAAGTCCACTATTTAAAAATATATAAGTACCTACTTATCGTTATTGCCTCTCGTGAACTTGGTATGTGAGCTGCATTATGTGAAAGTTATATCAAACTGAAATGAAGCAATATATGCCAATTGTTTATTGAAGCAACTGATGTTCTAAGTTTATCAACATTTAAAATGTAATTTATACTGGCAAATGTTCTGATTTAATCGATGGAATATTTATGTTTTAGCAATGTATAAATGCTATAGGGTCAAATTAAGGTTTATGTTCGAAATAATAATATGAGTTAGGAGATAAACTAGATTATGCGATTAGTATGCCATTTTAATCTACTTTCGCTTATCGTGAGATTTATAGCTTGAAGCTAAAATGTAGTTCACGAATATGGCAGCATATATTTAATGTCACGTTTTGAAAGCATATTTCTGGCGCAGTAAATCAGGCGTTGAGAATCACTGTTTCTCTGAGTGAAAAACATTGGTGAGCCTGGGGCAGGTGATCTTGTCTGCCACGCGATTCGTGGTTATGTACGGGAGCAGAGAAAGGGTGCACTACTGAGATCGAGTGCCTGCCGGACAGTATCTGAACCAGATGGTTTTGCGATTGCGAGCCTCCCCCATTGATTTTCCCGCTCTCAAGAGAAAGTGGGTTTACGAGGCGAACGCGTGGTTCACTCGTCCTGAACGCCAAGTACCCACCACGGGGGATTGAGAAGAATAATAACAGTAAGAGATAAGATATCCCTGTGCAGCTAGGATGGAGAGATGACATTTGACTGACTCAGTTCCACCCCAGCGAAGGCAATTTCCTAGGTTACCTAATTATGATGGGCAAGCAGGGAAACTTCGAGTGCCTTTTACGGATCCTATATAACGAAGATGCCAACCACACCTTCTCTCCTGCCGAAGGCGGAAGGAAGAGTTCGACACAGCCAGCAATCATCCAGCTCCCACGGGACGCTATTGTCTGGAAAGTGGACTCTGATCGGCAGGCTTGGATCGCTGTTTCTACATATGCATTGAAGATGCTGAAAAACAAGAAAGCATTTCTGCGACAAAGGTAATGTGGCATTGTTATTGGTTATTGCCCAAATCGATGGAACAAATCGAAACAGGTGTCTACTGACGACTCTCTTGAAGAAATGCGGAAAGCGGTGCAAAGAAGAAGCGAACACTGGGAGGGCGGGAGTCCTAATCGTACTTTCCATGTTAATCTGATATGAAGTTACAGTTTAATGAAGAAAAATATTGAGGTTAATAAAACCGCAGACCATGCAGTTGAATCTGACTCGGGTACAGCTTCGAGTAATTATATTGCGTGCTCTATCTTCCAATGATTTGAGAATATCTGTATGATCTGAGCTAGCTACAAATTTGTAAAGGCGAACAATTGATTTTTGTTAATGATAAATACAAGTCAATTGTTCGACTAATGCAATTAGTACCATTAAAGTATATTATTCTTGATTGTGTCTTACGTAGATAGTACGAAGAGAGATTATAGAAAGTTATCGAAATGTGTGTTTTTAAATTCTAGGATATGTCTTTGTATGAACAATTTGCTTCCTCAGAATAGGAGATCTGACTAGTATGAGTGCTTGCTTGGGTTAGGAAACAGTTAATCGATCTCTTGCGCTAAAATAATTGCATTTTTATGTATCGGTTCCTGATACTATAGACACATTTTATATATTATGTTAACTATTTATATGTGCTAATATTTATTGTGTTTAGCACTTTCAAATACACCAAGAAGGTTCAAATTCGATTTTATGTGGTCATTGAGGCTGCATTGATATCCTCACACAAAACTTTATATAGCAGTACTGTAATATACTCACTCACTGGTAATTGATTTGTCTTTGGCAAGAACCAAAAACTAGACGAACACTGTCAATAAATGTCACCTCGTTTTAGTGAAAATAAATTTTTAGTATATTTTGTCTTATATTACTGTAAGGATATAAAATACTTCTGAACTTTTCTTTAATGTGGTGTAGTAGACACGTCTATACGCCGTTAGCAGTACGGGCGGGTCGCCGCCTTGCATAACACCTGTTGGTACATATTGATATGTAGACGAATGGGCGTGATGGAAGAAAGCAGAGCTCTGCTCTTGTGTTGGGCAACTCTTGTATAATGTAGAACAATACGAGGCGGCTGCTCACTGCTGGACTAATCACCGGAGAATAGACGACCTCAGTGGGGCTCTGATTAGCCCGCTTCCCCATAGGGGCTTCCTGGTCGGCCGCACTTGGAGTCCCACTCCTCGCTGGGTCGCAGAAAGTGTGTCAAGCCAGTGTTGTTCAATCTTCCAGTAACGATTACTCGTTAGTCTTTTATATTCGCTAGAGCAGCCAGCGCCAAAATAGTCCGATGGTGGATGTTGCATTTTAATCCCCCTCGACACCCCGGACAATGTTGCCAGTTTTACGTGTATGGAAAAGTACTGATCCGTCTCAACATCAGGGAACGGCTGATGATCAGCTGCGATATGGCAACACCGCACTGCCTCAAATGTGATTGCACTATTTTGATGCGGGCTGCAAATAGTGTAAAGAATATTATGATTTGAAACCAAGCAGAATAATTTTTTAAACTTGAGAAGTATATAGGAATTTATTTCGGGGATCCAGTACAACTCCGGGAGTTAGGTATGTATACTACTAAGAATAACAGGACGTAAAATTAACAAATGTTCATGTATGTGTTATTGTTATAAATATTTAATGTTACATAAAATGACTACAAATACTCGTAATGGAAAAAATATTTAGTGTTTGGGGAAGGGTTGGAATTCTTTATATATTTCCTGGGACGGCTCTGATATGAAATGATTATATAAAGACAGTCTTTACGTAATTTGTTACATACATATTTTTGTTTTTAGAGTGTTAGATGTAAGAAGTAGTTAGCTTCTGATATTAACTGTGGATATTAAATTCTGTGCTCTAAACAAACTTAAAATTATATTATTTTCTGCTCATAATAAAGCAAATCTGATTTATATTGTTACATTTGCTAGCTTTAAGTAGTGGTTGGACAATAGGTTTGCGTTTTTGATTACAACTTCATAATGCTTTCAAAAGGCAAGGCTCTTACTACCCCTTGTTTGCATGCAATTATTGATGTAGTAAAATATATTACTCTTGAAGTTGCAGCTTGACATAATAATCTTTTAGTAAGCTTTTCACTAGATGATGTTGGCTGCTATTTACTTCTAAGACCTATAATGTCTAGCAGGAAAGGTTTGTCAACAGTTTATTTAGCTCCTTATTAACCTATCAGTTCAGGTTAATAAAAGTTCAGTTTTTTATTATATTATTTTATTTCATAATATTCGTATACAAGACTGCGCAAATGTCAGCTGCGGGTAAATACGGCTTCCTCCACATAATACTACGGTTAAGCCATGATTGGCGGGGACCACGCGGTAATCTCGATGATACCGATCGCTGTACATGAACTTCTCGCAATCCTCGCTGCCAATCTCCTCACCGAGGCCGTGATATCAATTTGTTGTATAACGTGTTAAAGGTAGCGAGGCCGGAGTGAAATCACACTGATGGGTTTGATGATACGGACTGAGAGGATGTAGCAAATGCCGTCTTAGACCTGTTGAACACCAGTTAGACCAGGCTACTGAGTTGCACCAGGAGCAGAACCGGGTTAGCTAACTGGTCTCCAGAGAACGCCCGCTTGCCGCTGCTAATAGATGAGAGCGGCACTTAGTGGACACATGAACTCTTAATTACCCAAAAATTACCTAAACCACTTCTTTAGAGGTGCTGAAGACTTACGTGGTAATTGATAATAAACCAAAAAAGTTATAATTTCGTCGTCATTATGTTATGACTTTCTATACTGGTTTTGAAAGAAAGAAAGAAAGAAACACTTCTTTATTGGGGCGAAATTAGGACCATATGGTCCTTTCTTACATTTATCCTCTATATAAATATATTTATATTTACTGGTTTTGTAATATTTGTTAAGGAGTATTTTGATGGAAGATACTTTTAGATTAACAATATTCTGCGATAACTAACATATATATTAACAGTTGCTGTACAGCAGTTTAAAAATATAACCAGCCATAGTAAATATTTTACAAGGTTTCAGTGATTTTAGTGCCATCCTTTTTAGTAATAGTTATGGTGGGTACATGTACAGTACGCTATCGTACCTCTTATAATTGAACGATGCTAATGAAATGTTTAAAGAAGCATGTAGTACTTTTCTCGTAAAAGGAACAGGAAAGGTTCCAATGTGGAGCCAGTTCAATCTGTTTTATAATTATACTTGTATTTTGTATATTTTCTACCATTGGTTGTCGTATTTCATCGCTTTTTCTTCGTGAACGCTACATGCAGCTGGATAAGTGTTCAAAATACGCATTATTTGTATAACCCCTATTCCTATCTCATCAAATTTCACTAATGTAATGAAAACAAACTAATTTCTTCAGTACAATTTGTAACAAATCTATAAGTTTTCCGCCAGTCTTGCACGGCAATACAAGAGACTCCGCGTCTCGTGTTCACAATGAGAAAATGTATATGACATAGTTCCTTACATTACTTCAACGTTATGATAAAGCATATAATTTGGTAGCACTAGTTGCGTGCTATTTAGCCTGTATAAACAGACTGTCACACAGTCCTCCTATGTTCTCAACTCTTTAACAGACGATTTCAGAATAAAAGCATTCTGAACCTAAATATGAATAGAACTTTGAGTTCTTCGGATTTTGTCATAACTAATATATAAATTTTTAGCTGGCCATTAACATGGGGCATGTCATTCTGCACGTAATACTGCGTGTAGTTTGTTCTTTAATATTTTGTATACAGCGTGGTTGTCATTGCATTATCTGAAAATAAGTACTAAAATTGTCAATAGACGAAATCAGAGTCTTTCACTCTTTTCTGTTCATCATATATTGTTTTCAAGAGACAATTAGTCCGAAATGTGAAAATCATTCTCAAGATAAGAGTAAAATCTAGAAATACATGTCTTCCTTAATTTATTTTTGAAAAAGGATCATTCTGCTCTTCAAATGCTATTTTCACTAATACTTGAAATAATGAGCTAGAAATAAGTAAACTGTGCAAAAAATTTTCCAAGATGAGATCAAAATCCCAAAAGATGTATGTGATTAAATATTTCAATAAAAATAGTCGAGAATATTGAGCCACGATGAGAAAACAGTAAACCACATCAGAGAAGGAGCGGCAGATGGTGTCGACACTCTCATTTGTTAGTTACCAAATCTCTAACGAGCACTAACTGTCCGCACACTGTCTTAAGCATCATTAGTTCACAGCTGTGTTGCTGCGACGATGCGGAAACCGTCATCACACTTTGTGCACTCTCTCGTTGGAGCCGCACTCAACAGAGATTGTACAAGAAAGGTCGGGATGAAAATGAATGAATTCTTTGTAAAATTCCTTGTATTTATTATTTTGAGAAGCTAAATAATATAACGCCACGTCCTAGTTCAGTTTCAATGTTACTCACAAACTTTGGACTTTTATTCGTGTTCTGCTTTTTAAGAATCGTCTCAACGAAGCCAACTTAGAGATCCGATGTCTCATTTAAGAGCATATCTGACAGGATATACCATAGGCGGTTACCGAATAAACCTTCATCCTAAATAGCGCTGATTCGCTTAATCCTTTTATCATCAAGGAAGAATCTTTAATTGAACAGAAATTTTAATTAAGTGATGTTTCTTCATTATATCTTGACAGTGTCTAATTTGGCTGAACGTTTGTCTGATTTTCCTTTAAACATCCATTACTGATACTTCCTCCTTATACTACCTCGAAAAGCAAGTTTAGAATTAAGCAGAAAACCCGTATTAATTCCGTTTAAACATCGATTACGTATGGAAAAAAGTCAAAACAAAAAAATATAAAATCAACTTTAGTTAAAAAGACCATCATAGTTTACCTTTCCGTTCTCTAAATTATTAAAAAAAAATATAGTGTTTTCATTCGAAAATATTGTCACTTGGTATTGTCACATACTATTTTTTCTTCGATTTCTGCCTGTTTAATATTTACTCTGGAAAATCGTACATTATTTACTATCGGTTTTATTAATAAATCCATACAAATTCATCAATATGAATTTGAAATATTCAACTAGTTTCTAAAGACTTGTCGTTGGCGCCATGCGTAGCTACAAGTCACTGAATCTTTTCTAACTAATGCATTTTTCAAACCTTTATTAATAGCGCTAAGCATTTCAACTGTTAGTAGACATATCGTTCGCATATATCGACATCAATTTATGAGTCATACGATTTCCATAAAAGATTTTTATTAACTTTGTATGGTATTTACTATACTACTTGATGTATAGTAAATACCAATGAATTCGAATGTAGCTTATCAGTGGTGTAACGCGGTATACATACAATTATGGAAAAACCGTGTGGTAAATTTTTAAAATTCAAAAAGATTGGGATGTATGGAACTTAATGATACAATCCTTCTTTCATTCCTCATCTTTTATGGTTTCGTTTTAATTTTGGTTTGCTCTGTAGCAAACCAAAATATTTTGTATTCTGTAATACAAAATAACTTATCACCGTAATACAGTCGTGCTTTTCGTTTGGTTCCAGTTGGGGATTTCATTCTTTCCATACAATAAAAATGGAATTTGCAATTAAAGCCTATACAAGGAAAATAATATTCCGGAAAAATTACAGGATATATATGTTATTCCTCGTATCGTCTTTTCACCTCAGTCATATTACACTGTAATCACCGCCAAGACCAGCTCCAGTGGCAACACCGGTAGCGTCACGGGAACTACGACCCACAGATTCCTGGTTCTAATCACGAGTCTGACAGTTACTTTTTTGCCCCCTCAGTAGGACTCTGAACACCAAACAAACCTGTTATAAATAATTTTAATTCCACAAAAACTATATTGTTATTCATTGACCAGATTTTATTGTTACTATTTCCATTTAAATTTTATCAAATTGTTATCTATTTTATTTATTTAATATATTTAAATATTTTATTTTATATATTTTATTCATAATAGCCTATATTTTATTTATTTAATAACCATGACATTCACCGTTGAGAAAACTAAGTCTGGAAAGCCCCTTCATATTATTTTCAACAATGTGAAATATAGACAAAAAAGAATTCTGAGGAATGGTGATGTTTCTTGGCTTTTGCTTGCTGGGCAAAAATTGCGGTGCATCTATCAAAACTGATGCAAACATGACGAGAGTGACTGTGTGTAACGACAAACACACTGGCGATCACGCAGTCACCATGAGTTCCCTCTTGTCGCCGCTGACCAAGCCTCGTCCTGCGGCCGCTTCGTCATCCTCCACTCCACCCGCTTCAGCTGCGACATATCTGCACCCCCACACCGCCGACACCCGCCACCACCGCCTGCGCCTGTCTGCTCCCACGCCCGACCCTGGCCTCACATGGTCCCCACCACAACCTGGTCCAGCGGGCGAGATTAGCATCGCCCCAGTATTAGCTGAAGACCCAGCAGCGGAGAGGTTTCTCGTCTTAAAAAGGAAATTGAGCGCCTTAAAAGTGAATTTAAGATACTTCTGGATCACACCGTTGAGTCAGACTCTCGCTTGCTCCAGTTCACTGACCAGATATTTACAGTGAACACATCCCGCATCGACCAGACCGCCCGCGCCTCCGCGAGGGTGGACCGTGGCGTCCAGTGTGACCCGCCCTCCTATCCACCTGAAGACCCCGTGCCGTTTCCGTGGACTTTGTGCGCAGTGTGATCTGTGGTCTACCGCGTGTACGCGGTGTGCTGAGATCACTGACATTCTCAATAGTCTTAAAACGACGATAGAAGTACTTCAGGCAGAAAATCAATGCCTGAAGAATCAGCTGAGGACATGTGAGGATGTGGATGTGACTCCTACTCAGCCATGGATAGAAGTGAGACCTTCAAAAAAAGTAGCTCCAACCAAGCAGAAACAAATTTCTCAAGTTCTGACAAAAAAACAAAAAAAAAAGCCTTTCCATGATCAAAAAAATTAAAAAATAGCTCTAAAATCCCCAATCCAACACTCAATCATAGTAAACCTTTACAGAAAAATCGACAGACGTCCCAAACCCCTATCTCACTCACTTCCGTTCCATTAATATCAGAGGTGATAGCCACTCTCGCCACATCTCGGGACTTGTGAAATCCATGACCTTCCCTCCCAGCCTCTTGTTGGTGACATGTGCATGCCCGGCGCCGGCCTGCTGGACATCTTGAGAACGGGCCATACTCCACCTCGGTCCGGGACCCACTGCGAGGTGTTAATCGTGGGCTCAAACGATCTGGCAGTGGGCAAACAGTACGTCATTTACCGCCATCTGGAGGCTCACATCACTGCCAGACCTGCCAACACTGAACTTGGTTCTTGTCACCTTACCGCTTCGACATGACTTGAAACCAGATCACCCCATCCGTGCTCGTGAATGCTTACATTGAGGAGTTGGCTGTCCGGCACAACATCCGCGTGGTAAACTTTCAATAACATCGGCCGGAGGCATTTCACGAGGCACGGTCAGCATCTCTCAATGCGGGTAAGCGGCTACTGGCGGGGATGGTAGTGAAGACCCTTGCACTGCTGAGAACCCACGGTGTCTGCGCCGCCGCTGCACATCGTCGCTGCTGCGCCGGCCCCCACCGTCCCCGGCTCCTGCTGCTGCCAGCGGGGAGTCAGCTGACACCCTCCATCAGTCTCCAAGACTTCAGCACGCCACCTACGCGGAGGCACTCAGGGGTCACCAACGCCAGGCAGTGTTGACGAAAATGGACGCTCTCCCGAACAAAAAAACTTGGAGAACATTGTCAGAGTGAAACCGGTATAGGGATGATTTCGGATCCAGCCGTAAAACAAAACCAAACACGGAAAAATCTTCAAAAATCTCAAAATTCCAAATCTCACAACCGAAAAATTTGAAATTTGTTCATCAGAAATGCCCAAATTGCAACCAACAAAATTGATGAATTGGCAGTCATGTGCGAAGAATTAAATCCTGATGTGTTTATAGTATCTGAGCATGGTTTCATAGATGACCAACATCCATCTTTCAAAATTCCAAATTTTGAATTGGCAAAACATTTTCTGTCGAAAACGTTTCAAAGGGGGCGGTGTGGCAATTTTTGTGAAAGCATTTTCAAAATTTGAACCTTTCAAAATTAAAACAACATGATTGAAATGAATTTGAAGCCGAAGGCATAAAAATCACGTCAAACTCTTTGGGAAAAAATAACAGTCATCGGGTTATACAGATCACCCAATGGCTGTAGCAACTCCTTTTTTGAAAATTTGAGCGACTATTCTTAATGACCTGTTTTTTAAATTCTGTGAAGTTCCTAATAATGGGAGACTTTAACATTAATGTAATGAATCCCACCGACCCCCTAACCCAGCGGCTTCGCGATGTTTTAAATTCTTTCAATCTAAATTGGTCCGTGAATTCACCGACACGAGTGACCGCTACGACGAGTACTTCCTTCGACAATGTTGTCACAAACATTCCTGACATCACAGTCTCTGTTTTGAACTCTGCAATCTCTGACCACTTTGCGCAGGGGGCCGTGATCCGTGGGTGCAAACTTGAAAGTCAAAATTCAAAAATTTAAAATTTGCAAGAGTGATTCGGCCCCAGAACATTCGCCACTTAAACGATGTTTTGGAAGCTGAGCCCTGGCAATTTTTGGATAACTCTGGAAGTGTCGATGACATGTATGTGGCATTCAGTGATAGTTTCAACTATTATCTGGGATGTTGCTTGTCCGTTCAGAAGGACCAAAGTCAATCACGCACCTAAAAAAGGCACGTGGTTGACAAAGGGAAATTCTTGTATCTCGAGAAAAGCTTAAATTCTTTCATAAAATTTTCATTGGAACCCAAAACGAACATTTCAAATTCTTTTTCAGAAATTACCGAAGGATTTATAAAAAAGTCATACGAGCTGCTAAAGCCTATGATGTTAATAAGGCCTTGGGTAACTGCGAAAACTTCTCGAAAACAGCTTGGAAAATCATAAACGACTTTTCTCGTGATACACACCAGATAAAAAACACCAAAGAAATCGCAATTAAAAATTGAGACAAAATTGTTGAAAACCGAGCTCAGTGGCAGACGAATTTAATAAATACTTCTCTTCGTGGCTACAGTGGGTTCGGCATTAACTGAACCACGGTTCCACGAGGAGATGCTGTTGTATCGGTTGCATCCATGGCCATGGCTCCTGTTTGTGAGGGGGAGGTTGCACGAGTCATACAACTCAACTCAAAAAAATCTTGTGACGCAAACGGGGATGACAGTGTGGCTACTCAAACACTACTTCAGGCATATATTGAGGACCACTCACAACATTGATCAACTTTTCTTTTGAAAAAGGAACCTTCCCCATCACTTTTGAAGACATCCAACAGTATTCCGATCTTCAAACAGGACGATCCTTGCCTTGCAAGCAACTATCGTCCAATCTCAATTCTTCTCCCCGTCCATCAGCAAAATTTTGAAAAAATTTTCTATGAAAAGCTTGCAAGCTTTCTAGAAAATAAACAATATCCTAAATCCGAACAATTTGGATTTAGGAAAAAACAGATCCACAATAGACCGCTGTGACAATCTTTTGGACAATGTTGTCGATGGATTGGAAGGACGAGAACATGTGCTCAGTATATTATTCCTCAACCTATCCAAAGCGGTTTGACTGTGTGCATCATGAAACACTTTTGCTCCAGTTGGATAAATGCGGCGTTCGGGGGTCTCTCGCACTTATGGCTCACTTCTTACTTCAAGGATCGAGACCAGTGCGTTGAGGTATCGAACGTCGTCTCAAACAAAATTAAAATGACCCCATGGTGTCCCCCAGGGCTCCATCCTTGGGCCTCTTTTGTTCCTAGTTTACGTCTGCAGACTGAATTCAGTGATCCAGCATGGAAAACTAGTTCAGTATGCTGACGACACAAACTCTCTGTATCAAAAACAAATCAACTCAAGACCTGAAATCACATCCTTCATGGAAACTGAATGCATGCATTCAGTATTTTGCTGAATTGAACCTGAAAAACAAAATCATTCAAAAACAAATGTCATGTGTTTTAGCCTTCGACAAAATGAATCACGAAGTTCAGCCTGCCGTGTTTGTGGATGATGTGCTTTTTAGAGGAAACTAACTCCACAAAGTTTCTGGGAATGTTCCTAGACAGAGGACTGACCTAGGCTGATCATGTTGACCAATGTATGTGCTAGAGTGGCCTCAGGCATGCTTGCGGCACCTGGCAAAGTTCTGTTCCCCCAGAGTTCTGAAAATGGCTTATTTCGGTCTGATTCATCCACACTTTGCGTATGGAGTGAGACTCTGGGGAGGTTGTGCCAAAAACTAAATGGAAAGAGTTTTCAAGCTCCAAAAAAAGGCAATCCAGAATCATTGCAAATTTAAATTACAGAGAGTCGTGTAGGGAATCTTTCAGGGAGTTAGAATTGCTGACTTTGCCCTGCCTTTATGTTCTGGAGGTGATCATGTACTGCAAATCAAAGTGTGATTTGGTTCGTGGCGGTGACGTTCACCACTATGAAACAAGAGGCAGGGACAACTTCCGAACTCGGCAATACAGACTGACATTATCACAACATCTCCCTCAACAAGTTGGTTGTCAGACTAATCAACAAGCTCCCTGAAAGTGTCAACTTTCCGCCAATCAACATCAATTCAAACCTCGTCTTTAAACGCCCTTTTGGTGTCCAAAGCGTTTTATTCTGTCGATGAATTCATGGTCAGCCGCTGGGATGTCTAAATCTAAATTTAACTTGGATCTGAAGTCAGTTTGAATGTGTTTGAGTGAATGCATGAATTGTAAGTATGAATGTGTTTTGAACGTCTAAGCTGTGGTTTATCTTACTTACTTCTGACTTTTGCAATACAATGTCCATTGTCAAAATGCAATAAAGAGATTGATTGATTGATTGATTGATTGATACACACACGCGAGTATGCGCACTAACACACGCACATATCACAAAGATTATTTGACCAGAATTCCACGCAATGTGTATTTATAAAGTTTTATATCTACCTTTTAATAAGTTTAGCCGAACAACCCATTCTAATGGTTATAACCAACTATAATTAACCAGACAATCTCTGTGTAGGTCTAATGTATGGAGGTAGTTAATATATTATTATAAATGGTTCTATTATGAATCTGAAAGGAAGGTTACGTTATTAACCTCCTCAACGAGAAAATATCACGAATGGCAACGCGAGCACCCCGTTCGGCTTCGGTGCGTCTGTGGGATCTTTCACAACCTGCGGTTGGTCTCCTGCAGACACTCCTTGACGAAAGACTCTTCTCAGTAGAAGTTGACGGACTATGACGCTAGGGCGATACCTCCCATTGACGCAAACTGCCACTGACCTTCCGGCATTGGCTAACTTCACTTTCACGTTGCGTTATCAGCACTTTCTCGTAGGTATAGTATGTTCGGTCGGATATGACGCGCTGTGACGCGAGGGCAGAACGTCCCAGTGATGCAAAATCCCACTGACCTTCCAACATTTCCTGAGATTACTTTCACGTTGCATTGTCTGCACTCTCTCGTGCATATATTCTGTCCGGTCCGTGCTGACGCACTATGATGCGACGGCCACAACTCCCAGTAACGCAAACTGCAACTGACCTTCCAACATAGCTTAAGTTCACTTTCACGTTGCATTTTTTTAATTCTTTTTCGTTCGTATAGCCCAGCAGCCTGCCGAGTCCGAGTTGACGTGCTGTGACGCGAAGGCGATATGTCCCAGTAACGCAAACTACCACTAACCTTATAACATTGCCTTCGTTCACTTTCTCGTTGCGTTATCAGCACTTTCTCGCGGTAGACTCAGGCAGCCCGCCCTGTGCGACTCGACGTGTCTATTAACAGCTCATTAGTGCAGTCTCTGCCGCGAAACCCCTAGTAAATATGGGCTAGACTGGTGCTTATCGTTTAATCTGCTTGGGAGAAAGTCTCCCTCTCGAGGTGCAGGACGCTTCATAGATTTTTATGCATCGAGCGATATCTTTACACCTCAACCTTATCGTTCGGGGCGCGAAACATGATACATGTTATTTAATAGATTATATCACTTGTTTTTAGGGTAATTTTTAATTATTATGAAATTTGAATATTTCCGTAACGGAAACTGCAGTAAGTTGGGTAAACCAATGACTTCCAGAAAGATAATCTTTAAAACATTAACTTAGGGCTACTAACTGACTGTACGTGAACAAAACTACGTCTGTTACCTCTTCAAAGAAAGTGTTCTATAATATC
The DNA here is from genome assembly GCF_021130785.1 of Homalodisca vitripennis. Classification (NCBI taxonomy): domain Eukaryota; kingdom Metazoa; phylum Arthropoda; class Insecta; order Hemiptera; family Cicadellidae; genus Homalodisca; species Homalodisca vitripennis. The sequence continues at coordinate 148,070,132 of NC_060208.1, forward strand.
GAATTTCTTAAAACTATTTACAATTCATTTTTACGATTGACAGGATCCATTATTATCCACAATAATCAGATTATCCTTTCCCAACAAATGTAATAGAAATTGGTTACTAGATTAATTAGCTGTTTTATTTTATTGGCCGTCTTATACTATTACAGTGAAATGGCGTTCATGTCTATTAAATAACAACCGACCCCGATGAAGCGGTCGATGACTTAATCAAATTTAAACCAAACCTTCATTAGAAATGTAATTGAGTATCAATAACTCTGAGAATTGGATATGTTGCGAAAGGTGACCGCAGCATATATCATCTGGTTACATAAAAACGTATTACTTGAGACCACGACCATGTTAAATATTGCGCCTGCGCCTCTGATGTATGTCAGTAAGTTTTTTACAGCCAGCATTTTACGAAGTATGACGACTCAAAACAGCGAGAGACTCCAGCACGACCGTCGTGACATCCTTCGGCTACTTGGAGATTTATAGCACAATTCCACGCCAGATTCAATAATCCAGCTTGATCGAAACGAGATTAGTTTCACTAGGTTTTGGCCATGAAATGTTTGATCATTCATTTTTCACTTACTATTCGACTGTTCTTATTAGAAAAATTACATAAATTCTGAACTCCTCTGTATTTACCATCGATTTTTCAACTAACAAGAATGATAGAGTATTGGTTCCGCACATAAGATGTCTACTGCCTCAATAAAGTAAATTTATGATTAATAAACTTCTTTTATATCCACTTCAATGTATCTTGCGCATCATTTTATGTCACATGAATGACAGAGAATTGCAGCCCGGGGATGCTCAGGTGGCTGACTGGGACCCATCGCAAGTCCCGGGATTGGGTTACTGACGACCCTCCAGTTACCATTGCCCCAGGACTGACAGAGAATTGTTATGTTACAGGAGGGGTGAACGAGGAGGCCGAATGGGGCAGCCCGGGGATGCTCAGGTGGCTGACTGGGACCCATCGCAAGTCCCGGGATTGGGTTACTGACGACCCTCTAGCGACCATTGCTGTACACCGACCATCCCAAGTATACGCCGTCACAAGGTCAGTAATCCACCCCTAAAAACCACACCCACCACACACCACACACCAGAAAAAGAAATGTTAAACTTAATCAACAAAAACTAAGACATTACCTCTTTTGCATCCTTCAGACATGGATTTTAACATGTTTTCTCTATGTTCACGTCAGATACAATAAATTTTATCATTCGAAGATGTTCCTTCTTCATTTTGTATATTTGTAGATATCTAAAACTTTATTTCTATAACTCGCAACTCCATACTCAATAATATGTTAAACCATACTAATGATACAGTATTAGAAAAACTTTAATGAATTTTTAAATAGAAAAAATTAAACAAAAAAGAATTTAGTACATTACTCCACTCTTTACCATTTTCTTAGTTTATATTTGGAAATTTGTAAGAAATCATTGCGCGATTTTGCGTAGATATTAATCTCAACAGAAAGGAATTTGAAGAAACTGCCATAGATATTTTATTAAATCTATAAAAGTGTATTAAATCTAAAACCTGAAAGTATTTTTTTAGAATACAGCTTCTTGATTGAGCGAGATTTTATATTTAAGCGAACTCATATACTCAGAAATGTAAATAGAAAAAAAATATAAATCTAAATCAACTCTGCACATCACAATATTTACATTTAACAAATTCATCTCAACATTTAAACAATACAAGAACAAAATTCAACATAATTGTAGTCTAGCCAATTTTCGCTGCATAAGCATTCAACCTTGGGGTTTCTTGAAATTAGAGGGATTTGTCCTAGAAAATAAATTAATCGTCAACCGCACTTGTTTTCGATGAGGTCGAAATGGGAGGGCATCAAAAGGTAGGTTAATAATACGAAAATATCATTTACTACTGTGTGAATATTTTTCTAACTGTGACAAGTTTAAAATCAACTGTCACACACATTAACCTATTACCGTTAATTACAAAAGTCAATTACAAAAGATAACTGAAAGTTCCTTTTTGAGGGCCTGCGTATGATTTGCTGAAGCTGTCTTTTATGTATTACTGTCTTGTACGTAAGTAGCAATGATTGAAACATTTACTTTTTTCCTTAACAATGAGTGACGATCCTTTCTCGAATAATCCCTTAAATTCGGTTATTTTAGATATCCTACATTTTTTAACTTAACGCATACACAGGAATGGGCATATTCCTATCTAGTTTTAGGTGCTACTGGTGGCAGAATAGTATCAGCTTGTGGAGGCACTGGGAGTGAACAGGTTAAACAATTATGTCAAAGATTTTATTCTAATGAAGTCTATTATTAGTTAGCTAACGTGATTATAACAAAAAGGGGGATTTCAACCGCACAATTAAATTTAGTCGCAATTACAAGTATTAGAATGAGACATGCTCAATCATGCAACTATATCAACTTTTCAACCTGGTCTTAAATTGAGTGAAAAAATAAGCAATGCAAAATGGCTTTCCTGAGACACATTCGTTCAAAAGAAATTAAATCGATCACATAATTTTATTATATAACAAAGTTATTAGTTTTTACGCTTATCAGACGATACTTTAGTACACTACATGTCATTTTGGATACACCGAATTCCTTACCTAAATTATTTGTAATTATATATCACGCAGAGGCTAAGGTTAACAGTGAAATATTTTACATAAAAACTTTCATTATAATAATTGCTTTTTATTATCTTTAGAGATATAAAGGGTTTTACTTTAATCCTTTGCTCAAAGTTAATGTTATTTGTACATATATGATTTCTACGATCATTATTTAAACGTACTGATTTATTCTTACCACTATATGACACATTTTAGTGTATTATAAGATTTTTCAATTTAAAGGACTTGGAACAGCTCCATACATTCGCATGCCCATGCACAGTCAAATGCTAGAATTATACACAGCAATAAATAAATAAATTATTTATAAATAATTGTACATATAAATGTATATAATTTAACTCCAACTCTGTTCTCACTCAACGGATTTTTAATGAATGATCATATAGTAAAAGTTTGTACTGATATTTAGATCTTACTTGTCTATAAAAATACTAATTAATTATGTTAGAAAAAAAATAAGCTATTGTAATTTTGTTTCAGAGTAAATCCTATATTCATAGAAGAAGACGTCCGCAGGAAAGGCACGTTTCTCTGCTCCGGCACTGGTGGAGGGGGCGGTAAGTCCGGCAGTTCGGGATACGAGAGTCAGCGGTCCAGCTGCGCCTGGAGCGGAGAAGAGGCGGCAGACCACATCCTGGAGAACCCGGCCCTCGCGAAGAGTATCCTAATTGCTGGAGTGGCGAGAGGCGGGGTGCTCACCACGATCCCAGAGGGCAGAGTCGACTACTGCATCCCGCGACCGATCTGGCCCCGGTATGAGGACAGGCAGAGGAAGCCGCCCGCCGTGCGCGTTGACGGCGACCCCGGCAGATCTCATAGAAAGATGCGGAAGACCGGAAGGAAGATGCGGATGGAAGAGAGATCACCCTACGACCTCCTCCGTGAACTTTCAGAAACCATCAATCTCGCTGTGGATCAAAATAAGGAAATACCCGCCGAAGAAATTCTTCGCGACATCGGCAATAAGATCAATAAAAGCCTCGATGCTTTCGCATCACACAATTTATCTTCTGGGAGGCTCGACTCGGAGAAGTTGGCTACGAACAAGATCTCATCAGAAAGGTTGTCTTCGGAAAACGCTATCAGCAGATTATCGGTGAGTTTGAAAAGAGGTGAGCCTGCAGCTGCTGTCGGCGGGGCCTTCAGTCACTCCGGGTCCAGTGGTAGCGACTGTGACCTGGAGGCTGGAAGACTCTCCCTTCTCAAGCGTTTGGGCAGATTCCCTCCTGGAGAACCTCTCTATGACCTCGCGCAAGGGTCTACGTCGTCTTCCAGCAGTGGATTCTCTGACCTCACCCCCACGCCTCCCTCGTCAGCCTCCTCTCGCCCATTCGGTCCCGTGTTCCTTCACGAGAACCCGGCCAGCGTGCCTACCAGGATGCGCAACGCCATGATCTACGAGAGCCTCCAATGTCGCTCGCCCGGTGGTTATGAGAAGCTCAGGGCAGAGCAGAGAGTGGATTTGGACAATCAGTGGACCGTCTGCGAGAAGAATACTGCAGCCGACACAGCCGAAAAGGATATTTGTGTGAGTATTAAACAAATCAGTTAAATATCAACACAAAAATCAGCCTTTATTCTAATGTATGATATAACATACTATGTGTTTTATATAGCTATTGAATATCTTTTAATATTTTAAATCAAGTAGTAATGAGACAACCTATTTTTTACATTTATTAGAAATATTAATTGTGCAATTTTTGTTAAGGTATACGGTTAAAATCATCATTACTTAACGTCAAACACGTACTACATGAAATGAATATTTCCGTTCATGATTAATCACAAGCTGCAAAGAACATACAAATATGTCAATTCTCAAGACCTGAAATAAATGTCACAACTTTTAATACCCGTTTTCCAGAATTAATTTGAGTTTGAAAATTTATTAAATTAGTTAATAAGTGTGAATTAGCAGTAACAAATTCAAGTAAAGTAGAAACAATAGTTTACGGGACAAAACAAGTTATTTCCCCTATAGACAATTACTCCAAGAAAGACTCTATAACCGACAGACTGTCAAAGTGACAGACTCCCACGGGGTTAGTGCGGTAACAACCAACAGTGATCATAGTAATTCTGGAGCCACAATGGCCATGGTCTCTCCAGTAATTACCCCTCACTCGGCCGGGAGTACTAGGGTCCTATGGCACTGTTCTCCCGCTCCCGTGCTGTCGCCAGACGATGCGATGAGGTAATAGCTACAATTACTACCGGAAATACCGGAAATGAGCCTACTTCCGTCCATCAGTGCAGCCTATCACGCATGCGCAGAGGAGGTATCCACGTGGAGACGCATTACGGTTGCGTAATAGTAGGGTTCGAGGACTCGTGTGTTTCATGTTTCATCAGTCAGGTCCAGTTCTCAGCCAGACAAAGAAGTTTGGTAATTCCTTCTGCAATTAGTTCAGGGCAATCCGGATTCTTCTTCGGACAAGTGGAATAAAGAGATTATGTAACCGGGTTTGGGTCACTGACCTAAATGTTCGCGATCAGTCCATTTTCGGTCATAAATATCGGGACTTATCAGGATTAAGGTACATCTCCGCCGTTCATTTCCATCCGGGCAGATTCAATTTCACATCGCTGTTTCCGCATCCTGAGACACCCAGTTATTGCAACCAGTGGTTGGCGAATATAATGATACCTACTTGCGAAATGGAAACCCTAAAAGTTCCGGCTGGAAGAAAGCGACACGCAAGGGCCACTTTAGGTTAGAGAACTCGTATATTAACCGCAAGTATGCAAGGTTATGCAATGGCAACCGTCTGAAATTACAAACTCGCTAAAAAATCTTACCAAATAAAATACTCATAATATTGGTTTTATGGTTTGTTAACCGTCCACAATCTTAAACACGATCGTGCGTTGACGTTCAGTTAAAATTTGTTCAGTTAAATTTATATACGAGTATTCAGCCATTGGAGGTCAAATATGTGGATTTAAAAAAGTAAGGCTATATTAGAAGCATTCATAAAATATTTTGATTTATACTAGTTAGATCAATTCTAAATATTTAATTTTAGATTTCTTATTTTTGGTCTTTGGATCTTTCTAAATTATTTAACATTTTTAAAATTGTAACATGCATTCAGATTCAAAACTAAAATCCCATTAATTGGATATCCCGTTTGAATATACAGAAACAGTATTTAAATCTTATGTGTTCTCAAAATGTCTGGATTTTAACTCTCGGGGTTTAACATTTTTTTAAATACTATGAAATTTCAATAAAGTGCTTCGTGTCTACTTAGGATATTTTTTCTTGCTTAACTATCGAAGAAATGGAACATTGCGTTGGAAAATATGGTAAGCAATTTAAATTACATATGCATTTGTTACTCAGATACCGTTTTTATTAACACCTTTTGGCGGGCATTACTCGTGTCTCACAGAAAAATTATAAGCCTTTAACCAACAGATTATTGACTTTTAATACATATTTCTGTATTATATAACACGCGTAAAAGTTTGCTAGTCGGAAATCTCCATACTAAATCTTTAAGACGAAGAAGTACTGTATCTTACTAATTTTAGGTAATTGAAAACTTGTTTAACAATTTTCAAAAATTGTGGTATTGCCAACATTATTGATATTCAAAAGATCTTGTCTTCATATTATCATAAGCAGAATGCAAGGTAACAGTGAGTTTTGCCAATTCACTGATTATTAGCAAAATGTGCAAAATTCCAAGTCTATGTCTTAATTCATTCTTAAGATAACGTTCAGAAAATTACGCTTCGCTAACGCTCAACCAAATATCATGGAGGGATACGTGCCACCATTGAACTCAATGTTGCCTATATGAAGGAATGGAATTTCGTGTCAAATTCCAAGTGTAGGCTATACCCATAGATTACAATAAGACCAATAGATAGGACATCGGGTGCTCGCAGGTGAAGCCACTGCGGAGCGGCTAATACTCAACAATATGGCGGCGCGTGCGTGAGTCACCCTACTGAGGAGCGTCGCCTTGCACCCCCGCTCTTCACTTCGCCCTTGTCGAGCTTACTGTAGTGACCTGCTATACACTCCGCTTACTGACCATTTTTTACTTCTTATAAAGGCAATAGCTAAGAAATATTTTAAGTTGAGACTACACCATTTTTCAAAGAAATTCAATGAATCAATACACAAAACCAAACTTAAAAATTATCTCTTGAAAACAGTAACGTTCATGGGGCAATAGTTGGTTCATTGAATTTTAAACTGTTCAAGTTTTTCAATTGTATTGTAGTTTTTGTCTTTTGTTTTGTTTGTCATCATGGTTGGAAATGGTCACCTAAAAACAAATCTATTTCTATATTTTCTTTCTTTTTAGCGCAATTTTAATTGAAAAAGGTCAATAAACTAAAATTTATAATATATGACCTAAAACTTCCTCCTCTTCTCAACTAAGTATTATAGATTAACTACAATTACTTGTAAACGTACAACATTTAAGTAATTTTTCCATACTTTATTATAATTAATCTATAAATCTTATTTATTGCCTTACTAATTGTATAATAAATGTTTACAGTCTTAACAAAATATTTTATTAAACCTTTATACACTTTGTTATAATATGTAAACATAAACTTTAGATATTGTGTTTTGGGATATTTTGAGCTGAAGGAATATAAGGTTTAAAGTATGTTTCCCTCATCTAATAATTTACCCGCATATACAAACTTTGCTCATATTGTAGTATATATGCAAACAATAAATAGCAAATAAACTCTTAGTTGTACTTGTCTAGAGTATTGACTCGGATTGAATTCCTTCATTAATTACATAACTTATGTGATTTTATTTGAAGTAATTACTGTAAACAAGTACAAATAAAGCGTGTTCTACTCACTTTTTATAATATGCTATAATGTACGATACGAGGAAACAGATGGCCCGGCACGGACCTCACGGGGCGTTGAGTTCCAAGCGGTCGCGGCACTCGTAAACTAACGTCTCACAAACAATAACTTTCTGGCCAAACCATAAGAGCTAATTAAAAAAGAAAATATGTTCCGAAAACTTCAATTATTCAACAACATTTTCCACCGTTTTTAAACTTGATTGACCAAAAAACGGCAAAAGTAGCAGCCGACTAACTTTTTTATGTCAAGTTTTAAAATGTAAACATAATTCTCGACTTTATTTAATTATTTAAATTGCAAAACTAAATTTTTTTGAACATTTGAATGATACCACAGGCATCCATAGCTTATTGACTTCACTCATACAAAGTTTCAAAGTATTTTCTTTATTCTAAGTAGGGTAGATCACGAGTTGATTGAAACGGGAGAACTGAATTTTTACACTAATCGGAGCGTAGTTTTGAGTTTCTATCCCACGACAACATGGCGGACCTGGCTTCACCTGCCCTAATGTTGGCAAGATAGGCATAGCCCATCTATTTGGTCTTATTGCAATCTATGGCTATACCTCAATTACTTTCCGAGATATGTGGGCAGATAAACAAAAGTGAACTTTTACTAATTCCCGAGTAGCTTCCCTAACACTCGGCCAATACAATAAAACCAGACCACTGTTTATGGTTGGTCAATACAACAATTATAGTACTAAAACAATAAAAGAACTATATTTTGAAGGTTTTACACGTAAAGTTGTCAGACGTATTGAAATAACATACTACACTGACATGTTCTACTTAACAATGTGTGAAACGTAATAAAGTCATCTCAGTAAATTTCGAGATTACAAGTGGGTTTCTGACACTATTGTGACTAATTATATAATTTCAATTTCGTATACTTCAAAGTTATTTTAAACAATGAACAAAAATCCCGTATTGCTCAAGTCTAGGCCTTGCAGTGAACTAAACCAGAGCAGTTATTGGGAGTGGAAAGGTCCTTGGACTTATTGTCGTTTGCATTAAACCAAACCAACTTCTGTACATGAATGCGTATGCATATGAGATGCTCTTGGCCTTGTTTAACAAACTCTAGATTCATAAACAGTGAGTCATTTTTGAACCGGGTTTTTGGGGTGCAGTATAGTTGCTTCTTATTTTCAAAATTAAATCAAAGAGTAGGCCTACTCGTTCATACTGATGTAATGTATTAATGATCATATTATCAAGCGTAACTGTAATACTTTTCTTTCAGCCTCCTCTTTAATATAACCCAGAGATCCCAGTAACCGTGTTTTGCATTTGGAACAATATTCCAAAAGGGTTCAATATGAGGGTGGGGTTGATTTTGAACAATTTTTAATTTAACACCGGTTGTGTGATACAGATATTAAAAATTGCATTTGGTGTAAATAAAAGTTAATTTTACATTAATTGTACATACATGGGTGCCAAAGCGTTATGAAATAGTGTAACGAAAGAAATACGTATAACGTTATTTGTACTGTAATAAGAGAGGATACGTTATTAAAGCTTATTACAGAGATATTCTTAAAAATATAATGAGATAGGGCACTTTTTATTGGACTCAACATTTATAAAATGCTAAAATTTGAACATTGTTAAAAAGCTGACATCACAATATTTTACAAATATCATACTTAAATGTACATCGCAATGAAAATTTCTTTAAAATAAACATTTTTTATTTAAAATAATTTGGTCATGCCATGTCATATATTCATATGATATGTTTGATTTTGTTTTCATTTGTGACAATATTTATTCACCTTATTTACCAGCCCCAGCTTATATAATGCGGTTTTATTATTTCTAACTGAGCATGTGGTTTATCACGCATGCGCAGAGGATATATCCACGTCGAGAAGCGCTAAACTCGTGCAACAGCAAGGCTTGGCTAGCTCGTGTGTTTAATACTTCATTAGTGAAGTCCAGTTCCCAGCCGGACAAAGAAGTCTACAATATGGACGCTCACGGAACACAACTATAACTCGCATTTTAAACATCGTATGTTCAAAAATAACACGAAAATTATTTCCTGAATCATTTTTGAAAAGTTTATCTGCTAATTTATAAAATTCGTTTGTAAAGAGTATTTGAAAGTTAAGGATTGTTTCATAATTAAGAAGAAATGGAAATTTGTAAGAACTTAATTGCCGTTATAAAACAAGCTTTAAACGAACTGAAACTTGTGTTGTACTAACAAATGAGAAGTCTTTAGAAGTTTACATTTGAAGCAAAAGAAAGTTTACAATTTATTTACTAAGTTATTTTAGAGTGTTTGCTGCTATGTATTTGTTATTGGTTATTAATTTAATAGGTGATAAAATTAATAACTATATTAGGAATGTGAATGTTGGGTTTAACTCCAGATCACCTTGCTCTTAATGCAGCGGCTGGAATGTGTTGCTGTCACAAAACTGACAACTGGAATCTGGTGACATGTTCGTCTGTAAAGATCGAAAGAAGTCGGCGACGAAGAAGTTCAAAACGAACTCTTTATATAGTTTAGATATCAGAGACACACAGACTACACAATATAAAAATATACTCTAATGTAGGTGAACGATTGAGTGCACTAAGATGGTTCTTACACGATCTTTAAAGCGATATCTAAGTAGATTCCAGACGCTGCATTAAGAGGAAGGTGAACTGAACCTAACTCAACATTCACACTGAATCATAACTTCACACCATGGCCACGTTATATGTATGTCAGAAATTTTTTAATAAATTATTTACTATTCGTATTTTCTAAACATATAGACGTGTTGCTTCTAGTGGCAAGTAACAAGTTAGTACTACAAAAATATGCTTGTAGCCACCATCATTGTGTGAGTCACGAATTCAAAAGACATATAATTTATTTGTCTTAACTATGGCATCTCATAATAATAGAAAAACCATCCTTTTAACTTTCTCGTTGCTTAGCAACGGTCGTTATCCCCACCTTCAGAGCTGCAACCCACATGTCTTAGCAACCCAAATGAATATTCAATTAGGAAACGATTCCTGGAAGAAGTATCTTGTAATGACCATCACTCACCATCTGTGAAATGATGAGAGAAAAATTGAAAAGGGTATATTTCTTGACGGCTCTAAAAGTAACAACATCAAGCCTAACGAGTATTACTAATACTGGTTGCATCATCATTAGTGTCTATCTGTTTGCAATTGTTGATGAGTAACGTAATGATATAAAAACGAGTAACAAAACAGAATTTTGCATTCTTGACTAAAAAACTTGTTAATATTGTCGTGATAAAAGCTGTCCAATCGGTATCTGGTTGGATTTATTTTTATACCCCTTTTATACAACATTGATAAAGATTTAATCAATTTTAAAAATCTATTAAGATCACTCCATTAGGAATTGTATGTATATAAATCAGTAATTTTAGACTCTGTAACTCTGTAATTAGACTCAAAGAAAACAGCTGATGGTATAAGGATAGGATTTGTTGCTGTGCTCGTATGTATACAGATATGTTACATACCTGTTATACAGTAGCACATATTCTAAAAGTACATCCTTATTTTCAACCACTGTCTGTGGACGTGACCTCAAAGATGGCCCATACTACTGCTACTTAGAACTATGTGGAACCTCAAAATAGGGTTTTACTGTTCTAGTCTTGGGAGAAGGCATTTTAATATGGCTTTACTGAAGAATTATAAAGCATGTAAAACAATAACCTGTAATAGATTGCACCGTTCTAATTATCTGTTGCTTTATTATTGTATGACGAAATAAAATCCATTATTAGACTTCATATTGCAATGACAAATTAAATGTAATTCCCCTTAATGCCTGTACTGTACTCTATTTACTAGTACTGATTTATAACAAGAATCGATCCCTAAGATCTACAACTGACCTGATTGTTGTAACCTCCACGAGGAAGGTTAGATCCATCAAAGCGAATCGTGTCGAGATTGTTACAAACCAATCACACCCCGAGCGTCTATGCTCTGAAATTTGGAATAATTGTATTATTTGTTCTTCTGAAATAGATTTGGTGAAAGGTTTTTAAGGACTAAATTTCTATTTATTACTTTTTTGACATCTTGATTCCCAAATTTATTTTAAAACATTCAAAAACAATTTAAATAATATTTAATAGACATTTGAAGAGTCAACTTTCTACCCGCACTTGTAAGTAGTTAAATGTAAGCATTGTACAGAGTACTATTTAAAAATCCTACAATAATAACAATTTAGACTTTGTATCAAAACGCTTTGTTCACATAAACATCAATCATCTTATTATAAACCTTATTATAAAGAGTTCGTCAGTCGGTTTACTGTAGCCCTAAACGAGAGAAGGCATTTATGAGGTATTATCACGGCAGTCTATCACTGGGTTATTATTTCTCAGTTCACTCATTAATCGCTAGACAGTTCAGTTTTCAGTTCTATTGTTCGATTCAGTAGACTTCAGTCCGCACGCCGCATTCCAATTCAAAATATGATGTTGGTTTTATAATGAAAATCAGTTTAATAGTCCAAAGTGAAAAAGTGTTATCTTAGTTACATTGTAAATATATATACACCCTGTATATATATATAATATATATATATATATATATATATATATATATATATATATATATATATATATATATATCTAAAAAGGCGTTCATTTACAACTAATCTTTATAAATGTCACTAAAATGATATTAAACCTGGCTCTATTATATGATAATGAAGTACAACAGTTTATTACGTGTAGATATCATATTTTACAGTTATCAGTACTCGTTGATAATGCCTTACATGAACTCGACATTATCGTACGTACTCCAAGAAGATATACATGCAACCATGTTGTTCTGAATAACTCTGTATGTGTGTGTGTGTGTGTGTGTGTGTGTGTGTGTGTGTGTGTGTGTGTGTGTGTGTGTGTGTGTGTGTGTGTGTGTGTGTGTGTGTGTGTGTGTGTGTGTTCACAGTTCACAGTTCACAGTTTCACAACCACCTTTATTCAAAAAAAAATTTCATAATTTTTACAATGTATTTTCCCAATGCACCATGCAAGGTGCGCGCGGGAACATCTTAAAAACTATATTATTGTTTAATTACTGTTTGATGCTGGCAGTCCTCATGCAACAGTCCATTCTATATTACAAGTAGAAATTTGTTGATTTTTTTCAGACTGAAATTTAAACTTTCACTGTAAGAATTGAGGTATCTACTGTATAATCCATCGTGCTATGCATTAACGCTAAATATTCAACAAAGATACATTGAAACTACACATGAAATTGATTAATCAATTACCTCGCACCGATTCCGCACAATTACCCCTATACAATAACTCTAATTTCAACAATGTATAATAATAAATAAGCAACATATGAATCCATAAATACATAACAAATGAACAGTAACAATATAATAAATGTATGAATACAATGTTTAACAATAAATAATTAACATTATGATAAATCTATAGATATTATAACAAATAAACAATAACAACAAGATAAATCTATAGATATTATAACAAATAAATAATAACAACGAGATAAATCTTATAGATATTATAACAAATAAATAATAACAATGATTATAAAACTATAAACTTATAACAAGTACAGTAAAAGTGAATTACATAGAACAAGTATGCTCTATTCAATAATAAATACAAAAGTATATGATAGAAAAGATAATGAATAACTAAATAAATAAATAAATGGGGGCGATTTAAGCAACTCTGATCTCAATCTGGCACGCTTTCAGTGACATAAGTTAATGCTTTCATTTTTACTTTAGGCTTTTTCTCAAAAAATAATTCATTGCCATAATAGGCTATGAACTTGTTAAAAAGTGTTTGGGCCCATGTAGCAGAACTGGCATCTAGAGGAAACTGAACCAAAAAGAGGCAATTCAAGTTGATAAAACCTGGAACTGCGTGTTGTTCTATTTACGGCTTTGATTTTATGGTGATCTAAATATTTATGTACATGCATTAAACAAGCAAAACTTATACAGCTGGTCAAAATTTAATATATTATGTTCTTTAAAAAATATGGCTAATTCGGTTTGTTCTTTGTAAACCAAACATTATGCGTAATGCGTGTCTTTGTGTCATTATTATTGGATTTAGAATTGTTTTTAAATGTTCCACCGTAGTGTATTAATCCAAATCTTAAAAATACTCTCAAACCAAGAAAAATACAGTTGCTTCATGTGTTTATCTTTAAGGTGCTGCTTAAGATGGTATAAAGAGTAATTTACTTTCCTTAGCCGTTTCGATAGAAAGTTGATGTGGTGGTCCCATTTCAAATACCTATCAACATATAAGCCCAGATACTTCACACTATCCACAACCTCAATACTGGAACAGGTACACTCATACATACAGCAATGTGAATGACAAACTAAGTTAAAATAATTTCTTTAAATAATCTTTATCATTGGATTGATTGAAAAAAACAAGACATTTTTGATTTTGAAATATTGATTAAAAGTTTATTTTTTAATTAGCCACTCCGACACCGCACTCAGATCCTCTTTAATCCTCAGTTTTAGTGTCTCTTTGTTGAAAGCAGAGCACACTAAGGCAGTATCAATCAGCATATGCAAAGACTGATGAATGTAAAGGTAGTTTTAATAGGTCGTTTATGTATATAAGAAAAATAATTGGACCCCAAGTACACCACCCTGAGCCGTTCCATAGAGCAGTTCTAAAGATTCACTATACGATTTTACCAATCTTTACCATCTGTCTTCTTTTAGTACATAGAGACATGAGCCAGTCCAAAGCAGCACCACCTATGCCATTCATTCTTAATTTATTGACTAGTATATGGTTATCTAGAGTATCAAAAAGCTTTTTGAAAATCAAGATACACGGCCAGTACGTATTTTACCCTGGTTTCTTGAGTACGTTATACTAGAAATGTGTTTTTCTCGAGTGCCAAATCTGTCCCCCTGCCCGGCAGAAATCCGTATTGGTTTTTCCGAGAGAAGTAACCTAGTGTTAAAATAGTCCAGCAACTTATTTTTAGCGATTGTTTCAAATATCTTTGCTATAGTATTAATAACTGAAATCGGCCGGTACGATGACACCTCTGACGGGTCACCAGACCTTTAGGACGGGTGTCACAGAAGCTACCTTGAAATCGTCTGGAACCAATCCTTGGGAAAAAGATTTTCTATAGATATTACAAAGTAAAGGACAAAATAACGTTAATATTCTCTTTAATAGTTATAATATTTATTCCGTCAATGCCACAAATTGGTTTATTTTTCATTTTTTACTATGGTATTGAATACTTCTTCATCGATTAAATCAAATTTTGAGAAAAAATAGTTATATTCGGACTGATCCTCAAGGAATAGGTCATATCCGAATTCTTTTGATCTTAAATCCGACACAATATTTGTAAAAATAGTCGTTAAACTTATTGGCTATCATACGCTCATTGCCCTCTATTTCCAAAAGACTGCCATCTACCATTAATTTACTGAGTTTACTTTTTTTTATTTTTCACTATTCTTTTTACAATGTCCCAATATTTCCTTGAATCACCATTTGCCCTATCAATCATAGATGAAAAGTAATCAATCTTTGCCTGCCTTATTCTCCTAGAGACGATTTTGGAAAAGTGTTTGTATTCAATCTTTAGTGCAAAAATTGTTCCTATCTTTAGTAAAAGTTTTAAATAAATCATTTTTACGATTTATCAGAGAGATCAGATTATCAGAAACCCAAGCATTCCGTTTTCTAGTTTTACTGTTAACTTTTTTCAGGTATGATGAGGCTTCCTGACATTCCAAATATACTCTATAAAATTCTGCCAGACATTTGTTCACATCATGTTCACTGAAAACGTTACCCCAGTCAGCCAAACTTTAACTGTCTACGTAACATGTCATAGTCTATTACTTTTAATAAAACAATTCCTACTGGCAATATTACAGTCTAATTGGGGACAGTTTCAATTCTACAGCAAAATGGTCTGTTAAACTTAAATTTTAAAATTCTACTTTTAAACTCTATATTCTTTGAATTTCTTACAAACACATGGTCAAGGCAAGAAGAAGCGCTGTTAAATATTCTAGTGGGGGCGTTAACATAGCTTATAAATCCATAGGATGACAAAAGATTTAAATAGTCCTTACCTGAGCCATTATTATTTAATATACAAATATTTAAATCTCCTATAATAATTGTTGGGTTATGGGACAATCTTAAAATATAATGTGTGTGTGTGTGTGTGTGTGTGTGTGTGTGTGTGTGTGTGTGTGTGTGTGTGTGTGTGTGTGTGTGTGTGTGTGTGTGTGTGTGTGTGTGTGTGTGTGGGTGTGTGTGGTGTGTGTGTGTGTGTGTGTGTGTGTGTGTGTGTGTGTGTGTGTGTGTACAAAGTGCATGCGCCTTCATCCAAATTGAAAATTTCATCGTGTTCCTAACATTTAAAATTCCAAACATTATTTAAAGTTATAAACGTTATACTAACCAAAACAAAACAATTAGAATTTAAATTTATTTTTGGAGCGACGACTTCATTCGTTTTGCGTCACGGAACGTCTCGTCCCGCTTGTTCGCTCTGTAGCCGCTAGAGGCAGGACTATCACGGCCATATTTATGTCAGGGCATTTCTCTCTCTGTTCAGTGGCTATCCAGGCGTGCTTGAGCGAGATTACTGTCGCTCTTTGTTGAAATGACTACTTCTTTCAAAGTTGAATGTCAGCTTTGCCGAAACGTAAAATCCCGTTATATAAATATCTGATATGAACTAATAAAAGTTGACGATGATGAATAATCTGTTAGGAGAGATTAAAAGCAGAAATAAAGAAACCCTTTTCTAATCTAGTAGTTTAGAACCCTTTTCATTAGCCCATTAAGTTACATAAATATTATTCGAAAGTGTTCCATCCCACCTTACATTCCTACCATCCTTATTACATTGGATTCAAACACTTACATTGAATCCAAGTAGGAATCCTGGGCTATTGGAACTCTTGAGCGGATAGCTTAATATTACATAAAACCAAATTTCTCTTTAATTTGTACACATATCCCTAATTTTCAGGGGTTCTCTCTAGGACTAAACATTAAGATAAACCAAGAGTAAACGTTCAAACTGTGGGCAGGCTGCTTTATAAAATGATCACATTTGGCTCAAGGTTATGAAAGCGCCCCACACAATCAGATTTTCTGTATTTATATAACTCCTAAATAAAATCTCAAGAGCTTTTCACTGACACGTCGTTCTTCAGTGGGTCACATTATCCTTGAGGCGTGGGCGTGAATTTCTCCCAACACTTGTCGGGCGTTGTTGATATAGTCTAGAGTGTATCGGCACTTTTGAGTCCCAAGACAATGGTTCTGTGGTCAAGGGCCCTGTAGGGCGGGTCTTTACGAGCCTTGTAGGTCTAGGTGCCTTGTAAAGCCGCGGGGTCGTGGGTGACAGAGCGTGTTGTCAGTGGGAGAAACTTTTCCCAACCAGAGTCGGACAAAAGTCCAAGTGACACATGAAAGTCCATTGATTGATTTGACAGGAGTCCTAGTTGTGTAATCAGTGCAGGTTTGGGCGCGCGCGTGTGTTTTACACCTTACATAACTTGCTTCAGACTTCACACACCTTCAGGGGATCTTGGAATAAGAAATCTTACACTGCCAGCTTTCTTTTTTACGGTGACCGCGACTATTCATCACTCTATAAAGTTAGCAGGCAATTTCCCAAAACATATAGTTCAAGATATCTGGCCATATCTGACGCAAGTAAGCTTTAAAATCCTAAGAAAACATTAGTAGTTACCGTTCTACTGAATTCTTAAGAAAGATATTAATATACCCGTATTAGCAGTTACCCGCGATTTCCTATTTAATTACAGATACGCCATAAGCACATCCTTTATAGTGGCATAATAAACACTCCTAAAAATGATTGATTGTCCTTGGAAGGTATTACCATCTCCTGGTTAATTTCAGAATAACTAAATTTTAAGTTAATAGCAATATTTTGAGGTCATGAAATCGGAGAGTGAAACAATTTTATGGGTTCCAATGAAATAAACAAATTTTAACGAATAGTTCCAACAATTTCAGTAGCATTTGCATATTTAAGATCAAACGTTAAGGAATACCAAGTCCGTAGTAAATTTAATGAAAGCTAACATGATGTATTTGATGGAGACCTATGGTAATTTTGATCGGTACCTGTTTATGGTACGTATTATTTCAGTGTTCATTGCTTAGAGGGTCAAATACTTCAGTGGGGAAAAATGTTCAGTGCCTCTTATTTTAGGTGATTCTGTGAAGAAGCATTCCTGGTTCGAATCGTATATATTACATACACGCCATAGTAGAGTCCTTGTTTCCATGATATATACGAAATCGGCGTGAGAAGCCTACTTTAGTCAATGTTTTCTTTCGGCCCTTGTAATCTTCTCCCGATCTAAGTTATTCCCGGTGTCAGACCAACAATACAAATGCTACTGTGGTGCTGGAAGTAGATGCCAATAACCGGAAGTGAACGCATTTTCACCGAAGACATTTTTCGACCTATCTATGAATATATGTTTTTATCTGGGTAACAATCTACGGCACAATGGCCGGAAGTAGACGCTTTTGACTGAAGTAGGATTCTCAAACCAATTATGTATATTTTTTTATTGTGTAAACATGTAAAACTCTTTATTGCACTATCACTAGTATACATGAATACAACATTTTCAAATATAATTTTTATTTCGTGCAAGGCCTCTCTGAATTAAAGATTCCATCATCAGGCACTTTACAAATTATCAAATGTTTACATTTTTTAAATAATAATTAGTTTTATAATAACATATGGTAAACAATTTGGATGTACGGTTAGCCAGTATAAAATATTTAATCAGAAATACGTTTTAATTTCTTTTATTATCTTTAAACTTAAATTTTAGTCATACTTCTATTGATCAGGAGATTGGTTTTCAGGAGTGTTTATTATGCCATTATAAAGTATATGCCTATGATATTCCTGTTATTGTTATTCAATATGAAATCGCGTGCAGAGCCGCAGGTAACTGCTAGTGTAAATAGGACTTTCTTCAGTCGTATAGCTGAAGTTCAATGAAGAGTTAAAGTCAGTTCACGACATGAGCCAGTTCTCACAGTCCTTAAGTGCGTGAATCGCTTGACACCCTCTTGCTCCCGTACCTCATCTCGGCTCGTGGTCGTGCGACGCCCTCACGACCTCGTTGGTGCAACGAGCGCTCCATATTTTACAGTCAAAATTTCGTACCCGAGTGCTGCTTACTTTTCGTCATCCTCCACTAACAGAGTAAGCGGTTTCTTCAGGATTTTACTGACTCTTTAGTAGTGGAGGAGTGGTTAGGGTCACCTATTTGTCTAATTCAAGTTTAAATATAAAATGAGCTGCTATCTCTTTAGATTTATGTAAAATGAACGTTTGAGACATTGTAAATTTATTTTTAGCTTAATCTGGTAACCATAAAATATTGTGTTAATAATTAATTATACTAATAGTTCGTATTAAAAGTTATTTTTCTCTATAAAAAGCCCCTTAGAAATCTACCTCAGCATTTCATAGCTTCTTCTACAGAATAGTCTGGAATTTGTGAGAGTTTTCTGTCTGAAATTACGGTTAGTAGTTCGTCCTCTAGCCCAAGATGGATAAATCACTCACTATATTTATTCCGCCCCAAGGATGGAACAATTATTTTATCCAGAAATCGGTAGTAAATATATTAAAACGAACTGCAAGTTATGACTGGTTGCATTAAGAAATCAAAGGTTATGAACCGGTTTGGGAGATCGTAAATCGTTAAAGTGCGAATCTTTGATTCCATTTTTAACAGACATATCCTCTCATTTTTTTTACTGATAAGCATTGTAAAGAAACAAAAGTAATATACAACTCATGTACTCCTTTGCATTGTGTACATTAGTACTGCAGCCATAGTCGTTCAGTCGTTTTACAACTGTAACTAGTTTATATCGTCAGTTTTGTTTGTTTTTACAGCACTGTCACAGTAGTTTCAGACAACTGAACTGTTGATGGATTTATTATTTCAAATACTTTATATATAATTTTTAAATGTTTATACGTTTGAAATTTTATTCCATACATTTTTGGTTTTATCGAATTTTCGTTTATATTATACTTACACAATTTTAGAAATATAATCGATCGAAACTAGTTTAAAGGTCTTTAAGTTCTATACCCAATTTAAACTTAGGATATCCCTATATGTGCTTAATAAAGGAATACGACCTTTAAAACATGATTTAATACTATTCCAATCCGACTCATTTAATAAAAGTAACAAAATTATAGTTCAAGTAATCTCTTGTAACATTCTCTGGTCATGTATTTGTAATCGCCTAGAACCTTTCTCTCTGCACTTCTTCGTGACTTGCAGATCACCGGCCTTCTTCCACTTGTTTATTGCCAGCTGACAACCAGTTAATCTCTAGCCCACGAGTATTATATTAGCTTCAGCTACCAGTGGTGCCCATGAAGTTATCCTCTACCTTATGGTTAAAACCCATCCTCGACTCCCCCGCAAGGTCCGGTGATGTCATCTCACTGAACCGTGTCGCCGACTCTCGCTCTGGGAGTCACCATACTTGGGGTTCTCAAAGTCGTTCCCCACATGTTGACTACTTTGTTGGCCCATCTGGTGGGCGTATGAAATCGCCTTTGATGTATATAAACTAAAGCATGTTAATTTATGAGAACCAAAGCCCGATGTTGCCTCTAGTTCCTCTATATACGAGATTTGTCTTAACACGTTACTTACGTGACCATGACATTACAATATAAAAAGTTCTAGGAGCGGAGGCAAATCTGCTTTATAAGCGAACATGACTAATTTTTCGTGGAATCGATACAAAAATTTCTTGTTATAAAACAATTGATGTATCGATAGGGGTGAGAATAACACCAAACTAAAAGTTTTCTCAGATTCAATTTTTTACCTTAACTAGTCTAATATCAACTGTCTCATATACATATGTAAAACGGCCATCGGCAGTCAACGACGGTATAAAAGAGACAAATTCGCAATTTTCTGCAGGCAGGATATTTATTTACGTATCTCGTTGGTTTTAAATGAATGGAGTTGAAAAAACATTATTTTAATTTGTTAACTTCTGATGCCATTCCTTTTCGACCCCCAATTCTGAACGTTGCGTAGTGTCCAACATCATTGTATGAAAACATAGGTATAGGTCCAGTGTGATGATAAACACAATGTTTGCTCCCCAAAGTAACCTCTTATTTTTACGTATATGCTTTCCGTATTCTCTCCGCTCGCATTTCCAAGTAGTCGAGCTCGAGGCCTCGCGCCTGAAAGGTGGTCGGCATATGTCAATAACCCTCACTTACCGATTGTTACACAATCGAACAGCGAGACCTCTGACGCTTTCTTCTGCCTCGTCACGTACATTTACGTTGATATAACATATCACAGCACAAGTTGTGTAAGCGGTACGGCCTAGCCCTCCCTCGGCAGTGGCAGTGGCCCGTACAACCGCACACTTAACTATACGACTTCCTCTTGGGATAGGAACGGCTCCGAGAACAACACTTTACCGGTGGGGCTAGGCCTTTATAGTGTGGTAATTCTGGTGGAATTTGAGGCTCATTCTGGGGTTTTGTACTGAATAACAAAGTTATTTCATGACTATATCCAAATAGGGATAAATCACAACTCTCTGAGAGTTGACTAATGCTGTACTTGTATTTATTTATTCGACTATTTCTGTTGTGAATACTACATAAATTACAATTAAAACAAAATTAAGGATATTTTGTTGATTGTGTTAATGCTATTCACAACCTATTAAAACACAGGAGAACGTAACTCGTTCTACTTATCTCCGGTCAGTATTGTAGTAGGCTGAAAAACTTCTACCTTTTGCAATCGTTTAGAAATACTAATTCATACAGCTATTTGACTTTATGAGTAAAATACCATGAGCAGTTCAAAAGTTTATAACCACCTTTTTAGAAAAACTTGTGTGACAACTTATTGATATATGAATATTTATAAAATAATAAATATTTTCTAAACTATAGTGAATCCTTTAAGGACCAATGAGGTGAGCATCAAGAGAGTAAAGAATTTTACGACACTGTTGTTGCATTATTGCTTTTTTAATGTACTTACTTCGAAGTTGGTATGGCAATATTTACTAATATTATACAGATATGACCTATAACTAGAGTTCATGTCCACATTTTATGCTAACGAACATGCTTGACCTGTATATTTTGTAGCTATATAACGTTCCTTTCTTACTACTGTAAATATTTCTTGCCATGAAGATTGAAATTTAATGCAATTAAAATTCATTATAATGCATTTT
Source organism: Homalodisca vitripennis (assembly GCF_021130785.1). NCBI lineage: Eukaryota > Metazoa > Arthropoda > Insecta > Hemiptera > Cicadellidae > Homalodisca > Homalodisca vitripennis. The sequence goes on from NC_060208.1 coordinate 148,091,999, forward strand.
TTATTAAAAACCAGTGTCAACGGAAGTCCATACCAACGGATGTCCTTGTAAAAAGAGTAGACAGCATCCACCTACATCTTCATTAGAGAAAGTTGTTTCAAATGGTCGCGCTTCCACTTACATGAATTACGTCTTGATGTAAGCATTTTATTCACTACGTAACTAAATACGATACATAAAGATATGGCTTGGTATATGTGCATGTGTATGTGACGTTAACTTACAATTTCTTTTATAAGCCTTGGGGGCAGGGATTCTTAGTCATTGATACGGTAGGAAATTATAACTTACATCAAGGGTGCAAAGGTACAAAGTACTTGCAGGAGATTAGTGAACTTCAAGGGGAGGTTTTGAAGTCGTGCGGAATTACAATAAACTACCTTACAACCGCGGATAAAATCTTATTGCTTTTTAATTTCGGTGGTATGTGTCGTAGCGTTATTTTGTAACTTTATTGTAGCAATGACGCATAATTAAAACAATTTTAATAAACACTACCTTGGTTGAAAACCATTACGTTTCGCTTTATTTAACATAAAAAATATTAAACTTATTGAAGTAACGACTAAAATAGGCATTGTGTTGTAAAAAGCGGATGACGACATTGAATCTTTTTGTTTATGAATAAATGAAGCTTATATTGAATGTTATGGTTCATAATCTAAGTTTATAGTATTATAATTGCCGTTAACCACCGATGACGACGATGAACAATAGACTCTGTCGGTACAAAGAGAACTCGCCAACATGCTGACGGGTCTGTTATCTATCATACTGTTGGTGTGTTGTGTCTGGTGTGACATTCTGTTATTTGTCCCCGGAACTTTCACGGCTATTTATAGGCTATTGTGTTGTTTGTCGGATACCTCTACCTCTCCATGAGCGGAATATAACTGTTGCGCGAGACAGCTACGTAAACTTGACGAAGTTCAGGGGCCGCAAGTGACATGTAGTTCTTCCTATACCACTTTTAGTAGTCTCTAATGTGCATTTGGCAGAGGTCAGGGGCTGCAAGTGACATGTAAGTCTTCCTATACCACTTTTAGTAGTCTCTAATGTGCACTTGGCAGAGGTCAGGTGCTGCAAGTGACATGTAAGTCTTCCTATACCACTTTTAGTAGTCTCTAATGTGCACTTGGCAGAGGTCAGGTGCTGCAAGTGACATGTAAGTCTTCCTATACCACTTTTAGTAGTCTCTAATGTGCACTTGGCAGAGGTCAGGTGCTGCAAGTGACATGTAAGTCTTCCTATACCACTTTTAGTAGTCTCTAATGTGCACTTGGCAGAGGTCAGGTGCTGCAAGTGACATGTAAGTCTTCCTATACCACTTTTAGTAGTCTCTAATGTGCACTTGGCAGAGGTCAGGGGCTGCAAGTGACATGTAAGTCTTCCTATACCACTTTTAGTAGTCTCTAATGTGCACTTGGCAGAGGTCAGGTGCTGCAAGTGACATGTAAGTCTTCCTATACCACTTTTAGTAGTCTCTAATGTACACTTGGCAGAGCTCAGGGGCTTCAAGTGACATAAAACGTGTGGTAGTCTCTAATGTGAACTTGGCAGGCAGAGTTCAGGGGCTGCAAGTGACATGTAGTTCTTCCTATACCATTTTTAGTAGTCTCTAACGTGAACTTGGCAGAGCTCAGGGGCTGCAAATGTAAAGGTAGGTACCATCCATTATTTGGATTACCATACAGTCATTCCTGAGTACCATTAATTGCAGAAAACCTGGTAAAAAGCAGGTACCATACATAACTTGTATTACCGTGCAGTAATTCCTAGTTCCATTAATTACAGTAAACCCCGTAAGAATTAGGTATAATCCATTACATATGTTAGCATAATGTCATTCCTGAGTTGCGATTATTACATTAACACCTCTACAAAGTATTCCCACTCTATTTTATTTGTCTATTCAAGAGGTGCCATATTATTGGTGTTTCAATCGCAAGTGAAGCCCATGAATGGTAGTTGTCCAATGATAGTAAATTGCCTGGGTGAGCAAAGCAGTACCAGTAACAGTTGCAGGATATAACAAGACAGACAGGCAAGGACAATGGACAATGACAGTTATATCATCGGCGTCTGTGACAGGAGAGTCATTGTCAGCCAATCTCGCCTATTACCCTCCGCCTGCCATATGTAATTCACTTCCCCAACCGCCAGACGTCTGGCCACCTTTGGTCACGACTGCCGATGGTAAACTTACTTTCAGTATCAAAAAAGTAAACTATATAATGTTATTATGCACGCCTTGCATAAGTAGACGGGTTAGTGGTATGTCTTCAATGCGCAATAATGATTTCAACCAGTGACAAAGTGTAATAGTTTAAATATTTCATAACAATAGATTCCGTTGTTAGCTTAGAATTTTCTTTGTAATTTAATTGAGTTTTATTAAACTCATTAAATTGTTTTTCAAAAAGTTACCACCAAAAACTAATATTATTTGTAATTAATTTGTCGGAAATTTGTACGTGTTTAAAAGACTGGATTGAAAACATTAGTTCATTTATTTTAAAAAACTAAAAATTTATAAAAAAAATCTGTATTAAAAATATCAATTAAAAAAATTATATTTCACTTTAAAATGTAAGTTTTTTTGGTTATAAATCACAAAAACGTCACTCTCTAACGGTATTTGTCATATATACATTTTACCATCAGCTGTTTTTATTTGGACCTAAATTCCGTGTGGGAATAAAACATTTACTTTTCCTGTTCTCAAAGAGGTTACTACGACTTTAAAATTTTTAAAAATGATTCTAATCACAAACCGCCTGCACCACCTTAAATAAATTTTATATATATATATATATATATATATATATATATATATATATATATATATATATCAAATTGATAACCAAATTTTGCCCCTGTATAATTTACCGTAGTCTATTATCTTTATGAGTTAATTATTACCGTATTATTTAAAATCCTCTGTTGGTGGATTCAGATTGTTCTGAAATGTTAACATCTATTTATTACCTTTTTTTATGTGGATGCAATAACTCATTTAGTAGATTTAATTATGTTGTATCATTCTTAAGAACGCTCAGCTTTAAAAACTTACGAGGTAAAATGTGATATAGAATATACAAAGAATTATACACTTTAATATCACTCATTCATTCATCGCCATAATAGTTGAATAGGAAGTGATGATGACCAAGCCATCTCTGACTTATGCCAGTCAATCAGTCAGTAAGTCAGTCAGCGGGGCGAGCAAAACGTGCGATTAAAGTGACTGAAACAGAGACTGCAACGCTAGGTGTCACTGAAGGCGTGCTGGATACAACACGCAGAGAACAAACCTTCGCTCCGATTTTGAAACAGTGAAAGGCAACCTAAGTTAATTGTTAGCAAAAGTAGGTCTTTATCAGAGACCATTTGGATCTGAACACGTTCGGAATTAATACTCCAAGGTCCCTCTAATTGATTCTAACGTCAAGTGAAGCAACAGAGATAGCTAAAACCATCTCAAGGACGAACAAAGAAGTCGACCCAGCTGAAGATAACGGATTGCTAGTTCGTAAAATGTAAGAGTTGATGGTTAAGAATTAAAAACGTCGTAGTATAATTGCTTCATTAAAAATGCAAAAATATTTCATCATATATTCTTTTGTCACTAAATATTGATAACAGCTGACGGAAAATTAGTGAGGTTATTCCAAAACTGTAAAAACCCGTTCAAAAGATGGCAACAAATTTTGTCTGACATTTTAAATCTTTCAACGATTCATGAAATAGATAACACTATGTTTCTAGATCTACAGGGTGTACATAAAGTCCTGCACTGGTATAATATTTTCTAAACGATAACAGATAAATGAACAAGATTTGGTACATCAATACTACACCTAAAAATCTACTTTTTGAAGGAACTATCAGTTTTCTGTAATATCATGGGGACGTCCCGCAAGGAGTCGGAAGGAAATCTTAAATAGGAGCATAGGTCAATATGCACATCATTTTAAAGGGCTTATCTAGCAGAGTGTAATGCCGCAAACCGCACTCAAAAAGATTGATCCAGTACAAAATGGCGGCTGTTCAAAGGTTTTACTTGGTTACATTTCATTAGTAGCCATAACCCCGGTAAAGCAAAACTGCAACCAAACGAATACTGCAGATAAATACTACATTATGATTGTCAGTTGTACAGAAGTGAATTATGACGTAGGTTATCCTCAAGGGGTACAAATATGGTCCTAATATATTGATAACGGGGAAAACCTGATAACAGTAACAATTAAAAAGCTCTTATCTTTGGGTCGCAGTTTGGACTTTCCAATTAGCCAGTCTATTCATAGTAGGCTATTCTAGTTTTCTTGTTTTAGTAGTGCTGTCCAACCTTTCTATCAGTGCACTTTAGTACAAAAGAGTTTGTCGTATTGCTTGTAGTTCTTCAACTACACTATGTTGCTTGACGAACGTGAACGTATAACACTTCTTATGATGGTTGGTTGGGGAAACAACGGACGATCACACGAGGAAGCATGCCATTTATTTCATGACTACTTTCACGAGAGGCAGCCAATTTCTAGAACAACTGTAGGGAGAACTGTTCAACGCTTTATGGAAACAGGAATTGTTTCCGGTCGTCATAGGACAGGAAGGCCCGCTACTGCGACAACTGAAGGCAACTCTTTAGATGTATTGCACTCATTTATTGAGAATACGCAAGAGTCCCTACGCTCAGCAACACAAACTCATGACATCTCTGTTACGTCTGTTAAAAAGATTCTGAAAGGGTCTAATTTTAAGCCTTATAAAGTTCATTTGGTGCACGAACTCAACGAAGTTAATTTCGATCGACGTATAGAATTTTGTGAAACTATGATGGCCAAAATAGATTGCAACGAAATTGATGCAAACAATATTGTGTTTTCAGACGATTGTTCATTTATGCTGAATGGAAGTGTAAACAGGCACAATTGCCGTTACGTACTAGAGTAGCGAAAATCCTCACTGGATGCGGGAAGCACATACGCAGTATTCACTAAAGGTGAATGTCTGGCTTGGTGTGATAGGTACCCAGTTGGTAGGTCCTTTCTTTATTGAAGGAAATTTAAGTGCAATATCATATTAACGTTTGCTAGAAAATGAAATTACACCAGCAATTCGAAACATGTTTGGAGAACATTACCAGAATATCTGGTTTCAACAGGACGGAGCACCCCCACACTACGGCATTGACGTAAGAGCCTATTTAAACACTGTTACCAATATATTAGGACCAAATTTGTAACCCTTGAGGATAACCTACGTCATAATTCACTTCTGTACAACTGACAATCATAATGTAGTATTTATCTGCAGTATTCGTTTGGTTGCAGTTTTGCTTTACCGGGGTTATGGCTACTAATGAAATGTAACCAAGTAAAACCTTTGAACAGCCGCCATTTTGTACTGGATCAATCTTTTTGAGTGCGGTTTGCGGCATTACACTCTGCTAGATAAGCCCTTTAAAATGATGTGCATATTGACCTATGCTCCTATTTAAGATTTCCTTCCGACTCCTTGCGGGACGTCCCCATGATATTACAGAAAACTGATAGTTCCTTCAAAAAGTAGATTTTTAGGTGTAGTATTGATGTACCAAATCTTGTTCATTTATCTGTTATCATTTAGAAAATATTATACCAGTGCAGGACTTTATGTACACCCTGTATAATCTGGTCTCCTCAACACATGGATAAATAGCATAATTCATAATTGATATGTAGGTTAAACTGAACAAATAATATCAAAGTACTGTGATATGTAAAAGTTAGGAACTACGTTGTGTCACACATTTGTGTCAACTTTGTGCAAACTTTTCTAAAACATATACTTAAGAGAACTAAGATTTATTACTAAAAAGTAAATAAAGACTACAAATCCATGTTGGCATATAGTGACCAACCACTGACTACTGACAATTTGTTAAATTACTTTATATATAAATCTAAAAACTTGAGCTTCAATGAGAAAAAAAGATTACACCAGATAACTAAGTGAGATTTTTGTTCTAGTTTGTTGGCTATAATGTTTGGTGTAAAGAAAGGTAAATGTAAAGGTTGTCATCTTTATCCAGGCGAGGTTAGGGCTAAGAAGCCGTCTCTAACACTTAAAATGGGGACCAAACGCTTAAAGTAAACTGTGGAACCACAACAATGGCCCGGCATGCGGGCTTCTTGCAAGGACAGGATTGCTCAGAAGTCACCCATCCAAGCAAAGCAGCAAGCAGCCACTGGGACGTTGATTGACTCTACGACGTACCCGATACACTACGCCACTACGTTTAAGAAAACACTGAAAAATCTATTAAAAATTATCACTTGCTAGTCTTGAAATCTAAATATTAATTAATAATAATAAGTATTAATAATTACGTAAATTAGTTATTACCATCATTGTTAAGTTCTAAAGTTTGCACCTAGTAATTATATTTGTTTTTCTTTTAAGTTTGAGTGGGCTGTTCTGCAAACTACTTATAAAGTGTAAAAATAAGTTTAATGTGTAAAAAGTACAAGGTTTTTATAAATTTATTCAGCCTAGAACAAGTGTTTCATACGTATCATTTATAATATTCACGTGTAAGGACATGAATATTATAAACTTTTAATAAAACAGCTGGTAAAAGTAAGTCTAAATCACACTTTCCAAAAAATTCGGGATCTGTTTTTGTTAGAATAACTAACCCCTTATTACATTTATTCTCATGTAATAGACTAATTCAGACTTTCCAAAATAAAGTGATAGTTGTATAAAATCCCTACAGTTTATATGGAAACTGCTTCTCCTTTACAAAAGTTGAAAATAGAAAGTGATTGATTTTTGTAAAGATCCTACAATTGCTATGGGAAATGTTCTTATAATCATAGAGTAAAGGTTACACCACTGCTGTGACCAAAATCTGATTGGAGTAGCTTAGATAAATTACTAATTTTTACTCACTGACTGTAGTTATTTTACTTCTCTAAAGTGTATGTTACTCTGCAATATAAAGTTTTTTTGTAAAATAATCCGTGCAATTCCAATAGGCAATGGTACTTTGAATACATATCAGAGTAAAGTCATATCGCTGGAGTGAAAAAGTCTGAGAAGTGTACTTTTATAAGTAATAATATTTACTCGCTGACTGCGGTTAAATTACTCTTCTAAGGGATCTGTTACTCGTAATTTGGAATAATCTAGTTTGCAAGCATTGTTTATTTACCTCTATAAAATACAAATATATGCACTCGTGCAGCAGTAAAGTTATTCATTTGGAGCTGTCAATTTAGCTAATAATTTTCACTACTTGTTTGTTTTACAGTGTGCTATGAGTGTGTAGTCTATATATTTTAATACTGTGATTACATATAAATTTTAAACAGAAAGTGACTAACCATAACCACTCGAATTTTATTGCCAGGTTACATGTAGGAAATGGCCGTTATGCAACTCTTTTGAGAGTTATAAGACATGACAGTGCGCTTTTCTACAATATGTGTGACATAACGTCTTCAGACCACCACTCTTTGTTTTTACGCATTTTCTTTCTTCTCATTATTCAACGAACACCTCTTTCCGGACCAAGAAGTTACATGCAGGTTACTGCAGCTCGTCAGAAAAACACGTGATGTTTCGTGATGAATAAAGGTTTGAAGAGTAAGTTTCTAGCGAAGCCTCTCCTGCTAGTTACTGATGAACGAAATCCTATTTCTGTCCGTCTGTGCGCCGGTAAGTGTCTAACAAGTTGACCCAGAGGATTGATATTTGGTGCGAAACTCTGCTACCTCTACATTGCTATTGGAAATGGTAACCATTAGATGTCTTGTTTTTTGTCTATTCATAAATGACTCCGAATACATTGGTGTCATTGGTAATCGTTTTGGCAACGAAAACGAAGAATAAATTAATTAGTAAACAGATTATAATGTAAAGATTAATTATAAGGCATTATCACAAAATTATCAAAGCGTGGGATAAGGTTATATTGGCGTTACGTACATATCGATATTAACCTGGCTTTGTGGAGACTTGAAGTTTGGAACATACCTCAGAACTGGATAACAGTGCAATAATATACAATTTACTAATTTTCATACGATATACTTACACGAGTGTTCGCATATTACTAAGATATACAAGAGGAATAGTTTCTTCCACCTGAATGTTGAGCCACCATGAGGTCTATCTGCATAAACAATACCTTTCGAATGATCGTAAATAGGATTTTTATTTAATTAAACCCGTATTACTCGTTAATTTTATATCATAAATGTTACAAGCATGCAAGATTTGTGGAACAAGCTCTGTGAGGTTTAACCTAATGGCACGTCTGCGTTTCTTTCATTTAACTATTTACCACGTATTTGTTTACGAATTAAACCTGTAAAGCATTTAGCACTTCCAGGTAAAGTAATGTTTACTTGTTCTTTCTGACACCAACTGGTGCTCTAGGGATCCAATGGAATAGTTTTATCTTGTATTTTCCTCGTGAAAATACTTGCACAATGTATGCAATCAACATTCTATTGAGTAAATAGTACAGTATTTGATAATTAAAATGTATTGTAATTAAAACAAACTATAGTTACAATATTTGAATTAGTTTTTTGACCTAGCTTCATTATGTCGTGGAATGGAAATGAAGAATATATTGCGCAACTGCAAAAGTTTCTTACTAATTAGTTACTAAAAAATAATGTATTCTTCCTTTAGAAAATTTTCATTTATTAATCAATTGATGGCACATTTTTATCTAAAGTAACGGTCGGAATTCAGAACCATATGTTGTAGCCAAACAATATTACGATGCATAGAGACGGTTGTTAGTTCATGGGTGACATGTCGAAGTTGCACGAGCGTAGCCCGACACTTGAGTTGGCAAGTTCGGGCTCGGTGAAGTAGAAAGTGAGTGACCTACTAACGCTCATTTACTCCTACACAATAGATGGCTGATTTAAAGTCCATAAACAACCAACAGCCTGTATACGCTGTCACATGTTGGTTATAATGAACAGGTATAACGTTTGTTATTTGACCTGTTATCTGATTAATAATTTGATTAGACAAGGCTCAATTTCGATTATCTTATACTTGTAATGTTTGCTCCTTTGATAATAAGAATAGATATTTCCATCCATGCAGTAAAGCTATTTTACAAAAGACTCTTAATTTTTCAATAAGAAATATTTCAAATCATAATAAATAAATAACACTAAATAACAACCATCACCAATATCTTAGAAGGGATAGAGTAAAAAATATCAACCCTTACATAATAACTAGATATATACTCACGTTAAAATCCATGGTAAGCTTGAAATACACCTGCATACTTATGGTAATAATATGGGGCTATCATTTTATACTAAATTTTACTTTAAGGTAATTATTTATTTATGTAAGTAAAGCATTAACAATACTATTTTTAAGAATCAGTTTGGATAATAGATAAATTTGGTTGATCAAGTTTCAGTACATAATTTAGAAGGATCCAAATTTGGATAAACATATAAATTAATTTAAAGTACTAAGCGTTTTAATTGACTAACCCCAGTCATTGTATAAATTTATAAATAATAAAATATAGGCCGACATAGAGATTAAATGTAAATAAGTAGCTAATATTATCACATACTTAGTTTATTTGAAAGCAAACCTATTAATATACACCGAATTTTAATAAACTCGTATAAAGTGCCCTACATAAAAACAAAAAATCGATAAAATATAAAATACGATTGTTAACAGTGATACACATAATAAAAACCTAATAATTAATAACTTAAAAACATCACAACTTTACCCATTGATTTACATGACCCGCTGACCATTTCCTGGAAAAAAGGTAAACACAAAACTACTGCAGTAAATTGATCTTGCTATCAGTTTTGATTTATACAGGGCTGATAAAAATTTGATAACTTGTAATAAAGTAGGAGAAATTTGAAATAATTATTTGTATTCTTTACCCAGAATCATCGAAACAAGAATAACAAAAAAGACGTGCTTTTAAATTTTAACTGTAAAAGACTTTGATAAGTAAACTGTAATTATTATTATTATTATTATGTGATATATGAAGCAATAATGCTAACTGTTTACTCAGTTTTCTGCTTCATTTAATATTTATTTTTGAACTGGAATAGGTTGTAAATAAATACACAGACGTAAGCCTGCTTAAGAAGAAATATTATTTTTTAGGGTGTAACTATTAACCATTACATTACATTTGATTGTTATATATAAATTTTCATACCGTGACTTAGAGATATTTCGCAACAGCCTCTTAAGAGCGAAATCGTGATTTTCATTTTCTCTAGGTCCTATCATATAGGATGATGTAGAAGTGATATTGTAAAGTTGGAGGTGAAAGTTCAGAACCTCTGCTCCTACCGCCGCGCCGGAACACGACCCTGTGTTCACTCACGGGCACGACCGCTTCCAGGGTTCCGGCTCCACCGACCTTTTGGTACTGCTGGAACGTGAAACTATAAGAATATTTGAGCAAATACTTCTGCTCTCTTAAAAAAGACTTAATTTAATTTTAATTTTAAAAGCTATAATTTTGTTTTTATTCAGTTCTACGTTGGAGCTCTCCGAAAATGTAAATGTATTCATGCTTACTTAATATTTTAAACACAATCCTGGTTAAGGGGAAATATATATGTAATAACCAAATCTTAATGAATTCAACTCGCATTTGCAATTGATCATTATCAAAATTTAAGTCATTACTTAATTTAAGTTAATTTTAAGTATCTAATCACTTCACAGATTGCTTGTCATCATTCAATAGATACATTATCCGCATTTTGACTAAATCTTTTGGTAAATGACATCATCTGAGTAATTTGCGCTGAACTATTTGCCACATACTATAATGCAAATCCAAAGCAATGTTTAATTTTTTACCATTTTTTCGTTATTGAACCATACCAAAAACTAACACATGTGTGTGTACTATAAATGTTGTGTGGATAGCTGTAAAGTAAGTAAGCATTCCTCAAACAAGCATGTATGTACTACAATACGGGGTATCAATATTCTGATCTCTTCCAAGTGTTACTCGGTTTTCTTATTATTACTTAGTTAAAATATGTTTTCATGACATGTATACATACAAAAAGTGGATTTAATTTGTAATGTAAATGATTGTATCGTATTCCTGATGGAACATTACGTACAATCGTTACGCTATTAGTGTGGGAAGAAATTAATTTTGTCATTTGCAGATTGATTCCACAATATATTATGTAACTCAATATTGTGGACATTAAAATTATCGATGAGTGGCTATTCAATGTAACACAATAGAGAGGTTAAATTACATTAAAATACAAAACCAATATTTAATACATTTTATTGTGAGGCCTTTCGATATCCAAGATACCTTCATCATAGATAGAGAGGTTACTTAAGACAGACAAATATTATCAATGTGACTATACTACGAATTAATCTGTCATGTGTTTAAAGCTCTGTTTTGGAAGAATTGGCAAGCATATGGTACACATATAAAATATAATATTTCATTGAGTGTTCATTTGAAATTGTTCTTATCTGATTTTCGTACACGTTTTAAGTGGACTTTTTTCTTTCTTAGATAAATTATTATGAGAAGAATAAAATTATAAAATGATATTTTGGAATCTAACATCCAGTATATTATTATTTTCCCCATACCTGCATACATAAAAATATTTTAAAATTATGTTTTTGTATAAATAATAGATAAATAAATCTATATCTTGTGGGTCCAAATCTATAATTTTGTAGTACCATTCTAATGTAATCTGATTTAATCGCTGGATTTTTTAGTGAGTAAATACACTATGTTGTTTACTTATTTTATTTATCATAGCACAACTATTACAAATAAGGCTTAAAATAAGTTTTTAATCCGCATAATTATTCATTTTCGAGTGCTACAAGCAAATAAGTGATTCAATTTATTTTCGTTTTTATAACAGTTTATCGTCTTTTACAAACCTTAAAAATATGATGCCACAAGGCATGCATGATCATTTTTAAAAAATTTATGGAGAATGTATAGAGAGGATTTTGGGTTCAAAAACAATTTTAAGTTTCCCTAAGTCTGATAATTGTCAAAACACAATAACATTTATTTCAAAATTGCCAAGAACATATACGTTTATAATATATTAAAACCTTACTCCTTTGTAATAAATTGTTCGTTTGAGAGTATATTGCATCAATATGAAGTTCAAGGATATCGCTAATTACGACACAAGCATTAAAGCATGGCGAGGCAACTTCGTGACATTATCAGAGAACTTCGTGGTGTTCTTAGAAATCAGCAGATATATTTTGCCTCGGCGATAGGTAAAACATTACTTGTTATTCCGAGGTATAGGAATACCTTGCGGTGTAAGATACATGTGAGTTGAAAATATTATATCACAATGAATTAAGTTTCAGGAATCTTTCAGGCATTCCTGCTCTCACCCATCATATCTTCTTCATCATATTTCTTTGACGTCTTCTTTTATGTTTCTCATGCTGTAAATAGACGAAGAAAATGCATTTGTTTCTTCCTTCTAAAGTAAGGTAGAAACATTATATAATGGCTTCAAAACTATCTACCCTATTAACCCATATTAGTAGTGGCGATATACACTGCGGGTCGACGCGCCGCCGTCGCACCGTAGCTCAACTAGTTGTACTACTACCCATATTAAATCACTTATAAAAAAGTTTGTTTTAATAATAATGAATAAACTGTTTGCTATTATTGCCTATGACATCAACTTTGAAGTTCTCCAATTTTTTATTTTAAGCGTATCAATGTAAAAAATTTCCATTTTGACGTCCACCAACAACAGTTCAACTATTGATTGATTTGTTTCTTACGATAAATGTTCAATTTCATGAAAACAACGTTGTATCCACATACAGTACAAGTTAGCTGTCGGCTCCTGGAGAAATGTTTTCATCACAATGTAATACAACTGATGATACTCCTGCAAAAAGTGGAAAATTTATTTTATGGAAAGCCCTAAAGTATCGTTCATCATCCGTGTAATGTTTGTGTTTACCACACTTCCTTTACAAAACAATTAACTCAACGGTATTTTATTTTTTTGTATTACAGTTATTCTCGATATTTCTATTGAACTACAATATGATTGTTTTTTATTTTTCACTTGTGTATTTTCCAACGTCTTTGAGCATTCATACGATCTGCTTTCCACATTTCCCTATAGAACGTTTTTATGCATATGGTTCTAGGCAAGGGTTCGGTGATTCAACTGGAGTTATTTCCGGCCATGAAAAAATGTCGCGGCAGGAGACCAAAGACTTTCCGGTGGCGGTGATGTCGCAAGAAGAAAGCCACTTGAAAATTGTCGTTAGGTAACGCGACGCAATGTATATTGACAGACGGACAGACAGACGGACTTTCTACACAATGGTGTTAAGTGGTGTCCTGGGGAATCCCGCCGCGTTCAAACTTTGGTGCACAGTTTTTGCGCGAGGTGAAAGCTCACTAATTTCCTTTATTAGCTTGTTCCGAGTCTAACACGCCCCCCTCCTTCCACCACAGCCCAGACTACGGGTACGTGGACCCTCATGTGCACATCTGAAAACTGCTAATTATTATGGTTATTCAATTTCGTTTTCACCTAGAGCTCTGTGTACGGTACGGTTACGATCATGTAACCCGCTCATTCCACGGTTCAGGATAAGAAATTGCAGGGTCTGCAGATAATAATACCCCAGTCTAACGTTAATTGCTATCCGAAAACTGGAGACCCTTTCATAATTACTAGGATTGTCGTACAAGATTTGTGAATGATTTGACTCTACAGCAGGATTTATAACCAACATTTATTGTTTCATTCCTTTTTACGTTGATTTTACTTTTATCGCATCGTCCGCCCATATTACAACTTAATTTTTTTATTAACAGAGTAACTTAATAGGATTAATTCAACTTACTGTACTTTGCCATAAGTAAATTATTTTCAAATTATAAAACAGTTTCAATGGAACGTTACTTAACATTTTAAATATTTTTTTCAAATATTAATAAGGTATCGTATTGCGTTCTAATCACAATGTCTGGGATTATTATACTACTTATTGGTAAAACATTAGTTTTAAATTTACAAATGGGTGTTTCCAAAGCGGCGGTTTCATGGTGTATATGTTACACTCAAACACCGAATTCGGACAATGTCCGAAATTTTTACTCACTCCGCGATGTGGACAACGTGAATTACCCACGTCGCGGATTGAGCATTTTTTTTCGGACATTGGCCGAAGCGAAATACCCAGAACGCGTTGTGGGTAAGCGAAAGTACTCAAGAGACGAAATAAACACGTTCATCGGAAGATTGAGCAAAACCATAATACCCATAACCCGACGTGGGTAATCTAATTTGCCCACGTCGGGTTGTGGGTATTTGTAATTTGCGCAAACGCCGAAAAGCCTCCAAACACAACCATACCATACCCTACACTAATTCCATTATAACAAGTAAAATAAAATCAAAATTTTCCTTGAAAATTCCATTTATTTCAATCAAAACAAAAAACTAAAACAGTAAAATACAAGTATCTTATTATTGAAAATAGAAAAAAAAAGTTATTTTTCACACATGTACCACTTTCAATGTTTATTAAAGTTCTTTTCAGAAAGTATTCACTTTACTTGTTAGCACAAGAAGTGCTACCGTGACATTTAGAATTGCATTTTAAATTTGATTTTACACATTTGCAAGATCTGCCCGAACACTTCTTCTTGCATCCACATCTGATGAAACCTTGTTTGGACCCGGATGACTTCATTGCTTCTTTACGGACATTGAGCTGTTCATCAGGTACATCGATGTTATAATAAATTTATTAGGAGCTACCTGGAAACTGGTTTCTGGAAAAACTGTTTGTCAAGAACTCCATGCTTTGTACCAAGGGTATAGGAAATCATCGTTCTTATTTATTACAACAGCCATTACATTTCTTGGAGCTAGTCGGCCCCGGTCGACATCAGGATGTTTACCAAAACGTTATCGCCGACTGAGACTGGAGTTAATTTTCTTTCAGTACGCTTTAACATTTTGGCTGCCTGACTTTTCAATGCAGTTACACAGTTTTTCTCGTATTGTGTCTATGGCAGATTTTCTTGAGCAAAGAGTGCACAAAGGTAAGCCTAGGTCTTCGTTATTTAAAACTTCATAATGTATGTGCTGACCACATTCAAAACAGCTGTTTGCTTTGTCACAATCTATTGCTTTGTCACAATCTATTGCATTGTCACAATCTATATTACAGAGTGTTAAGTTATCGCTGGACATAGTTTCTTTTTCTACGTGTTCATTGTTTTCTTACAGTCCTTGTCAAAATCTCCGAAGCATCTTCATACACAGCATTTATTTCTTCGTTGTCTTCTTCATTAAAAACTTTTTTCAAGCTTAGAGAACTCTCCTTCTAGTTCTTCCTCAGTAGTTATTTTTTTTACGACGTCGGCTGTCAAAGGGGAATCTAATAATCCATTTTTCTGTGGTGAACCAAACATTGCCTCATAAGGGGTTCTCTTGATCCCACTGTGGTAACTGTTGTTCTTAGTATTCTGAATGATCCTGAGACCATTTGCCCATTCTGAGGTGTTGTTATCAGTCATCCAAGCCACAAGACTATCTCGAACGTCTTGATTGGCCCGTTCGACAGACCCTTGACTCTGCGAGTGTCTTGGTTTTCCATGTACTAGTTTTATGGCACTCCATTTACTGGCTAGGTTCTCGATAAACCTGAAAACCGTACCATTACCATTACAAAAATACTAAATTCTAGGGTGGAATCTTTTCACTACAGTAATTTGTTTTTACCACTTACCCGGTTACAAAATTCCGTCCATTATCACTGTGAAGTATGTATGGAGCCCCAAATAAGCAAAATATATCCAAAAGGATGTCGGATACTTCATCAGCAGTTTTAGTTTTCAAGGGACGTTAGAACAACAAACTTGGTGAGATGATCTTGATAATTAAGGATAAACTTGTATTCGCCGTCAGGCTCTGATTGCATATCAATTAGATCCACCTAAAATACAATAAAAATACATAAATCGACTCAACATAAATGTTATGTCAACCTATACCATATACCTCATTATAAACAACTGCCAGTGCGTAATACGCCTTAGGTATTTGTCAGCAAAGGAGAAACTGTCTTATTTAGAGAAATTGCTATGATATCTTACCTGGCAGCGTGAATTTAATGCTGTCATAATGATGGGTTTAACAACCAGCCCTTTACTTTTTGACTTTTTCTTAAGTGCGCAAGGTTCGCAAAGATCCAAATATATTTTAATTACCTCCCTGGTAATGTTACAAAATTTCTTTTTTAGCTCGGCTTCCATAGCTTTTTCTTTTTTATGACCAACTCGTAAGTGAGCTGAATGAATTGTGTCATACATTTGATCAATGCGACAGAAATATTTTATATCTGTCATTTCTTCAGTTGTTTTTTCAATCAACATTTCTTTATCGCCAATGTTTATGACATCAAACCGATTGATTCGGCGATAATCTTTAGACATCAAGGACTGACCATTTTTCCTCTTCTGTTTTGCCTCCTTTACTTCGCTGATAATTTCTTCATAGCGTGGCTCCTCGATAATAAAAATTTCGACTTGTGAGACCATTCTTCTTGGACATCAGATCTTCCAATTTACTGTGAAATGATTCCTTCATTTCAAAACAAAATCACAAAAACACAACAGCACTTTAAAATAAGTCAACACACGCCACTTACGCACAGAACAAAGAAAAACTGCTTGTGTATAACGACAGTTGCACTAATGTCAATGAAAATAGACAGTAGGCCTATTTGTTGCTAACAGTGACGATAGTGGGGGGGGGGGGCGCATGTCTCGACCTGCACGTCTGGACTGTGGGAAACGGATTTCGGCGTTTGCGCAAATTACAAATACCACAACCCGACGTGGGCAAATTAGATTACCCACGTCGGGTTATGGGTATTATGGTTTTGCTCAATCTCCGATGAACGTTGTTTATTTCGTCTCTTGAGTACTTTCGCTTACCCACAACGCGTTCTGGGTATTTCGCTTCGGCCAATGTCCGAAAAAAATGCTCAATCCGCGGACGTGGGTAATTCACGTTGTCCACATCGCGGAGTGAGTATAAAATTTCGGACATTGTCCGAATTCGGTGTTTGAGTGTAACATATACACAAATATTTGTCTTGTTTAGGTGTGATTGATAAGGATTGAAAATTAGTATTTAGTTAAGTTGCAAAATCTGCCTTAGATGGATTTCCTTAAACTCAAGTAGTTGCTTTTAGAATTGCTAAAAACTTGATGTATATAGTCCTCGAGTATGTTTGGTATTTTTGTATCTTAAACATATCACATTCTTCTTCAATATAAGATTTGTTCTATATATCGAAAGTAGTATAGTATCTGATAGACTAAAATTTATTCAATGAACTATATTATATACGTGGGATAAAGGTATGTATTAATGTTTACAGTTTACAGTGATGTTTCATATTTATAGTCTAATTCCATGAAAATTCATTCCTTTAGAAGATACACTGCTAAAATTGTTCACTTTATCCATTTTTATTTCACTTCTCTCCAGATATAATATGCCATTCAAAATACTAGATAATAGAGTAAGTAAATTCTAAAGAACAAACTTGTACATAACAAATGTAAGTATAGTCTGACATAAAAACTTTGCGGTACGCCTAAATTAGCACCCTCTGGTCACTGCATCCCTTTGCTAGAGGTTGCTAAATCAGCGCAGTGGCCGTGCCCATGCTCTGCAAAAGCACTCCCTTAGAACCGTGAGGGGGGGAGGTGTTAATTCAGGGTCTCGACTGTGTCTATGCGCTGAATAAGAACCTCCCAGACGTGAGCCAGGACGGTGATAAGGCAGCATCCCCTACTTTGCTTGAGATGCTGTGGAGAAAACAGGATTTTTGGTTTATGGCATAGTTTAGTGATATAAAAAATTTAGTAATACTATATTTCGATATATAAAAAGTAGTATCTTCCTCAGATAGATAACTAATCTAATTTTAGTAATCGCATATGTACTAAATGATTATCCAGCGATAATATTTGTTCAGTTAAACATATGTCCTTGTATAAGGTCAGTTGTGGTGGTGATGGTAAGGATCGCGTCATTTTTTGGATTTGTTTTGCTTCGGAAATGAATATTCAGGAGATAAGTAATTCCATTAAACAGACAAAAACACGTGTCGCAAACCCGCCAAAAATGGTCACAGGGTCTTGGGGTCAATGTCGTTTTGGCTCGAAATTGGTCGTCGCCGGCGACCGGTCGTTCATGACATCTAAATAACCTCAATCCGACAAACCTGACCGCAAACAGCTCTCAGGTCACGTGACTACGCCATTCAACAATGACTGCGCATTCAATTAACGAATTATATTTGAACTTTATGCTTAATATATGTGCGTATCAAATTTCATAGCCTTCATGGATCACCTATCTGTGTTTTAACGGCCGTATCATTTTTATTACTTTGTAAGATCCTCTGTTATTAATGCATCCAAAATACTATATGCCATTTTGTTGTTACATGTGGTATGCAGTATCTATTGAGAGATATAATTTTTTAACGTACCATTATTTACCTATGTATTTCTCTTCATAAGGTCAGGATAACTCAACCTACCGATATTGCTGAATATTAATTCACCAAAATGATTGTATAGTTTTAAAAACTTGTGCAAACCATCATAAATAAATGAGCTTAAAGTGGGTTGACAATAAATGCCTGAGTAATATGGGTTTTGGTAATTAACTTATTTGTACTAAACAAGTTCGTAAAATTAACATTGAAACTTTGGAAACTATGAAACAGAGCACTGTTATCAGATGTACTTAAAATTCACAAAAGGCATACCGTATCTAGAGAGTAAAGGCATTCTATTGTTACAAAATATATATGTAGTTACAAATTATTTTTAGGTAGTTTGGTGCAAAAGTAATATAGAAGTCAATTCTTTTAGCCAACCAGTAACTACTTTCCTACAGTGTATTCCTCTACGTTATTTTTAAATTAATAAAGAGATGTTAATGTTTTAAACTGAGCAAAAACAGCCAATCAGTAGCTTAGCTGTCCAGCTAATTTTATGACGTCCTCTTAGCGACGATCTGGCAGTTAGCGGCTCTTACTATCTTATTTAGCAATTCACTCTTCCAATTTACTTTAGTTTTTTAAACACTCAAAGTTAATGACATTCTTAAAGAAAGAATTGAAGACTATTTAGAAATTTATCACCCTATTGTATTCTTCTAACCCACACCTTGGGTAGTATTTATGAAAGTACCATTCACAACAGATTGGCTTTTCTTGGAACTCTTCAGTTGATAACAATGGAATTCCTGGAATGTTAAGGAAGAAATCCATTAGCAACGTAAACAATTAAATTACGCCTTTGCTACAAGGCTCACGGTGCTGAATCATGATAATGCATTATATTGTCTTCTATGATCTCAAACGATCTCTTGAAACGCAACTGGAGGATTTTTGTGCCAAATAAATACCATCGTGATTATGTAATTATTATTTATATCGTAGGATCTACTATTATAGTAAATTCTTGGATGGTATTTTGGTATTTTCCTTTCTTCTAAAACGTGTCTCTAAAACAGTTGTAATGGCTTCCAAGACACTAAGATATTCTATGTACACAAAGAATCGTTTGCTGCTATTTGATGTCGTTGGGGCATTTTAGACCACATAGAACTCCTTTTGAGACTGTAACTGGTTTAATAGGGTTACATTTACATATTGCAGAAACGTACATCGCTTTAAATACAAACTGGAATACCGATTAATATGATACATTTTAAATAAAAAAAAATATTTTAGATATATTTGGTTTTATTACATGAAATTGTTTTTAAAATGTGACATAACTATTAGGGAGATGAGGGGAATAGAACCCTCTCCAAAGGTCTGTAAAATTCGTATGCCGGCACAATTTACTAAGACTGCTTCTTCTACGACCAGGTATCCTGTTCTAGAGTAGATCTTCATCATTCTCATTAAATAATCAGTCGTGATTTTAGCCTTCAGAGAAAGCATCTGTAGAGGTAGTTTGTGGTCAGAGGCCAATAAGGTGAGCCAGAGATTTTCCACATAAAATACCTCTATATTCCAGCATCCTTGCTCATATTTCCGTATATACTTATAACTACACATATTATAACTACCACAATTTTTCACATAATTCAAAATTCATCGCTGACAACAAGCATCATTCAATTATTCAAATTCATTTAGGATAACAAGCTCTTATATACAACGAATACAATGCCACAATACATTAAAACCAGCAAAATCCTTTCTTATAAAGAAAGATATCAAACAATAAATTCGTGGAGAAGGGCACCATTTAATTATTTACTTGTCATCCAATCTAATATCTCATTGTCTTATAAAACTTGTCGAACTGTATATCTATGAATCATGTATTTAGTTTAATCCCTGGAATAATATACATATATGTAAGGGGGTGGTGAGGATGAAACTTTTGTTTACATTTAGGAGTAAAACACAAGCTATTCCGTAATTACTGTTTTGCGCAGAATTGATCTAAATTAAACAATTGAGATTGAAAGATTCTTTAAAATTCTGTTAAATTTTTCAAGTAAATACACAGTCTTTCATTAGTTGTCGTACTGCAAATGCCCGTGACAAAGATAGTATCTAACTTTTTTACAGAAGGCTTCAGTGACGTCTTTATACTATCCAATGCATTTAGGATATTATTTAAACAATGAAAATTGGTGCAGTAAAGTACTCGAAATTGTGGCACATTACATGAAGGAGGGGCGCTCTTTAAAATGGCGCAAAGAACCTTGGTAACAGAGACTACAATCCAACAAGCGAGCGTGGGGAGCAGGTGTCCATTGTAAAGGTCGTATTAGAGATTAGCTTCGCTCAAAGTGAATTTTTTTAGGTTGAAATAAAGTATACAGTTCCGTGAGCCTGTTGCACTAATGAGTGACATGATGCTGGTAAGAATAAATTGATATTATTCCTAGGTCCGTGGTGAAGGATCGGAATACAAGAACGTAATCAGCACTCTTAAATTTACGAGATCTCGTAATTGCAAACTTATCAAGAACAAAAACTGAAGGAACATATTACCTCAGAGTACACGAAGCAGGCAGGGGTGACTTTTTAAGGAATTATCCAAATCTTAAATATAATGAATATAAAAGTTAGAAATAATAATTAAAACTAATAAACATCTTTTTTAAGCATCCAATTACTGTTATATCAAAACATTTTACACGGACTTACTTATAATAGTATGTAAATTAAATATACGTATTTATTAGTAATTTTAATTTTATACTAATTTTATGCCCGCGGCTTCGAACACAATTTCATAGGCTATGCACATGTATGAGCATTTCTGGTTCGATTGAATTACATTTCTGAAGCTCATGTGACGATCAAGAAAATGTGTAAAAATGCATATATTTATGGCCGATTTAATTTACTCTGGTCTTAGTATTTTTTATTTCATAGTTGATTTTGTCTTGTTTCCGATTGAGAAAGTATATACATACACAGGACTGAGAAGCCTGCTACTGTCAAAAGAACTAAGATGGGTTTTGTAACAGTTTTTAAATGTATAGTAACAGTTAGATGACAACTTTGTCTTTTATATCTAATACTTAATATTTGCTAAAAATGTACAGTTAATAGTACATTATCAATCTCCCTGTTGCGTGTTTGTTTCTTTATGAACTGAAAAAATATTATAGTATTTTAGAAACTTTAGAGCTGGAATTGGTAGCCTACATTAGTTCTAAACACAGTCCAGCAAACTTTTATCTACCACAGTACTTGCAGACTGCTTCAAAGGGAGTCTTCGGAGTCAAATTCTGACCACCTTATGTTTTAGGACATTTTTGAAAAGAATACCTTCGAGGACATTGTCACTGAAATGTAAAAACTGTGTGAATACTAATGGTTACACGTTAGAGAATTCACACATTGTAAATATTGACAAATTGAAAATAGTCGGAAAATTAATGAAACATATGGTTGTGCTGTCATAAAACAATGTTTATACAGAACAGTTGATTAAATTTGACAGGGTCTTTCACAGCTTTACATAATTATATGAACATTGCAATATAATTTGAATCTATATATACTAATTTTAGGTGCCATTATCTGCTTATCTAAATTCTGAAAAAAACAACGCAGGGTTAATATAACGAACACTCATTGAAATATCCTTGTTCATTACTCATTATTAAACTATTGAAAAACAGAGGCCACGCTCCTTACCTCTTTCCTCCCTTCTTCCGTCAAGCTTACTCCATCCCAATCCTAACTTTCTGGTAAGATTCTTTTAGTATCAAATACCTACTTTTTTATATTAAAAAATTAGTTTTTATATACTATTGTACCTAAATGCTTTTATAAACAATTCACCATTGAAAACCATTTGTTGTAATGCTAATCAATCATACGCATAAAATTGTTTTACTAAATCAGATCAAAATATAGTTTTAAATTCGATCTAATTGCTCTTTACTATAATCAACCCAACATTTATTTGTATTTTTGTATTTTACTGTAGCTATATAATTTAACTGTAATGTTTTTTGTTGTAGGTAAGTGCAATTTTCAATTGACCCAGTAAGAGCGTAAGTACAGTTACCTTTGTAATTTATTAATTTGTACACAAATCACAACATTATTAATTAAATTAAAGTCTAAACTAAATTATAAAACGCATTATTGAGTACTGAAGGGTAAATATTTTAAAACTTAGCTTAGCGACTGTCTATAAATTTTATTTCTTTCTCTTAATTACAAAATCAAGACTGAATAACAGTAATATCCATTACTATTATACCAGAAATAGTGCAATAACAATATATAATAATAAATAGTCAATGTTTTTAGACAAGGATTTAGACTCTTTCCTTTCAAAAAACAATGTTATTTTTTTTAATTCTGTAACAATTCCTCACCAAAGATTAGCGTAATAAATCACTACGTAAATTTGATAAAACAGACCAAAAGGATTGTCAAAATCAAAATTGCGGTTTATATAAGCCATTATCGGGCATTGACCAGGGCACGGGTGCGAACAGAGGTGTGATATATATAACTGGTATATTGTTACTCGTGATTGTTAGGTCAGTCAACAACCGTAACGCGGTTCACTCACGGCGACAAGAAGCCCTGTGTTATTCGTTCTGTGCGTCTACAAACGTTGTGAAACTGCCTTTCAATCTGTTTCGGTCGCATTTAGTTCGGTGGCGTGCGAGGTGTTGTAATCGTCTTTTTGCTGAGAAAATATTGGTTTTTTTTATTTGAAATTCATAGCTTTTCCCTAAATACAGAAAAAGTTCAACAATTATTTTGTATTGAATGAGAAATTACAGGTACTTTAGTAAAATATTTAGGCATTGTGTGATCAGGCCCAAATGAAAACAGCCGATGATAAAAGATGATAATGTTTACATTATGTACATTAGCTACAGCTTCAGGGAGTAAAATGCAACTATTCATTATTCATTCGTTTGTGAAAATTATATTTTGTAATGAAATATAAATAAAATATGAATATAAAATTAAATATAAATTTTGAATTGTTTTTCTAGGAAATAACTATATTTACTAATAAGAAATATGTCACTTCCTCTAGTCAACTTTTATGTACATATTGTAATAACGTTATATCCTTAATTCCAACCTTTTTATTTATGTCTGGTTGTGAGATTCTGCTCCAAATTCTTACCACTCCTCGTGGAATAACAAAAAATATATCTCCTGTTTCAGAAATAGTATCTTAAAAGGCTGTCATCATAATTTTCTATATTTTTGTTTCCGAAAACGTATTGCTTTACCTTCACTTCGTAATTTACCAATGTCTTCTTAAAAAATAACCTATTTATAATTCGCAATCAAAATCACAATAGCTCAAAGCTTAAAGGTACCATCTTGAGCTAATATCCAAACATTTAAGAATACATTTTGGACGATTGCAATTTGTCGTATCTAATATGTTACTCAAGAAGGGAAAAAATAAGCGCTTAGTAACAATAAGTAGTTTCGTTTGTTATTATTAAAATTCGCAAATAAAAAATAAAAACTTGAGTTAGGCGTAAATGGACGAAGAATATGAAATAAATAAACTTTACTGATATGGTTCGGTAACTACATCTCAAATTAAGCGCAAAATTAGATTTGAGGAATTTTTTGGTCAGTGTCTTTCGTAACTATGGTATGAATTAAAGACCAGTATAAAAAAATTTAAATATAATGGAGATTTGGTGTTAGTACGTTAGTATGCGGTGTATGTCCATAACGTCTACTACGTACACTGTTTTCTTTAAATTTCATTTGGTAGTTATTTTATGGTTCAAGGGTAATTTGTTTTTATCGTTATTTAATTACATAAACAATAGCGCAAATTGTAAATGCTTGTGTTCTTACATGCATTATTTGTTAATTTATGTTTTCGTTTTAAGTTTAAAGTTAAAATATGAGTTCACGAGTTCGATTCCTGGTGTGGTAGACCAATTAGGTTTGGATAATATTTTCGTTTCAAAACTTTTAGTCCAACTGATTAACATGCCATTGGTGTAGATTGGACTTCCTTAATAAAGTAGTTTATTACAAAAACAATTTCCGTATTTCATGTTAGAGTAGAAGGCTTTTACATATCTTTCCACATTTTGTAAGTTGAACTTAACAGAAAATATTTTTAAGTTGTTATGTCCTTAATGTGGCCCGGTTGAATAACCCAAGTATGGTTTAAGATGTTCATCTACATATTATAAACAAATTTACTATTATTAAACTAATAAACTAACCATTGGCATCTAGTTAGTTCTATGTTTTGATCGGCGAGTGCAGACCTATCGTGACCTGTATTGTTGTTCAGTTTTAATAAGTAGTGTTGTTTCTATTAAGTCAATGTTTTCGTGTAGTGTGCATGGAGGCCTGAAGTATGCGTCTCACAACGTTCTGATATGATTTGTTTATTTTAGCCTAGATAGCAGTAATGTGTTAGGTTAGTTATTCACCTGAGGAAGAAATCAGATTTCACATCTTGAAACGTAGTGTTACTGACTTTTTGTGTCACTGAACGATATCAAATGTCCAGAAAAATCACGTGTTTTTATAATGTAGGTTTTGTTGATTTGGAGAAATTGATATACTTTAAATACAAATTAGGTCGTAATACACATAATTTCAAATTGATTTTCTATTCCGAGCTGAATAGTAAAACTCGTCGTTGGTTATTTTAATCCGACAGTTATTTTAAACATCGCCACTTTAAAATATGTAAATTTTACCATAAAGAATTAATTTATTATGGCAAAATGCTTCTAAAACATAAAACTTGCATCATCAGCTTTAAAACTTGAAGTGCCTAAATGAAATAAGGGAACTATGGAAGTAAAAAAGTACAAAGGAAAATTTATTTAACTTAACTTATTTGAGAAGAACAATTATGAGCTGGAACAATAAGTGATTCAACTATGGCAAACTAAAATTTTAATACATAAGTAACTTTCGGAAGTAGGTGGTATTCCAAAGATAAAATATGCAATTTATTATATCTGGAAATGATGTGAGTTTCTATTGCCAAGAACGCCTAGTAAAATTGCAGTGAATAATTTATTACATTATCAATAATTTTAACCACTATGAGGCACAAAACAATCTACGTAGGTTTCGTTAATTTATGTTAGGCACTTCCTAATACTAATTAGGTTTATACTGATAGGGCGTCTTTCATATTTCAGAATGAACGAGACACGATAAGTTTAGAGGTTGGATTTACAAATAATATTGCAAGGAATTGAGATATTGAACACCAGCTTTCACCACTGAAATGTCACACTATTCCATTCGTATTTTAAATATTAAATATGGCCACCAAAGCTCAAACCTGTCCACAATAAACTTTAATTTTATTATCACATACTAAGCATTAACGGGTAATTCTAAGTCACAATTAATATTTTTCATATATTCCATACTTAACGGACACATGTATACTAACTATACTCTATATAGAATATGAAGTTTTAATTTCATATTTTATTGGGTATATAAGTAGATAAATAGTTGTAGGTTTTAAATACTACAATTATTAGGAGTAATGTAGCTATGTTAAATCTTATTCTTGTATTCTGTCGTATCGAAAGTATAGAACTAGAACTTTGCTTACAATCTTTTTAAGAATACGTCAACCCCCCCCCCCCCACACACTAATGTGTGAGATTTAAGTCTTCGAACCAAGAGGACACGTGTTCTTGACCCATTGACTTGGTGACTTCATTATCTGACGAATAAATATTGAATACTCGTAAATATGAAATAATTGTTTAGATCATGTCAATTGACGTGTGCTGCAAAACCCTAGACTGGGCCGACTTGTATAATTAATAATCTATAACATTTCTATGTGATTTTTTGGAGAAATATATATATAGAAATATCAGTTGCCGTTCAAAAACGTGCGTTTTATATTCCTAAGCTGACTACAGTAGTTGACTCCTAATTATTCCTTTGTCCACGAGAGCCTCTCTGACACGAGGCACCTGAGTGTGGGAAGATTGCCTCACTAAGACAGTAGTGGTATGTTCCATCGGAGTAGAAGTGGCGGGGAGACCGGCCCACATGTCCAGAGCGCTTGCGTAATACTACCCGGCTTTG
Source organism: Homalodisca vitripennis (assembly GCF_021130785.1). Classification (NCBI taxonomy): domain Eukaryota; kingdom Metazoa; phylum Arthropoda; class Insecta; order Hemiptera; family Cicadellidae; genus Homalodisca; species Homalodisca vitripennis. Next base: position 148,118,705 of record NC_060208.1, read on the forward strand.
TGATGTAACCTGCCACAGGAAGTACCAGTGCTTGCCTCATCACTTTCGTCGACCTTGGCGGCCTTGGCCTCGGTCATCTGACCCGGTTTGTTGGCTGCTGCGGCCAGTCACACCGTGGCTCTCGTGGCTACACCCCGCAGCTGGCAGCCACAGCGCCGGTAGAGTTACAGTTCGGCTCTATCAGTCTTTGTCGTATGGATTTTGCCTTTGGAACACTTCGTTTCAGTATAGTCTCTCAAAATACAATAAACGTTCTCAGTGGTTAAGTAAAACAATAAGAATGACCTCTAATCGGTTTTAATCAGATGACAGAATGGTTCAAGATGTTACAATAAAGTATGAAGGAAACAGGAGTTTTTCCGAATATTTTGCCATCGTTCAGTGATACAAAAATACAGTAACACTACATTAAGAGATCAAAAATCTGACCTCTTCGTCAGTAGGATATCTAAACTGCAATCTAGGTTAGAATTAACAAATCATATGCTTAAGTTAAGAATCACAACAAACCCTTTGTGTGCCATTCCACAAATACAGTATCTCTGAAATGTGCACTTAATAACAACAAATCACTAAACCAAACTAAAGATACAGGACCCAAAACAGAAAAATTCTTTTTCCTTCACAGTCCTCTAACAAACTTTAAACAAAGATAAAGCATGCATAGCTTTTCTGGGAGTGTAGAAAAAATCAAGCGGATTTATTCCCCACGAATTATTTTCCATTGTTATATTGCTGTGTGTATGTTTTTGAAGAATCGATATACTCGTACCTACTTTTTGGTTTATACAAATTGGGATTTTAACAGATAAAATATAACTCACTCTAAGATTTTTAGCTTCAGTTATTAATACACGTCAATATTAAAATTGAATTATTTAGGGTTATTTGCTACAAAAAACTATCTGTACATGAAATTTTCTGTACACAACTTTATTCCAATAAAAGTTATCGGAATCATATAACGGTTAAGTAACCGGTAGTTTTATATTGTGAAACTACCCTTCTGTTAATTGAAAGGACTTAAGATTCACAAAATGTAAGTATTTTCCTTGCGCCAACATTTCACTGTACACAATTAAGTGATGATATTGAAAGGTGAATTTGAAGAAGAGTTGCAAAATACAAAATACCTGGAATTTTTCAAAATGGGACCTGACTTTATAATAAATAATAAATTCACTGAATTATTCGCAGTTAAATTTATTTACATCGGATAAAAGAATTTCATTCTGATAATACATCATCGTACCCTAGGAAGAGCCGCTTTTGTTGGAGTTGTCCAATCAATGACAAGTCTTGTAACAATACCGGAATATCTTTAACTATGAATGTGTTTAAATAGAATTAAATGTACAGTAGTTTAAATATTGAAATAAATAAATTCATTACATATTATGGAATTATCAATTATTATCGATAGTTTACATAATTATAATTAGAGAAAACCAAATGTTCAATCAGATAAATAATATTATACAAATACGTTTTATAGCTTTTGTAAAAATGTCTTAGTAAATAAAAAAAATCAAGTAATGTAAAATATAAATGCACGTAATAAAGAAACATTTGAAAATGAATGATGTTTTTCTATGTAAGACATGTATCGTTTCCCTAAGACATTTTCTTATATGAGCATCCTCAACGTTTGGAAAACCAAACCCTATTAATTATTCCTTTATACTTGGAGTAGTAACTTTCAAAAATCTCTTTAGTTCAGAATATATGTTTTTCTTTTTTATTGCTCTTCAAAAGAGAGAACGTATACTTTCCTAACACTATGGTTGCAAAGGCAAGTATCACTCACCGATAACCCCAACGACTTCGTGCTGCACTTTGTGAAAGTCGTAGAAAAGCAACGTTTCTACAGCCTTCCATGAATGTAAGGAGATAGTCCTGAACGTGTCCTACATCTCGGAGATTTCCCCAGAATTCCTCAACCCCTTGATTTTCCTGTCTGGCGGGACGGTTGTGATGGCGTGCCTGTCACTCAGGCGGTAGGTATCTAGTTTCTCAATCACTTGTTCCCGATCTGAGAATTGATAGTTTCGTTGCTGTCTTTATAGAGTATACTTTATTTTGTGTTATCACGATTCGTTTACAAGTAAGCGTTGTCAGAGTATTAACTCTTTTTTACTGCAACTGTAAAGACTGGTAGATAGATACTTTCCCTAATGCAAATTTTAATTTGAAAACCACTTCACTTCAGAGACTTTGTCTCTGCAATAGTGATTATACTGAGCCATATACAATGGCTAATACGGTTTGAAGATCGATATGTTTTAAGAATTTTTAACGAATATTGTAAACATTGCTGCTATAACTGTGAATTCATGTTGTGCAATGAGTATCGTTCTGTTTTGAGGTTTAAACATTTAATCTAATACCGACTAGTGTAGCGATCGTCTTATGATGTAATTAATTGTGTAAATAATTAGGAGTTTATAGGGTTTTAATTTACTAATTTCGTAATTGCGTTAAAGAAACATATGTAGCACACAAGAAGCTGGACAGTTTCATTTCTACGTGTCTTATCTTTCTATCTAAGTATTTCGATATCTCGAAAACGAACTGTGCCTTGAAATTTTGCATGAAGCCTCATTTTCATATGGGCACTGAGTTCGATTATGGAGCATGTCACTCCGTGATATTTGACTGAGCGTTAGTAAATATTTTTACATTGTTCTCACAGGTAACCGTGATGTCAATGTGAAACTCGCAGAATCAATAAATTTGTAAGCAAACCGAGTATTGCATATGTCATTTTAGCAAGTACTCCTTACTCATATAGTCTATCTAACTGCAAAATATTTGGAAAGATCTGTCTGGTATATGCCTCTTTTATCTGCCAGGGGGGTGTAAAAATTTATGTTCTGTATGATTACTCATCTGTTTGTTCATATGATATCTCAAAAAGGTTTACTTAAAATTTTGCATGTAACCTTAGCGAAGTCTGCTACGCGTCATGTAGTTGTTATAAAAATATCAACTCACTGTTGCTACTATCATCCAGCTATCATTCAATAGTTACAATTTTAGATGTAGAAACTATTCCTTACTGAACTTTAGTAATGAATTCAGTGATACTAACTGAAATTTTCAATTCTAAATAAGAACTAAACTAAATCAAAATTGTGCTAGATCGTTAAGAAAATTTGTGATACTTTATCATTGAAGATTGTGTTTACTGGACTTGTAAAAACATTTTTATCAAACAGTTAAGTGAAACTGACGACAAGCATATCTACATCCGAAATCTTTTTGGAACTCATAGTTCGTTTTAAAAGTACGAACCGTTTAATTTCGAAATGGCCAATTACAGTATGGTATTTTCGCTTGTTTTGTGCCAGAAGAGAGAGCCCGTCTCCTTGAAACGTTCCTGTGAGACGTGATCGTGAAGCCCTATAGCCGAGTTGGCGTGGCGCCACCGCACCTCAGATCACCTATTGTAATGGATTAGTGTCAGTGTTGAAAGATCGATAATAGGTCTCGTTTAACCTTCTGCTCCTCGTGGCGAAATACTACTCGAGAGTCTTAGGTATGGTGATTACAGGTTATACCGTCTCTAAAGAATCTTTGTTGATGAATCTAGGCTTAACAGTCAATCGTGTTCTGATCTTATATGGTAATTATTGACTATTCCTCACGTGATATCTACACGCACTATACCCGATGGATTTGCAAGGAATGCGTGGAATATAAATGAAATACTAGAAATTGAACACGTATATAACGTAAAAGCAACAGTTGCCATTGCATTTTCGAAAGCTCCCTGAATACGTGCAGTAAATTTATCATTCTGGAGTTTTTAATTTTATGAACCCTATTTAAGTGTTCTTTCCAACAATCTTAGGCTGCACTTTGGCTGCTATAAGGTTATATTCCTTCACATTACACACTACAGCAACAAATATTTTTGTAGAAAAAATGTCCTTGTTTCAAAATGTTGAGATCCACGGATTTGTGCAGAAACATTTGTGCTACAATAATAACCACAAGACCTGATACAAAGGGTAGGACGTGTAGTGACATCATTTCTGGGTTTTGTATATGCATATAAGAGAAAGCATGCATGAAGTACGAATAAACGGTTGAAGTATTTACCTGTTTTTACACCATGTAATCCTACACCTTTGAATATCTTGCATTTTAATGACAAGATGAATTTACTAACCATCTTTATGAAATGTTTACTTTACTAAAATTTGTTTTACAGCAGAGTGAACATTTATAAAAGTACTTTCCTGCAGTTTGATACACATGTTAAAAATATTTCATGTAGGTTAGATTGAGTAAAAACGTTAAATATTAATAAAATGTGCTCTTTGTAAATAATTAATTGGATTTATTAATTGCAACACCCATAGTTAATTATTACAAATTTTAGTTTTTTAGTAATACAAGTCATTTCTAAAGTATAAAAATAAATTTTTAGAAGCCAAGTTTCTTCTGGAAACTACTTTTCCAAGGCCAAAGGCTTACCAACTGACATAAGCAGCAGGGATTGTCAATTTATTTGCTAGCGATGAGCTGCTTTCTATTGATAGCATGCGTGTAGTAAAATTAGTTCTGTAGGGTTCCCATTTAAAATAAATGTTTTGTTTAAATTAGTACAAATGTGTACAAATTTATCTCTTTATTTAAAGTCAAAACCTGATACAGATACTGAATACAGAAACACATTTGAGGACTTGCAAGGAATTACAGGCACTCCACACTCCACAAGGAATTACAGGCAAAGTAGAAAATGTAGGCAATTTTGTAACCACACCCAACTAAAAACAACTAGATAAAAATAAAAATATTTTGAAATAGCCTTTATATTTTTAATGTAGGCTACAGTAAGAAAATAGAATTTTTAAATTGAAATTTCAAAATAATTTGTTGGGTATCTTTCAATTTTAAACAATATATAACATATGTAGACTATTTATATGTTATGGTATTTACATAAGTCCAAAAAAGGTATTGAAAAGTTTACAGAAGAGTAAAAACGTGTAACTTCAAATATTTTGTATTTGATTACTCTGTGTATTGGTAGATCAAAGTAATCATAACTTAACATTGTTTGTCAGCACTATTACGTTTTCTGTGTTGTATGCATGGTGGAAGTGGTTTTTTTATTCTAAAACTCTGTCAAGATTTAGCGAAATGTAAAGAGATTAGACATTCAATTAAATTAACACCAATTTTCCTAATCGACCAGGCTCTTCAGACCTCGGCGGCGATTGTACGTGCGAGAGGCGTCGCACACGAGATTATGGCTCATGAGCGAATCGTTATTATTGAGTGCTGATTCATACCGCTAGTATTGTTACAAGAAAACTCATTTTCTTCAATACGAGTATTAATCATCAGCCAAGAAACCAACCTGGAAAGGACACCGTTGACCGTAATGGTGGAAAGTGATGAACCTACACAATGGATCAGAACACGCACCGGGGATGAGGTGGACCAAGACTGCACGACTCGTGTACTCAGTGACTCGACATTTCAAGGGAAAAGGTCACCATTTGCAATTATAGACCCATCACGTTCTCGTCCTCTCTTCGCAATCGTCAAACTCCTCAAACATCACATTTATCCCTCTATAATTATTGAATGGGTTTTTATGTTTAAGAATCTGTGTTTGTCCCATCCTCAAAAGAAGTAGATTCCAAAACTGTGATTATATCAACAAGGGGGCTAAATGCTCACAGGTTATCGTGCTACTTACTGCAAGAACTATTTTGCACTCGATTTCGGTTTTAATAACGTTTTATATTTTTATACAAAATTGTGTTTACGTATCTTTTACCTTTAATGAAGCTAGAAATAATTGAAAAATACTGTTAGGTAATTTTATGAGAAGTGATAGGAATTTTAAGTGAAATATGGGAGCAAGGAAAAGTAATTTAGTCTACGATTAAATTATGGAAAAATCGGCAAGCAGTTCAACCGCTTAACCTTTGAGCGAAGCAATGATAAGGCATGAAAATCAAATCATTTTACCACAAAACAAAATGTTTTGGAATGATCTTTCAAAAATAATGTTGACGCATCCTGTACCATTTCAACACAATATTGACGCCGAAGTCTGTAAACTTTAGTGTATTAAATGTATTTTGCACTTTTCTCTTCTCAACGCAATGGGTTAAATGGCGATGAAATTTCTCGTTTAAGCCAAGTTGTTGACAAGGTTATTCAAAATTTAAAAGCAATTTAGCTCAAGAAAATTAATAAATATGATCGCACCTTTTTCACGTGTCCATATAATGTCTTAGGAGAATATTGCAATATATCAGAAACCTGCATTGGTTGCTCCCCGTTCATTAAATATTGTCTTGAAAAACTGAGCAAAATCGTTTGAAATAAAAGTGCAAGAAGGGCAATAATAAAATGTGGAATGATATTGAATCAAACCATTATTCCGTCATTGATTGTGATTCTTTAGCTTTCAAGATAAATCCTTATGACACACACAATACGATATATGCAACGTGATTAAATTTCGCTTAAGATCAACTACTGGTGTCTTCTTGACTCACGGAAACTCTTCAAATTTCTGGCACTTGAGAAGCAGAATAATCTATTATGCTTCAGATATATTAGGAGGGCGGGTATTTTTGGGATATCCAAAGTGATGAGGTTTGCAGCAGGATCCTCAGATGTTCTCATGTTCTCGATTGGTTTCTACACCTACAAGAGTATAGTTTGTCGGGTTGGCGAGGGCAGAGAGCATATTGTGTCTCAAATAACGAATCCAGAACTATACAGCCAGAACTATATGAATGTGGTTTGGAAACTGCATTAAAATGCAGTTATCTTAGTTTATGTAATCATTGGAATACCAATTAAGGGCTATTTCTGTGGATCATTAGAATTTAGATAGCCACACTCACTGTTCATATAATTTAAATCATATAAAAAGTCAGAACGATGGCTTTTGAAAAAATAATTTTAATGGCCCTAGTATTGAAACAAGACATCATCTTGTATTGCCAGATAATGATAATTTATCAGATAGTATACGATGATGTTCAGTAGAATGAAGTTTTCATTTTGTATTTCAATGCCAAACATCATTAGTGAGATACTTTAAATTTCACAAGATCATGAATGTTATGACCTTCTTCTTTCACAACTGTGAGTAATTTTCACGCCGATCACGGTAATATTTTTACCACCTCTTGCTAAATGTCAACAAGCTATCTTTAACATGCCGTTGAATCACATATATAAGTGTCAAGGCTAAGAATCAAACAGGATTTTCCTTTTAAGGAACTTAATACAACTTGTTCCAGCGGAATTTGAGTATTTTATGGCATGTCGGTGGCCGTTGTGCAGATTGAATAACTAGCTATACAAGTAGTGAAACTCGTTAGTATTAACACCTGTAATAGTAGTGTTTGTAGTATTCTCCTTACTCGGGGACTGTATAAGCTTAGTATTAGCATAAAACATACCAGGTCAACTGCTTCTGTGAGCAACAACAAATGATCGTTTATGTATCTTCTGAAGCACGTATTGAGCAGTGAGCCATATGTATGTATATATATATACAGGGTGTCAATTAAGTCTGGAACCTCTTTTTTAATTTTTAAACCACAATATAAAAAAAATACCAAAGTTCACACGTGCTTACTGGTGATAGTAACGCACATATCTGCCCAATTACCGACCAGATAATCCCTTTGGGGGACGGTCCACAAGGAGTCAGACAAAATTCTTAAATAGCAGCATAGGTCAAGTTTGGTATCAAATTAAAGGTCTTACTTAGCAGAGTACAATGCCGCAAACCGGACTTAAAAAGGTGGATTCATTCAGTAGTTATAGCTATTTGAATTTTAAAACAAATTAACAATGTAAATTATTAAGTATTACAAGTAAACACCAATTTTTAAGTACCTGTGATCAAAGTAAGTGTTCAAAATGTTCCCCTACCATCGTCTGGCAATGTCCTAGGCGGTTGTAAAAGCCATACACTGCAGTTTGAAGGTAGTCACGAGGAATATCTTGAGCTTCTTGGACTATGAGATTTCTTAGGTGCGCCAAATCTCGAGGCTTAGTACGATAAACTTTATCTTTGAGGTATCCCCAAAGAAAAAAATCCAGCGGAGATAAATCAGGGGTACGAGCAGGCCACTCTACTGCACCACGTCTTCCAATCCATCTGTGAAGGAATATTGTATCCAAGTATTCTCTAACAAGGAGAGCAAAGTGTGGTGGCGCGCCATCTTGTTGGAAATAAATTCTTTGAAATTGTCGACCAAGAGCAGTTTGTAGTGCAGGAATTATCTCATTTTGGAGCATTGCTAGATACGACCACCATTTAAATTACCATTGATAAATAATGGGTCCATAATTTGATTTCCTATAATACCTGCCCAAACGTTAAGTTTCTGTGGATGCTGCGTATGACTCAATCTACCACTTTCACATTCTAACAGTAGTTGTGTTATTGGTAATAATTATTGATTCCTGGCTTCGATTACTACATTGTCAGATGATGGTAGGGGAACATTTTGAACACTTACTTTGATCACAGGTACTTAAAAATTGGTGTTTACTTGTAATACTTAATAATTTACATTGTTAATTTGTTTTAAAATTCAAATAGCTATAACTACTGAATGAATCCACCTTTTTAAGTCCGGTTTGCGGCATTGTACTCTGCTAAGTAAGACCTTTAATTTGATACCAAACTTGACCTATGCTGCTATTTAAGAATTTTGTCTGACTCCTTGTGGACCGTCCCCCAAAGGGATTATCTGGTCGGTAATTGGGCAGATATGTGCGTTACTATCACCAGTAAGCACGTGTGAACTTTGGTATTTTTTTATATTGTGGTTTAAAAATTAAAACAAGAGGTTCCAGACTTAATTGACACCCTGTATATACTTTTAAGATATTACTGCTGTACGGTGAGGACATTACTAAGGTTCCAATAATACAGACAGGGGTATAGGCAATACACACGGAGGAATATGGTGACTAATAGTTATATTACCATTTTGAACACAAAAGAGACCCTGCTCAACTACAGATAAGATGAATAAAAACTACGAACTGCCATCTCAACAATTTACTTGCCGAACTTTGTTTTCTTTAATCGAGGGGTCAGTTATTCTCAAGATAAAAGCAGTTATTTGGCTTGCTGATAAAACTGGTTTGGAAAACCACAGCTGTTGATGATATATCTCAAGTCTTTAGCGTACATAATCAGTGATTCACAGTTTTTTAGGTGAAATTCCTGAACTCTTTCATCAACAGTAACTGTTATAAACCTTAAATCACATGACAACATTTCATACAATGTCTAAGAAGAAAATTAATTGACAGAACTGGGCTTACAAAAACTAATCAAGATTTCTAAGACAATTAGGATAATTTATAAATAGTATTATTTTTGTGACATCGTGTATTATTTGGCATAGTGAGAGAATTTAGTATGCCAAACCTCAATGGACATCTTGTTTACAATTGAACCCTAGGAGCTGATGATCCTCGTCCGTAGTTGTTTCTGGATCATTCTACAATTCTTTGGTATTTTATACGGAGCAGATTATAAACATACTGATACACCATAGCCAACTAAAGTGTATTACACCATTAAATAACCATCAAAAGTAGAAACTGAAAACCATGTGAAATAAAACACGATTTACAGTTACACTTTATAAATTGTACGTGAAATAAATACGTTTTAAATGTGTTATACTCGTATGAGCTATATAAACCAAAAGTAATTAATGTATTGTATTATTAAGCCGCAGCGGTGGACTCGTTCGATATAAAATACCTGTAGGCTACTTACCTGTAGTTAGGAGTTACCGAGACCTATCACTCTGTCTTTCTGCACCTAATCTCGAGAACGAATTCAACTAAAACATTTTTCATGGAGCTTTATTTATATATTATGATGATTTTTATAGTTTGATGATGATGCATTTTTCATATTCGGATTTGGCTGAGCATTAGTGAAGTCTTGCCGTTGCCGGGATATTCCGAGAACGGACTAAGTTAGATTTTGCGTTTTGCATGACAATTTATTCTGCATAGGCAATATTATAGTTTGATGATTGTTGTACGTCTTTCTATACAATTTGGCTGAGCTTCAGTGAAGCGTAACTTTCCGCAAGATATCATCCAAGGACGAAATGATTTATAGATTTAAATATTTCCATATTTTGTTATCACTCAGAGGACAGGCAAAAATATTTTGGACTGACTGGCTGTCTGTATATATCTCCGTCTTCCGAGGGATATCTCGAGAACTACATATATATTATTTTATAAGACTTGAGCGAAGTGTAGGTATGGTATACTACTACAAAAACAACGGTGTTTTCTCCAGACGTTGGTCAATTAAGAAATACAATAAGCGGCATAAGGATCTTTGGCTCTCACTATTGCGTAATAATCTCTTATTTGCCGAAAAGCTCATTGAATCAGTTCTGTACAGCTGTTCATGAATATTTTCCTTATCGGTCACGTTTCTGAGAAATTATCCACGTTCAAGACATGTTAGGGAGGAGACATTGTTTATGGCAGATACTACAAGGTTTATTAGTGTGTACTGCGGCCGAGTCCAAGACTCTTGCACTGCCGTGGCCAGTCACAACCCCATGTTTGTTTACATAAATAGGTCGTGTAATGAGTATCGTCGCGTCGGCTCGGTCCGCCTGTTGTATAACGGGTAGAAAGTGGAGCAACCGTGTTTGGCTCTGCAAGGGTTCTGGTTGATCGCCCCAGTCTGGACCTGACCGCGAGAACCGGAGCCTAGTCTCGCCACAAGGTAAATCATCACGTGTTCTGGTGAATAAACAGTCGACATTCGTCCAACACATTCGTCTGTGTCCAAACCGTTTACCTTGAATAATATATGACACCTTAAACAAATAGTCTCAAGTAATTAGTATGCCGCATGTTGTAACCTTTGAACCGTTTTATGGTTTGACACAGTTATAGAAGATCTCCAGTTGTGAAACGACCGCAGATGTTCCACCCAGTATATTAGATTTGCCAACGTTCTAACCTTTCACTCCGTGCATGAGACATGAGCCATTTATTGCTGCACTTCTTGTTTATTAGCGACAAGTTCCAGTTATTTTTCTCTGTGTTGTCTCGTATTTCTCTCGAGCTCGGGTCTCATTTTCCCTCCCGACTTTTTGTCCTCTCCGTGACTACTCAAATCAACAGTCCCAAACAATAAAACTTCGTTAATAAGCGAAAGGGTATCTTTAACAGCTCCATTACATCTGAGAGTGAGAGGGAAGGCTTAAATAGGAACCGGAAGGAAGAAAGAAAGCGTAGCTGTCGTGACTGGCGATTCCAGAAGTGCCGACGTCTTGAGTGTCGAGCAGCGGAACGCAGCGGTAGTAGCACTGTAGCAGGGGCTATACGATTATGACCCTAACAAGTGTACCCTCCCATTATGTCAGGACCTATCCATCTTCTTCGCTGGTAACAATTACTTTCAGTTATACCAGCCGGCCTCATAATAGTTCAAATCGTCTTCTGTGACATAACATTTTCAAGTTCTTGGAAAAAGGTGTTTACGGTGTTCGTACGATGAAGATGTAGTAATACACTGACAAAAAAAGTTAATGAAATATTTTGAGAGTGTTATATCACGTCTGCATACTTTACCAAATCAGGTTATAATGGAGAGCTAAAATGTTCTTATGGTAATATCCTAAGTAATGGAATTAATTTTAAGGAAACAACACATATTGGCGTTAATTTGGGGGGAAATAATCAAGTATGTATTTAAAAATTAATATAATTATAAAAGGTCTACAAAGGTTACGTAAGAAAAACGTAATGTTTTTGTTTTAATTGGAGTAATTGAAAGTAAGAAACTAAAATTCCAGAAAGCAAAAAGTTTAACTAGCTATATTGCGTGATCTAGTAATAGACAAGCAAAATCCGTTGCTTAACATTAGATTAATGAAGGAATAGGATGTGGAACAAAAGAATGGAATGTTATTGTCACATTAGTTTCATTTGTATTTTTGATAATCATAAACGCGTAATGTATGATTAACGCGGAAATCTATCTTTATGTAATAGCATTAATAAGAGTTAAGTGCAACACGGCTTCCCTTATAAGAAGAACATCGTTATTGTTTAGAGTCTTTTTGTTAATGTTTGTATCTTTAATTACATCAATTATTAACATAATTCACGTGTTTTCATTGGGCCTCTAGTTGGACCTAAAGAAGAACTTGAAAACCCTCCTAAAAACTTACGCAAGTCAGAATAGTAAAAATCTCAAAATATCTGGACTATTTAAAAAAGTTGAAATTTTCATTCTTATTAAGCCAGATTTAAAAATATGAACTTCTGCCTAAGAACTGTTGAAGATGGAGCTTGTATTGGCTATTCTTAATTTAATCACTACATTGAGAACACGCCAACAAATAGTATAGGCTACCTTTTGAGCCTCTCGATAGCAAGGTCTGATGAAGATCGAACGGTTGGTGTGTTCTCAATGTAGTGATTAAACTAAGAATTGTTGTTGAATAAATCTATTAACATAATATAATTAGGTACATTACAAGAATTTACTTGTAACGTATGTACTTTATTAATATAAGTTCCTTCTGTTAATATTGGTTAAAATATAAAATTCTTCCCAGTATTTTAGAGTTGCCAGACTTTCCACATTTGACAAAGGGAAACATGTTTGCCCACCAGTAAAAATTCCACACATGACCAAAATTTTTCTTCAAAATAAGGAGCTTTTTCAAAGTTATGTAATTGTTAAAAATCTAAATCTAACTATCACTTAAATTCTAAAAATGAGTATTCATGTCATTAGCGAAATATCTATTGTGGAGCACTCTGAGATTTGTATGTAACATTTTGTTTATATGTTGGCTAAACAGTTATAAACATAATTCTTAAGTGGTAATTTACTTGTGGTATTGAATTTTGAATTAGTATTGTTGACAATTAATTAGCCTATTAAAACGAGACAGCGAAAGTATTATGGAATATGCCCAATGCCACCCTTATTTGAGCAACACAGAAAGCTGTCAGTGATACCCATATATCCAGCGTGGGAATAATACGTGGGAAGGTGAGATATGCTCTAAACGGCATATTACTCTAACTTGTCATCCCGCTAATGTCGATATATTTTCAGCGAATAAACGACACATTCGTATTTTAAAAGTTTCAAAAGGTGAAACTGCTGCAATTCTATTTTTTATGTAATATACATATACATAATATTTTATGCAATAACTGAAATGTAGTTTTTGTAAATTTGTCTCAAGGTTTAGGTATGTTCAAATATCAAAACTGAGGGCGGAATAAAAATGTATATTAACCAACACGTACCCGCGGCTTTACACGCGATTTCTATTGAATAACAGGTACGGCATGGGGATATTCTTTACAAGTAACATAATAAGCACTCCTCAAATACATGATAGTCAAGCTTCCATTCATAATAATCTACCTCCATCTAAGGCATTTCCGGCGCTATAGTATCGTTTGCCTTGTCCCGATCAGGAAAACGTACACACGTTGGTCTGAAAAGTTCACTTCAGTCAAAAAGCAGCCAATGTCGGCCACTATAACCTACTTCCGGTGAAAGGTATTTTCGTTGCCGTATTAGCTTTTTCACTGTGGCCCCTATCAAAAAATCATACATATAGCATTTGCCTTATCAATAAAATATATACATGCGTTTGTCTGAAAAGTCTACTTCAGTCAAATAGTGACTACTTCTGGTTATTGTAATTTACTTACGGTATAAGAATTTTCGGTGCCGATAGTTGTTGAGAGTATGACACATGTGTGTCAAATATCACCTTTTTAGGGCAGCGGGAAGTTGAAAAACAAAATATAATTCTTCTAGGGGTTGCAGTCCTATTTCAGCCCCTATGGATGGTCGATGTTCATGATCATTACTTTGTCTGATGAATGTACTCGTATAAGGCGCATGTATTAAAAGTTCATCGTTATAATACCATTGGGGGGTTGTAAAACAGATATATACGTCTTCTAGGGGCAATGACCCTATTTCAATACCTATAGATAGTTGATTTGACATAGTTGATATAGATAAGACCATTAAACACGTATGCATCAAATTTTATCTTTTTAGGATATTGAGAATTGAGTTTGAAACATTTACAATGTAGGTCCTGTTCTAGATGGTTTAATATTCTTGTCTTGGCTCTAGTTATGAAAGTTAAACTTATTAAATTAATATTAAATTAACTTACTAAATTAATTAACTGTTTAACTTATTAAATTAATTCTGTATACAAGCAATAGTTTTTAAGGTAGTTATTGAGAACTCTTCACATCCAATGCAGGGTGGTCAAGGAGTTCGGCAAAAATATTTAACGTAAGCATACTTCAAGATGTACACCGTTTTAAAGTGTAATGTAAGATAAGTGTACAGAAAGTAAAGTCCAAAGCCCAATCTAAGAATAAGATTTATAATAACTGGTGCCTGGTTTTCCCTTTATCATTCATCTTTGCTAAAAACTATTGCTTATGTCCAGTATTCATTTACTAAGTTTAACTTTCTCAACAAGCCAAGACAAGAGTATTAAACCATGTAGAACAGAACCTACATTGTAAATGTTTCCAAGTTTAAACTAGCATATTTTTTTTTAAGAGTGAACCTTTTCAGGTTGGATTTGCTGCATTGTACCCTTTAATTTGATGTACTACTAGACCTATGCTCTCTTTTAAGATTTCCTTCTGACTCCTTGTGGGCCATCCCCCTGAAATTACAAAAATATGGTAGTTACTTCAAAAAGTAATTGTATAGGTTCAGTAATGATGAACTGAATTTTATTCCTTTACCTGTAATCGTTCGATAATTATCAAGTCCGTGCAGGACTTTTTTACACCCTGTATATGCACGTTTATTATTTAATCGAGACAACCAATTTCTCAGGCAAATTTGTCAATATAGCCTAATAATCTCACGATGACAAGGTACGTGACGCAGTTACCAATTCTATGTTGACAACCAATTAATTATGTGAATAGAAGCAGTCATACGTTGCCATTTCGTAACAGAAATATGTCGCTATAAGAACTTTAATATCTCTCATATTCACTTCATCTTCCTGTAATCGATATCCATTAAAGTATTAATATTACAATATTCTAATATAGCAAGAAGTGCGCAACTGCGAGACGCGCCGCCCCGCACCACCCTAACAGTTATAGGACTACCTATAGGTCGATCCTTGTCGGTCTGGGATATTATCTGAGCTGCGATCTGCCCAGTAATTAGCCCAGTTCGTATGTCTGTCGCAAGGCGCCGCTCCCCACGCCAGGTAAGAGTTTCATAGACCCGACTATTACTTATTTCGCCAGCTCTAGCACTACGAGACCGCGAGAATCAGGTGAGTTGTGGTCAAGGGCAGAGGTAGCCGGGTCAATTTGTTACTTTCACTGGTGCCTATTGTCATATCCTTAATCTGTTCAATAATACGTTCTAAAAGGTGATGAGTTTATATGTTCTTCCGAAGATTCTTCAATATTCATGAAGGAATCTTAGAAAAAAGTTCCAAATATTATTTTATAATGCGTCAGTCTTTTAATTCAAAGTATAATAATTCGTCTGGAATCATAACATACATCTTATGCATAGATGTATTTTATGAAGGATTTATTTAAACATTAGAGAATGTTAATAATAGGCTACTCGTATTTCTTTTGAGCTTTCAAAGGCATGATGCACAAGAATTTTAACTTTTACTATGTAAGTGTACGATTCACAATTCAGTAGTCATAACAACAATAATGCTGGAAAATAATATATTATAAGTACTGGCATTTTTATAGCTAAAACATTCTACAGCATAGACTTTTAGAACATGAGTTTATCAATCTTTTTGAAACAACAGAATAAAGGACTATAAGTTTTCCTCTTCGTATTACGTTATTGTTTTACTAAAAAGGTTTAATAAGCCACACGCAGCGCAAACTTAAAAAATAAAAAAGATATTATGTCGTACTTTTGACGCAAAAATAGTTGTGTGAATTATATTGCTAGTGAATATTTTTGTGCTTGTGTTACCAATTCTAATATAACTGTGGATACACGACTAGGTCTTCACAACCGGTTGAGTTGTGCTCATGCCTTTGATACGACTACATGGAAAGCTATATTTACATTCAATAAGACGAAACACACTACTCCCCTACTGTTATTTGGTACTCACAAATGATGAGGTAATAGTAAACCTGTGACAGAAATGACTGTCTACCCATGATCTACTTCAACTGTTGCGTGGCTCGATGACATATACAGCAAGGCTTGTGTAACACACACATTACCCGGTTTGTAAATACGAGTATAATAGCCTTGCCAATTGGGAGTACGTGGTTTAGCTTAACTCGGCGACTGGAGAAAGTCAATCGGGGAAAATGCCACCACCGAGCCACAGGGTGCGGCCTCACCCGTGTTGTCACCGCTTGTCACACAGTAAGCCTGTTTCAGGCTAATCCTTCACGATGTGTCCTGATTTTTTAATGAAGTACTAACAGCCCTTGGAAGCATTGAAATCTACTAAAGAGTGGTGTTGGTGAATGTGTGTGTGTGTGTGTGTGTGTGTGTGTATATATATATATGTGTGTGTGTGTGTGTGTGTG
Source organism: Homalodisca vitripennis (assembly GCF_021130785.1). Lineage (NCBI taxonomy): Eukaryota > Metazoa > Arthropoda > Insecta > Hemiptera > Cicadellidae > Homalodisca > Homalodisca vitripennis. The sequence continues at coordinate 148,135,322 of NC_060208.1, forward strand.
TGTGTGTGTGTGTGTGTGTGTGTGTGTGTGTGTGTGTGTGTGTGTGTGTGTGTGTGTGTGTGTGTGTGTGTGTGTGTGTGTGTGTGTGTGTGTGTGTGTGTGTGTGTGTGTGTGTGTGTGTGTGTGTGTGTGTGTGTGTGTGTGTGTGTGTGTGTGTGTGTGTGTGTGATTTAAATTATATACATATATAACATTTTATGTCAATAAACATTGAATCACAAAAAGTACTTGCTCCGCCGATGCTCGAATCCGGATCTCTCACTTTCTGGATGAGTGCCCTAGTTAGTTAGCTACGTTAGTTTGGTTATTTAAACACACATGTGAACAAAAGGGCCAAATACAAAATAATTGAATCGTAAAAAGTAAGGGCTCTGTGATGTAGTGGTAGCGCACTCACCCAGCAAGTGAGAGATCCTGGTTCGGGTTTCGGCGGAGCAAGTACTTTTTGTGAATCAATGTTTATTGAAATTATGTAGGTACTGTATATTTTTGTAAATGCATATTTTAGACAGTAATCATAATATAAAAATCATAAAAATTATAAAAAATGTTTTTTTTTTCACCGTAATAAACTACCACGAAATATTAGTAGTTATACTAGTATAATTGCGTACCTAAAATTCATAGTACAGACTTTCTTACTTTTAAATACATAATGGAGCCAGCGAAAAAATAAAATTTTTACTAACTATGCATCCTAGACTTGGAAAAACATACTAAATTTTAAGGACAGACTTAAAATGCAGTGGTCTGTCTGGTTCAAAACTTTGTTGTGATATCATTCTTTGCAAAGACTTGTATTATGCCGAGACCAAATAGTTTTTTATAGGCAACTCTATATACTGAAATTTGAAATATTTTAAATGTATATTATTATGTAAATATTAGAACTTCCAGCATAAATGAAACTTTTATGTTTATATTTTCAGATCTGAATAAATACTGTTGCATTTTTGTTCGTGCGGCCGCCACGTCTTTTTTTACGGTACTGTGACATCGTTGTGGTTGAAATTCATGATATTCCTCGAATATGAAATTTGGAAATACGTATCATAGGATAAATACCAAATACTTTTACAGCCTACATTCGGTTTATTATGTTATGACAAAGAACAAGAGTGGCGGGGTTGATGAATAATGACCCACATCGGAACTCTCCATAATTAGATGCACTAATTACTACGTTAGATGAAAAATAAACAATGGCTGTGAAAACTCTCACATTAGTACAACTCTAGAAATCCAGTGATACTCTTCTAATTTCTGTTGCATGTTTGCAAATTGTTGAATTAACAACACAAAGAATGAGTTACTGTATAAATATTTATGTGAGAATGACATTCATATGGGGTGTATGAAGATATCACCAGCAATTCTTAAAAATAAATTGTGAAATTTTCAATTCATGTTTTATTTTATTGATGAAACATTTATATAATAGTAGGCTTACAGTTGTAAAAGTTGAACTTTCAATAAAATGTATCATCTCACATATCATTGAATAGAAAGCCTAAAATACTCTTATAGCTTTTGTCTTTAAAGATGAAAAAATTTGAGTTCATATCTTTGAGTAACTATCATTATTTCCCTACCAGTTTAGAAACTATTTAATAATCATGTAGTGTTACCAATTGGTACGTCAGAATTTGACATTCAAAAGGTCAGTGATGCCACCTAGAGGGTAAACCACCATGAGAAATTATTCCAAACCAAGAGAAAAACTTTAAAATCGCTTAATAGTGATTGGCCTCAATCCCTATCCCCCTCGATCTTAGCCTCATTTTCTACTCTCGCAATCCCTATACAGACACATATCGTTGGTACGGTTTGGCGACATTTTTGTACACAGATTAGTTTTTTTTAGGTTTAAGATAGTCTGATCCGAAAGTATATAGTAATGAGAATATCTCGTGTAAGTTTGTAAGTTACAAATTACGTAAAAACTTAAATAGAAAAGTTAGATTGTCAAAACAAATTATGAAAACGTCTAAATCCAAACTAAAAAAATATTAAAATAAAATCCCCCACTATGTGGTAAAGCAACAGAAAAGACCTACAAAATAGAATCGTTGTACTAAGAATATTTTACCAATATTAACCCAGTTAAAAATCCAATTACGTATTAAGGACCACGTACTGGTCGGAGTTCAAAATTTCTTCACGCTTCGGAAGCACTTCACGCCCAGAACATATAGCTTCTGAAAATAAATTGTTGCATTTTAATATTAAAAACCTCAACTCATATTTAGTGACGTTGGCTATGTATTGCCATATTAGGCAGTAGTTTTAGAATATTAATAAATAGGAATAGTAACTAATTGGAATAGTATCGGGGTATGCTTGGAAATTAGAACTTGGGAGATTTGAGCCTTGCTTTGAACACCACTGTCATTGCCAATGAAACTTCCAATTGTATACTACATATTATAAATGTAATGTTGGCCATCGTCTTAAAACTGTTGTGTCAAAAGAAATAAAATTTTCGGTCTATTGTTTTGCAATAATATTACTGCAAGAACTTGGAAACCTCCTGGTTGAACTATATGAAAACAGCATTGTGACTGAAAATTACGACTTGCAGTTTCTTTATCTCGTTGGCTGACGGTGATATAATTATGATTTACATGTCTGTCGGTTATTTTCAAGTGAGTTACGCTAAAAAGTATAATCCGAGGAAAAATGATCCCCACAAAAAGTATCCCGGCTGATGCTCGGTTTCATTGCCAAGGGAAGCCTGTACTGATTTAACAAAAACGAGGTTGTGTGTTAATGCATGTGTTCGTACAATGCAAATTGGCGCTCCGTTCCTAGATTATTACCTCGAAGAGGCAGGGGAGAATGACCTCTCATGTCGAAACTTTCTAAGAAACTTTAGTACATTTTAAAGTCTATTTTTACGATTGCTGGAGCATTTAGCACTGGTATGTGTCAAAACAGAGACACGAAGTTTCCACAGTTGTTATCTATCCTCATCTTCAGGCGTCTAATCTTAAATCATAATGGTATGCAACGAGATATCAGTAAAAATATGGGGATGAACTTACCAGAAACTTTGGTTACGAGTATCACTCCGGCATCATTCGGTTTAATTTAGTTTCTGCTGGACAGGCATAAACCCAACAATAGTGAATCCTCTTGGAGACAGCAGGCCTTATTTACAATTGAAATGGATTTTCTGTGATTGTCTTTATCATAACAACTCCTGGCAGAGTTTTAGGGTAACACCTAACATTTGTAACGAGTATGGAAATCCAAGTTACTGGCTACATTGATATTGGCTATGTGTGGTTGACATAAGAAAAATTAATTCGCACCCAATGCTTTTGATTTAAAAAAGATGTCGAAATACTGCAATAACTTTATTTTAAAATGTATAGGCTTCACTGACAATATCAGTGGTTGCTACTGTCATAGAGTTTGTGTGAAAAGTGCTCAATGCATTTAATTCTCTCAAGAAACAGCGTCAATATTTTCAACATCTTAAATTCGAGATCCATGATAAAGTCCTAAAACTATCAGTAGCTTTTGGGCGGTGGCCTTGATCAATTTGAGTGTTAAGATAATTTATCAAAGAGATTCAGTAGACCGGAGTCAAAACATAAATCTCTAAGAGCTACAACCTAATATTAAAGGCCATTTGTAGGAACCATGTGCTATGTGTGTATATTTCTATACTACTATTGGCGTATTTATTCTTCTTACAAATCATTACTTTGTCAAAACATATTGGTTTGTGAGGAACTTTAAAAAAGAGCTGATTTAAAGCTCGATACTAACAATGACGTCTAATGGGACATTGAAAATAGTAAAGATGCAGAAATAAAAACAGGATTTGAATTCACGCTATCTCAAGCCTGGGTTCAAGGTTTAGCGTCTTGAAATAAATTATGACATGCTATCCCAAATATTTGTTTCTCTATTAAGAAGGAATTTGGCTTTAGTAAACAACAAGAAATTAAGTGTAGCCTATAAACAACTGTATTGCTGCTGACTCTTCTACGGATCCTTTATTTCATAACTGTTCAATTACTTCAACATTTTTTCTCTCGGAATACCAACCACATTCTGCATGGTGCAGTCGCCCTTGCTCTCCCATAAATTCTTTTCTAGCAAACCTACGTCGTCGGTTGAGACAGAGATAAATATGTTTACCTACAAGGTGCTAATTGCCTTGTACACTTTAGTCGTGATGACAAGATTCTCAGAAGGGCTAGACAAGCCGTAACATGTCCCAGCAAGTCAGTTCCGCGTTGACTGGACTCCACTAAGGCTCCCAGTAGGTCTGCAGCACTAAACCATGTAGGGTATGTCTGACGGGACAGATCACCGCCGACTCCACAAGGCAATACCGGTTGCTGTCCCAAGCTTCGCCTCCGCACTTTCCCTAGATATAATCTGCGGTTCCGGTTGAGATTAGGTTCGTTCCCTTCGGTCGGCGAATGTTCCGCGTTTACAATAAACCAGGTCGCGCTTGGTGTGAGGCCACTTTCCTGCCATGCAAATTAATTAATTAACTCACCCATGTTTTCAGTAACTCCTTCAACTGTTGGGTCTCTGTTGTTGTGATGTAAATATATACTCTATGTACTACAATCAAAACATAATGTTGATTGATTAACTACAACTTTTAATCTAGGTAACATCAAAACGCACGTTATGGTCGAGTTGAACGCGATGAACGAAAACCAGCCACCTATAAAATACCACAAAGGGTGCTTGTAAAGAGGGTGTACATTTATATTCTTAATAACCTGTTTTCAATTCAATCCCAAAGTACAACCACACCAAAATATAGTTCGACATCGCATCGCTCCCCAGGTGCGTCCACAATCGTCATTATCTGTCTCATTAGAATCGAGTTAAAGTATAACTAATTTGCCATGGTTACCACAATTGTTTGAAGCATTATTAGTTTTTATGAAAGTATTTCAGTCAATTTTGTCATATTCGTATATTCAATTTCCTATTTGTGGAGCGGTAGAAATGGCGTAATAGTAATCAGATTAAATTGCTAGTTCTTTCCGAATTATTCACCTTGCAATCGCATGTAACTTGGTTCCATTTTATGTTTCTTCAGCACTATTGCCTTCTCCACTGCCGGAAGTAATTTAGGTACTTCGAATGTTTCCACCTACTGTCAGTTATTTATGTAAAGCAATAAATGGGTTAATTTATACAAAATCATTTTTATTTTAAGATATGGAGTATTTAGTATTAATTTTAGTGTTTTTAGTATTAACTAATAATGTATTTTTAAAAGTGAGTATTTATAACATCTGCGGAGTGTTCATTACTGAGATATATTCCGATAAAAGGTCGTATAAGCTTGAATAGGTCTAATTGTTGTTTTGAGAAACATGCAGTACAAGTACACAACAAATCATAAATATACATTTCATTTTGGATTTTAATTTTGTAACATATCATGTCATTACGTTTTTAATCTATGTTATATTATAACAAGGTTCCTTTTATACAAGAGGGCCATCCGAATTTAAAACTAATAGGAATATTATTTTCAGATCCTGTATAAAATGGCAACAAGAATAAATTATTTCTGCAATCTTAAATCTTGGATAGGTTCAAATTATTTTTCAAATTGCAAAGTATCATGATTCTAAATTGTATGAAATATTTAGAATATATATCAAGATCCGCTGAAATAATTATTTCGGAAATGTTTATAAAGTCTATGTGCAAATATAGTACCTGAAAAAAGAAAAGACGGAGCATAAAAAACGACATCTGCTCAAAAACATCTGTAAAACATAGTAAAACATCTGCTCAATCGTTATTTCATGTACCACGCTACCCGCTATTTCGGTCTACCTCTCCTCTGTGCGGTGGAACTTCGACATTCTCATATTGATCGGTCCTCGTTAATTTGACATCAGAGCCTATAAATAGAACCCCATCTGGAACCTTTATCTGGGCCAAGAACCCCCGAGGCAGATGACGGGCGAAAGGAGTAATCACCAGATACACAACACATCCTGTCTCGCAGAAAAGATCAGAGATTTCGTAACGTGATGACGGAAAATCTTTAAGCATTCCTTAATTTGTACCTTTGATTGGAGGAAATTCCCATCTGTAAACTCCTTTCTCGAACCTCGAGACTTCCAACATGACCTTTCCAACTGGGTATTATTGTGGACCTGACTTATTGTAGGAAGGCTCTATTTCGAATTAGTCACATGAGATAGTTCCGATTTTGAGAAGTTCAGTGTGTAGTCAGCTTCAGCTACAAAGGAACAATGACTTTTGAAACAATTAAGCCAAATACCACTTTCAACTAAATCTAATAATGTCACTTAAATATAAGAGTTAGGCCTAGATAAACATTGTTTTCATCCCTAAACCTGCCCCAAAATACACGGAATCTGGATATGATGTTAGCAAGAAGTCTCTATATCGTCGGTGTGATCTCAAATTTATCTGACAAGGTTTCCTCCATATAAACAATGTATAATATAATTAGTATCAATATTGAATGAGATTAGTTACCAAGAAACACAATTGTTACAATAGAAGCCTTAGAAATGTTCACTTATAATATTAGTGTTAATATTATGTAAAAATAAGATATTTTTCAAATGTTAAAGGTGATATTTTAGAAACCTTTAATATGTTAGTACTAAGATTTACTTTAAATATAGATGAAAGTGCAACCTAATATAATGAACAAGTTCCACAAAATTAAAGAATTATTTTAGCATTTCATTAATAAAGTTGTCAGAGTTTTTATTTTACACAGTTATAACTAACTGTTACTACTCTAAATACTCCAATAACTTTTAGTAAACCCAAATTTGGTAATTCACTACTTTAACGTCCATTCAATAAAACAATATCTTATTTTATTTATTTTAAAATAAAATTCTCCAACAATTTAAAATAATATCTTACATTTAATTAATAATACAATAATTTGTGAATTTAAGCAATTTGTTGACGCAGAAAAGCTTTATTTGAAAACAAGTTACACCCAAAAAACAACTTTCCCGAGTACCACTCAACGCTTGGTGTATTTACCTAAATTTTTAAAATTTGTATTATTTTTTAGAATATTTAATTCTTATATTAGAAATAGTGTTACTATTAAAGTAATTATAAATTTGTACGCTTTTTACTGGGAGCCATGCCCTTTTTAAACATAACAATTTTTTTTATTAAATATATGATACATATTTATAGAAAAATAACATACATTTTAACTATCCAATAATTGTAACGCGTACTTTAATTTAATTTATATTATTCAATAACGAAGTTTTAAAACAGATTCTGTTAGTTTCAGATGTCCTTATTAGAAGATTATCCCAAAACCTACATTCCAAAGCAGAGGTTTGATCCCCTCGACCTATACAGCCTGTAAACAGTTTAATAGCAGTGTAGGGCCAGAGAGCCATTTTGTAGTGTATAATCTCACAACCTGGTGTTTTAATCAACAGAGGATTTTTGTAAGAAAGAAACCTTTTGTCAGCTACGCTAGTGTTGGTGAAAGTCAGAATGAGAGGGTGCCAAAAAGGTTTAAAAATACAGTGTTTTCTTCATATTATACTATTCCTAGCTTTATTTATAAAACTTACCATCAGACACATAAAGTTATATCGCAGTTAGAGAGTTATATTAACAGACTGACCTTGAAGGTTTTTACCTCCACTGAAACTCTACCGCAACTGCGATCGATTTCATTCTTATGAGTAGATTCTACTTCGGTTTCAAGAAAAACTAGGTTGTGTGCATATACAATGCAGATTGGCTCTTGTTTCCTGGACTATGAGGTCTAAAGCTTTATTGCCTTATGAATACTCTAAAGTAATAATGGGAATGTAAACAAGTCATCGAATAAACAGCTGATAAACAACAGAAAAATACCCATCCAGCATCCGGGTGATTGCAAGGTCACCGAGATAACTGCCCGGTGTCATTTTGACTAAGTGTAGCTGTGGCGTTAATATCTTTATAACTGAAATATCTCGGAATCACACATTTAAAACTGTTTTATTCTAAACTATACAATTGCATACCATATTCAGACCTTATAATACAAAAGTTAAAGTAATAACGTTTCGAATCTTACGACGTGCAATACGTATCCACAAATATCGTGGAATAGGAGGGAAACGGCGTGTTTCAGGATCGAAAACTATAAAAATATCTTAAACGCTTTTGAGCTATCAAAACGACCATATATTTGATTATGTAATTATTTATTCTTGGGGAGTCGGATGGCCCTATGCTGCCAATGTTAATTTGATCAAGTTTGTGTACCTTTTTTTCTTAAGATATCAACATGATTTTTTTGTAGTTACTTTTATTAAGATTTTGACCCGGGGTTTTTATGTTATTCAAAAAATTAGTATGGTTAGGATTTTTTTTATACATTCAAAAGAGTACAGATTTTTTGTAAAAAAGCTGTAATGAAAAATTTTTTATGAGAATTTTGCTAAAAGCCCGGGTCAAAGTGTGCTCCTTAATTTTCCCATCAAGTGAAAAAAAATTGTAAAGATATCTTTAGTGGTTCCTGAGAAAAAGGTACATAAGTGGAAAAAAAATCTAAACTTTCGGGAAATCTCATTTAAAGTTAAAGCCTAGTCTAATGCAAAACATAAACCTACCTCAGTGCATTCCAGCCCCATATGCTGGATTGTCTGGATCTTCCTCTGTCTAATACTCATCTTCCAAACGTCTTTTTGCTAATGTAGAGCTTTGTCTACACTTTCCCTCTAATTCTTCTATAGCTTTCTGAGCCTTTGCGATTCTTGCTTCGTCCAGTTTTTTAAGGGCACTAACACAGTTCACTCCCGGAACAATGCCTAGATTTGCTAAGACTTTACATCTGGCTATGTTTCCCAAATTAAAACAAGCCAAGGCTTCATACACACCAAACTCGAGTGTATTCCTCATCACAAATGTCCTTTTGGGAATGCGAGACCAGATCATATGAGTGCCTCCATGCAAACATTTCTTCAGAAGTTCTGGAGACGCTAAATCTTTGAAAATAGGTTTTATTTCAGACATTACAGTGTCAGGTAAATGAAAATGTGAATCATGATCATATGTCCATAAATGTCATAAATGCATGACAATGACAGCTTGTTGCGACAAAACCACCGAAAAACTCTCCATGTATTGCTTTATAAAAAGTGATGTAAATTGAGTTTGACTCAACGGATTTGCATGAAATTTGTTTTAAAATAAATAGGAATATATTTAAAACTAAATTTAGCAAAAAAATAAAAATTGAAAAATTTTGACCCAGGAGGTCATCCGACTCCCCTTGGTAATTAGACTAGGAGAAGACATATGAGAATTCCGTAATAATTTGGAATTGGTCGCTTATTTTGAATGGCCAATAAAGTACGTAAAAACTAACTATCAATAATAACCACTGAATTGCTAATATAGTATGATGTAAATAAATCGATCTCTCCTGCTCAACTTTTTGCGAAGTGCAGCCAATCTAAATGATCCATATTTAGAGATCGAGGTAGCTATACTCCAATTCCGGGTAAAACCAAACCTGGAGTAAATATTACATTAACTCCTCACCCGTGTTTTTTTTCCACTTAGGACAAGAAGCTTATAAATTGCACTTGGTCCTGTAAGAACCTTTGCGATGCTTCCTTAGTGACAGGATATTCAGGATGGGTAAGGTTAGGGAGTAGGGGCCGCTTCCTATCGAGATCCATGAGGAAAAAAATTAGGGCACTACATCTCAAAGTCATGTCTCTCCGGAAGAAGGGGAGGCCAGCTCTGAACCAGCCTCTCCAGTCAAAGTAGGCAGGGGATGGCACACCCTTGTTGAGGTTAACAAGGACCTCTGAGGTTAGGGAGCAAACCCCACCAACTCCAACAGTCATCTCCCACAGTAGACTAGACCTATCGAGTTGCCCATGAACCCCAGAATTCCGAACATTTGCGGTTAGTGATGTGCCGCTCCTGGACATCCACTAGGTTGCCCAGATTGAAGTGACACATCGGTTTTTGCTGTGCCCAGTGGTGGGTTCAACTGGAATGTATAGACCAGCCAGAAGTGATCCCTGCTGGGTAGGCTCAACCTTGTTTGAACCGCGGCTCTCTTAAATAATAATGTAAAGATAATTTCAGACCACGCGGCGCCAACATGAGATCACAAAATGTTAGAATAAACTTTCTTTTTATACTATAATATTTTTAATGCAAATGTTTAAAAAAACTATATACTATTATAGTAAGGCTTTTCAGCCAAACGTTAAGAAATAAGTACACATAAACTTACAATTTCTATAAGATGAAAGTAAAGGATATATTTTTACACAATTAATACAACATTTTACATTTCAAGTATATTTTGATCTTATTTTCCTCATAATAAGAAGATTGTACTTGATTATTTGCATTATATAGTGAAAACTCCTTTTAATTTTTGATGGAACAACTCGAGTTATTTCCTTATGTTAGCTATTCATTAAATGTCATATTTTGATGGTAAAACTTTAATTTGTTGCATAAAATTAAACTATCTTTAAACTAATGTTTAAATGACTATGTTTTAAACTGTCTTTTCTGGAAGAGAATGAGGGGCCAGTAGTGTTTTAGGTGTTTTAAAATGTACTAGTAAAATGGTTTCAATCCAGGGATATTTGATTGAAGAGAAGTCGTTATCTTTTTTAGCCTTATTCTGGCTTTCCTCGTTGGCCGTTGGATAGTGCAAGGATCTTATCAAACAGAATAAAGATGAGAGTCGATGAAGTACAAGGTCGACGGTACTGATAAAAAGTGCAACAGGAGTGTAAAAGTTACAAGATTAGAAATGCGCTATCTCTAACCCAGGCGCAAAGTATTTCAACTTATACCGCTCAGCCACCGGCCGGCTTTCCCAGATTAATTGATAGCTCAATAGAATATGTTTGTGAAATTGAAAGTACCTTCAAAATTGACTAATGTTACATTAATATTTGTGCCATAACAATCAGCTTAAATAACTTAGCTCGATTTGAACATTTATACTGCTTTTTGAGTCAGTAAGTAACCGTCATGGCATTTGCCGTATAGTAATGAGAAGTAACACAGTCAACCTGTGTGTCTAATTAGATTAGTATTACCATTAGATACTTGCTATGTCAGGCTCTACTGAAACCAATTAATTGTCTTCCTCTTCGTGCATACGTTTCTGTGCTAATTAGAACATGTCTACTCACATTTCACTGACTTTCAAATCAAAGTTATTTCCCTCATCTGTGTTACCCAATAATCGCTGATCTGTAAGCGGCAAGAATTTCTAATGTTGAGTAATTAATGTGTACAATTCTATCTTAGAGTAGGTCTGCTGAATGAATGGAAACGGTTAATGTGTTGCCGTTTGTTGACACGCAATAGAATGTAGGAAGGAGAGAAATTAGGTTTACATGAAACTAATCGTAAATTTATTAATAATATTGTATGTTACTTTGGAGAACAATATCACCTCATCATACTTGGCAGTTCTCCAACTGGGAAGTTGAGTAGTTTATTGTGGTTCCTTCGTATCACCGTAAATTTATTAATAATATTGTATGTTACTTTGGAGAACAATATCACCTCATCATACTTGGCAGTTCTCCAACTGGGAAGTTGAGTAGTTTATTGTGGTTCCTTCGTATCACCGTACATTTATTAATAATATTGTATGTTACTTTGGAGAACAATATCACCTCATCATACTTGGCAGTTCTCCAACTGGGAAGTTGAGTAGATTATTGTGGTTCCTTCGTATCACCGTACATTTATTAATAATATTGTATGTTACTTTGGAGAACAATATCACCTCATCATACTTGGCAGTTCTCCAACTGGGAAGTTGAGTAGTTTATTGTGGTTCCTTCGTATCACAGTACATTTATTAATAATATTGTATGTTACTTTGGAGAACAATATCACCTCATCATACTTGGCAGTTCTCCAACTGGGAAGTTGAGTAGTTTATTGTGGTTCCTTCGTATCACCGTACATTTATTTTCAATATGTTCACATTAGAAAATCACCCATTCGTCTATACTGCCCATTTCTTCCCAGTAATTTTGGAATATTTTTACACTGTTAGCTGCTAAATTTTTAACTAATAAAATACCTAATGTTTATTACAAACCGACTAACTTTAGAGCAATGGAATAAATTGGTATCCACACGACATCATCAATCTGCTGTGAGTAAATGACAATTTTCCAGTTTTAAATGTAGATAATGGTTTATGTATGGATGGTGTATGTATGGATACACCATCACCATCACCTTTGTGATCATCAGATACTTAAACCTTTTTAAATGGTGGTTCGTTGTCAGCCATATTTACAGGTATTACAGGCTGTTGTCCAAGTCCAGATAGTTGTATATTCTGTACTTGTTGAAGTCCTCTCTGTGGTCCTTCGGATTTAGCAGGACTTATATCCTGAGTAATTGACTTAAATAATTGATCGTCTGATTTCTTAGAATATGCACCAGGGCCAACAAATTATCTGGGATATTGCACTCCAACAACACTTTCAAGGCCGTGTTTAACACCGACCCCCACTGCACCGACTGCACTATGCCAGTTACGATTGCGGAAGAAATCACCAGCAAAATCAGCGATAGCTAGATCCCTAGTCCTAGGGGGGTGGAAGGGGGGGTAGCTAGTTCAGCCTTGTCCGCTGTTTTACGACTTGCGTTGTGGTATCTGACGTCGTGGAGAGCCGCGATCGGTAGTCTCCGTCAACTGGGGGTCCATGTGGTACTGGGTTACCTGTTAATATTTTATGTATATTTTTATATAATATTAATATTTTCCAATTTTTGTATCTGATCGTATCTTTTTCTTATCTTATCTAAATAATTTTGAAGAATTTAGTACGGGTTAATGTTCTATTATCTTTACAAATAGTCACACACGGTCATTATCTCATTTGATAAACGAAAATACGTCAGATCACTGTGACGACGAGTTTAGATTTTACCAAACATAATTCACTATTCACTGAAATGATCTTCGAAATACAGCAAATCTATTATAATAACAAGAAAACACACCTCCACATGACTCTGAGTTCTGTATATGGAGTATGATTATTTATTTGGTAAAAGACAGGCTTATGACCCTAAAACGTAAACTTAGTTAGATACCCTAAATTAAATACATCATTAACAGTACTGATACAATTTTACCGAGTTAAGTTTTTCCCAACACCTCCTGTTGTAGAGCAGCGAGTTTTCAAGCCATTTATTACAGTTTTAGAACAGAGCGTACGTGCAGTATTAATTTTGATTCGGAATCGTCCACGTGATCTGTAAACTCGTCATACCTTAGTATATTTGTATGATTGTAATATTGTCAGTAGATATGTTCCAATCAGAATACAAGTGTTTAACCCATTATCTATATTCAGAACAATATTTCATATAACGCAAATTAGTAAATTGTTTCACAAATTGTATACTTAACCAATGTAGGGTGATCTTTCTTTGATAGTAACAGCGGCAAAAGTTAATACTCCATCGCTGGTTTCTGCAGAATGAGTCTTCTAACAGCTATTTATTTGTTTCAAATTAATAACTCTACGGAAGTACCTAACAGTTTCTGGATTGCTTTGTGTGTGAATTATGTATTTTAGTTAAATGAACTCTTCCAGTGATCCTTGACTCCCGCGAAGACAATGTTCATCTCACGCGATGATCGCTCTTAGCGGGAATGACGCGAAGACCGCAGAAAGTCGCATTAGCCTTGGCATAGAGCTTTCTTGTAGCAACAATCGCTCTTGATGGGGCGTCACGGCTATTGTTCCGTTGATTTATCCGAGGCGTTTGTCGTTTGTTGCTTCTCGTGACGGGATTGCTCTTCACTCTTCAGTGTTACACGGAATGGTCGTCACTTCCGCGGCTTCGAGGCGGCACGAGTTTCTCCCTACAGTCGTCAGTGGTGATCGAGCATGATTTGAATATAACTGCAATAAATATAGAGTATATTCTATTCCTATTACAGTTACTTTATATCGTCATTGACCTACGCAAGTTTAATATCAGTTTATTCAGAAGTGTCCGTAACGACTCTTTGGATACAGGACGAGCTCATATTTATAAACAGCAGTACAAGGTGCCTGATAAGGGTTTCTAAATGTATAATAGAACGCGAATTATAGAGCTATAACAAAATAAAAAGATGCAACCTTTTTAAATCGCAATCATGGACTCAATTTAAAATAGTTGTGTTACATTTTATGTACACGCTGAGCCAAAACCCGTGTTCAAATCTCTTCTACCTAATTAGATAGGCCTACTCTTGGCGTCGTTTCACATTTTTAGGAAATCCGCATAATAAAACCTATATTTATCGTTGTAACGTTTTAAAAATTTGTTATACAAAAATTATCTAAATAAATATCTTGCATTGGTAAAATTATTTTCAATTTTGTTATAAAGACTTTTTAATATAAAATTTTATTTTTAAATAAAACAACATTTTTAGGTAATAAAAATATATATTTTATTCTCTCTAACAAAAATTTGTTTTAATAAGAAAAAGACTTATTGTCCTTCAATTTAGTAAAAATTTTATTATTTCTCATGAAAATTCTGGTATGTTATGAATATATTCCCGAAAATTAACCAAATTTCCATTTTCAACCAGTCTTCTTCATTTTCATGGCGGCGAAAAACTTTCAAGTAGTGCTTAAAATTGCGGTAGTGTTTGTAGGGGCTGGATTTTTAAATTAGCCTGTTGATAAATACTTATGTATCTTAAAGGATGATTGTTGGATCTTTAAATTTGTGCGTTACTTTAAATTACTATAATTTGTGGGTTTTTCATTTGTCGAGTAATTTAATTGATTTTGTTGTAGAATAGTTTCTTTTTAGCCCTATTAAAATTACTTTTAGTTGTTATAACCAATCAGCTGAGTGAGAGTAACTGCCTAAGCAGCATGTGAGGCAGAGTCCAGTAGTCCTATAGCTGACGTATTTCAAATGCACAAAACGCACATGTAGAGTGAAAGAGCTTTAGATTGATATCAAATGTGTATGTAGAATAAGAGTTTTAGATACCTAAAATCGCACTACAAAAATCAATAAATTAATAAAGAAGAGCAATAATAATAATAAACAGAAGACCAATCAGTTGTGGTGTTTGAGATTTATCTAAAAAATTGGTTTTTCGTGAAAAACTGGTGGTTGTTATTACGGAACGATTATAAATAGGATTATAATAATAGGTTTAGAATTTTAGACAGATTTGGCTTTATCGTTTTCACTTAACTTTGAGATATTGCACTATGACAAGAGCCGACCGATTTCGAAACTCCATTCGGAGGCTTTGAGTTAAATGACAGCTTTATCCTTGGTTTGGTTAATTCCATTTGCAAGAATTTAGTTTTGTGTCAAGGATTTTCTGTGACGGGTTGGGTCACGATTTGGACTTCTCATTATCCAGTCATTGTACTGAAGAAGGCTGTCTTACTTGCTACAGACGGGGTATTTACTGTCGATTTCACCTCAGATATGACCCCGTTGTTTGATAACAAGTCTAGTCTCATTAGAGTCGTGAACAAACTCTGTAAGAGTATTCTTTAGGAGTTCATGAAAGAGATTATTTTCAAACTCGGTTTGATGTTATACTTTTCTTTGGTGGAGATAATTTGATCCTAAAACTTATCTAACGTTATCTTTGATTTTATAATATCATAAACTGTCTTTTATTTTTATTTTTTTTTAGTTTTATATTCAAGTTATATAATATTTAGGCTAATCAACTAATTATATTCTTGTCGAGTTGCTTTCAACAAACACTGCAAACAGGTTTTATAAAGAAGTTTCTAAAAGTATTAATTATCTTGTTGCTAATCGTGAACTTTAGTCATAAAACAAGGATGACTAAAGCATTAAAACCTCCTCCTGTCGATGAAGTATTGAAGCGCTAATCTCATGATGCAAATTAAAAACTCCACTCTCCCCTTTCTCGGTCAGGTGTCCCTTGCAAAAACAAATCTACTTTCATCGTAAATTCGGTTCCAATTCATCAGATGATTTCAGCACCAACGAGTCCTGAAGGCAAATACACCTGTTGAAATTGTGCTAACAGTATTCATCACACTGTAGCCCTATCATTAGCCAGCTCTCATCACGTCAGCCTAGCGTGTGTCGGCTCTGCTGACGAAACGTGCCCGTTACGTAAGCGCAAATCGCCAGGTGAAATTCCAAACAGCAATTAAAACTTGCGGGCCGGTGCTGGAGCCAGGAGTGTTGCAAACATTGCGGTACCGACCGATCGTCATTGAACTGGTTCAGCCACCGGGTGACGCAAGTGACCTTGGAGCTAGACCAGCTGGCGCGACCATCGCAGTTTTGTCATCCGCTAGACACGCCGGGCACTTGACACTTCCCTCTTAGTAATAGTGAATGAGTGAGGAACAAGCGAACCTGGGCAATGATGCTGAACTGATATGATTCAGGCGTTCAAACCTAAACGTACATAATTCGTCATGTGTTCACGTTTATTAAGAATATCTTGAATTGTTGAACATTTATTTTTTTATATATCACATATGATGATCATGCAATCTATGGAGTACGATTGAATATAATTATTAGGTATACAATGGAAATATCCATCCATTTTATTTATTATATACAGCTATAGGCTATTTATTAAAATGCCTCAAAATTATTATTTGTTTATGTACTCACTATTGCCTTAATACTTTATGCTTTCAGATTCACCCAGTGTATATATATATATCTTACAGTATTTTTTTTTAATTCGAGAACTATCCAGAATACATAATGGAACGTTGAAAAATATCGTTATGTACTAAAATCATTATCGATTGAATTGCACGAAGTGTTTTGTGTGAAATGATACCCAAAGATATAATTATTATTCTAAACGTAAAAGACAGAAAAAAGTCCAACGAAAAAGACCCTTCCATCTTCCAACGTCATGTCTTCCGACATTGATAAAGCTCTTTTTCTCCACTAAAGAGCTATCACATGAAGTGATCATTTCAAGTTCTAAAACGCTGCAAAAAGTGACCTGAAATGGTTTATCCAGATCACTTTCTTCTGTTGATGATGGAAGACTTTGTTGACCTTAAGGGACAGAATGGGCGAGCCGGAACCGGTTGTCTGGATCTGCAGTGAGGTCGGTCAGTGCCGCGAGAGCAGGACCTTGGTCTAGCACGTGTCTGGTCTGAGAGTTACGGTTGAAACGTGCGGGTCAACAGTCGGTAATCGCGAGCTTAAACCGTCGGATTCAGCAACTAAGTTACAAATTTTCTACTACAAATAAATTATTATATCCATTATAACTATTGATAATAACAAAGTTCTCACTTCTCAGGTGTCTGCTCTAATAAATAGTGAGCGCTTTTATCATTTTCCTGCTACTAAACATTTCTTATGTGTAAAAACTTGACTAGCTAAATTTCTTAACAGTTTTTTTCTGTGTCCAAAATTTTCTAATTCTGTTAAAACATACGAAGAATTCAAATGATTTAGGAGTTTTCTCACGTAGCTGTTTTCTCATAATAATCCCATTTAGTGTAAATTTTCATATTATATGTATGCCGGTGTACATGTATAATCGTGAAGGCAATAGGGATGTTTGACGTTTTCCATTATTCTATGGTACAAACAATCAAGATGTCTGCAATTGATCTCTTTCTCCGTTGTATAATAACAATATAACACATAGCTACAATATGAGTGAAAATAAACAAATCATACCAAAGAAAGCGGTGTCACACTTAAGTCAGGACACACACAAACATAATATGTGTCAACTCCATGCACGCATATACATGTATAGCGGATCCGCCTAATAGTAACTATAACTGATTATTAAAATCTTTACTATGAGTTGTAGGTCACAATACGCTCGACTAATAAATACTAAAAGTATAATAGGATTTCAAACATTTTGTGCAAACTTAACCTTGTGGCTTGATGTTTTTGGCATCTGATGAAGATGATAATATGTTCCAATCGTCAAAACAGTGTTCTATTTTTGTGATATATAACGATGTCATCATTTATCATCTATCGTCAATAACAAACTTAAAGAAAGCTATTAAATATGGAAAATACGGGAAAACTAACTACTATTATTTTGTGTACGGGAAATTGTGGAATGAAGTTAATTTGTGTACTGACGTTCTTTTCCTCAAAAATATATCCAACCAATACTGGTACCGAATATAGATTTCTACAAATTGAGTGTTATAGGAAGGCAGATAGGCCGATTGTGTCTGTTATGACTTACGGTAATTTGTGGGCGAATTTGCAAATCAAAACGTCACAACTGAGAGGTCTCGTTGGATGTTACAAATTAGCTGCGCCGCGGCGTGGAGTGAGGTAACTGCGGCCGTCGGGATGGAACGGACTCCGCATGCGCCATTACCCGGCGAGAATGTACGCAGGCGCAGTACTAGAACTAGGCCCGTTAACGCCCTCTATCTCGGTAACTACGGCATGCTCCCATCGTAAGTACCCATCACGTCACCCAGACCCAGTTCTCAGTGAGTGGATGTGGCAACGTTCACTCACATCTGATAGCCTACTAACTACTTGCAAATTTTGCAACCGTGCTAGAATCAAACTGTAATTCGGTCTGTGACACAAATAGTCAACCACTGAGAGAACTCTAGTTTACTGAATTACTATGGAGCAACTGCAAAATGGGCCTTACAGTTGAACTATGTATTTAAGGTTTGGTTTCTTTAATTCAGGTTTATTAAGTGACAATCTTCTTGATATATCGTAGAATAATTAATAATGTTAATTTCTTTAGAAGTTTCCAAATTTGAAACTAAGCAGATGGATATAATGGCAACAATTAATTATAGGCAAAGTGGCTGATTGACGTCATCTCATCCCTCTAGGCAATACTACATATTTACTCCATTTTATACAGCCACTTAAACTATAAAATTACTAATATCAATATCAATTTTTTTATTGTTTACTCCGTTTTTCACATTACCATCATGATTATTCACAAGACCAATGTGAAATGTTGCAATTTCAATCTTACCTTTAATTTTTATCGTTTAAGGCCAAAGTCAGTAGCGTTCTACCTGACCAAGGGGAAGCTGTATGCCAATCAAGACACATTGCACATCAGGATCGACAGATAGGTGACGTCTCGAGTCTAAGAAGGATCTGTCCGCCGTCAGTTCTGGATTCACCCTTTCCTGTCGATCCTTAGTTTAGAAAGTTCGCACTTATTCATACTCTCTGTGATTTCAGGTGATTCCTGGCCTCCGTTCTCCTGACTTCACCCTTGTCTGTCGATCCTTAGTTTAGAAAGTTCGCACTCATTCATACTCTCTGTGGTTTCAGGTGTTTCCCGGCCTCCGTTCTCTCGACTTCACCCTTGTCTGTCGATCCTTAGTTTAGAAAGTTCGCACTCATTCATACTCTCTGTGGTTTCAGGTGTTTCCCGGCCTCCGTTCTCTCGACTTCACCCTTGTCTGTCGATCCTTAGTTTAGAAAGTTCGCACTCATTCATACTCTCTGTGGTTTCAGGTGTTTTCCGGCCTCCGTTCTCTCGACTTCACCCTTGTCTGTCGATCCTTAGTTTAGAAAGTTCGCACTAATTCATACTCTCTGTGGTTTCAGGTGTTTCCCGGCCTCCGTTCTCCCGACTTCACCCTGGACGGGCAGCAGGCGGAGGTGTTGATGCGGAGACTCGCGGCGAGCAAGCGGCAGCGTTGTTGGTGTCGTCTGCTCACCACCGCTCTCGGCTTCTTCTTCTTCATCTTCTCTGTGGTGGTGGTCAGCATGATGTTGACCAAAGGGAAAACGCATGTTCGGTTCTCTCTGACTTCGGTGATATTACGTTAGTGTCTAGCACAGACTGTGATGTGATGTAAATAACTGTTCAAGTTCAGTGTTAGTGTAAGATACATTTATCATGATCAAAGCTTTGATTGGTTAGAACTGAACTGTTGTACATTTAATTAAGTAACCGGAAACAATCTTTTTACTTTTCTTTTGTTTCAGTGACCTGACTAATTAAAAAAAAAACTTTTAGCATGTCTATTTCAAAAAATTACTATTACAGCTTATTCATTTAGGCTCAAAATGTGTAAATTTATCATGTTTCATAAAGTTGTGTTTTAATTTTGTGATACCAGTACAAATTTAAACAAGTTCTTGTTGCTAATATTCAATGAAAAGCCTTAAATAAAAATGTTAACTTTAACATTTTTAATTGTTTTAAAAACAATAAATCCACGATAAATAATAAATTGTTATTATTTGTTATAAACTAATATTGTATATCAAAAATCTGATAAAATTAATTAGTCATTAATTAATGTTTTCAAATTCACGAATTGCTAAAAATTTATGTTCATTTTAATAGTAAGCAAAACAGAAAATTTCAAAACTTTGCACAACTGAAATAAATTAGTCTCGGGCTAAGTGACTAGGATACAATGACTAGATTTTTTATTAAATTTAATCTATCTATGAAGATTTAGTTAAAGACTTGTAATAGGCTATTATAATGCATACTTAATACATAGTACTTAATACTAAGGTTTGACACCAAACAGGCTATAAACAGCCATCCCATACAAACAGCTTTTTTGTACAGACATTTTTTGTACAGACACCTACTTTGTACAAACAGCTGTCTCTTACAAAACCATGTTTGATACAAAACAGCTACTCTACAAACAGTGCCCCTATGTAGCCACTATGAATAGCTATTCAATACAAACAGCCATATGATACAAAGTGTTTGTATACCGGTACCGCCATTATAAACAGCTATTCTATACAAACAGCTGCTCAATGTAATTAATTTGCAATAAAGATGTCGGTAAGGCTTATATATATATATATATATATATATATATATATATATATATATATAATATCGTATATATATATTTGATAAAACACAAGTCTAATGTATACAACTGTCTTGGTATACTCTATTAGTTTATAGAACAAGCCCAGACTCATACCAAGTCTTTAAGAGCTAATGGATATTGATAAGTTTTAGAATTAAAAACTTTAAAACTTACACTGTTAATCATCTGAACTATTAGCAACTAATGTAGATAGAAAGAATTTAAGGTAATAGTATACTTTAAAACACCTTCAATTTAAGCGACAACCTGTGGTGTTACAAAATCTTAAAACTGATTTAACAGTCCTAGAGTATAGGTACTCATTAGAAATGTAAGACTGCTGCATCAGGCAGTGAAACAGAAGTAAAATTGAATATGGATCATTTAGTAATTTGCTCATGATTGATTGTTTGAACTGAGAGTGTGAGTTAAGGAAATTGTAAATAATTGTTAGTTACCAGTACGTTACCACATCAGCAGTTCCACATTCAATACCACATCAACTACTAACACTTACTTTACAAAAGTACCTACAATACAATACTAAAACTAGACATGTTTAGTGATAATATACAGCCTACAAAACAACTCAAAATATGCTTCCCTCTACAGCAAGTTTAGTGTAAAAGTGGTAAATGAAATTCTGTATTTTCCAAAACAATACAAATTTGGATAACTAGGACAAGATATTCCAATACATCATTTCAAATTTTCATTTAGAAACACTAGATCTCTATTATTTATGGCAGTCGTCTATCAATGGGCTCTTATTTAGAAAAATCACAATTTTTTCAAATTTTCCTCAAGAATTATTTATCATTTTGATTATTAAATAATTTTTATGATAAATTAATTGTTTTAATAACTATTTTGATACTTATTTCTTCAATGAATATTTCCTATCAAAAGGATTCCCTAATCAATATTTAAAATAAATCATTAATTCACTTTCCCTTTTAATTGAAAAAAGTAAGACTAAACTATATAACAATTAAAGTCCAGTTATAAATCTATAATGTAAAACTAATTTTATTTTATTGAATTAAAAATTATATTTTTATCATTATAGTGCTAACACACGACAACATAGTTCATAGAACACTGGTTAAGCTGTTTTCATATTTATGGTTTTTCTCTTATCTACAATCTTCTTCAGTCTGAATAATTTAGATTACTCTACAATAATAGACACATTATATACATTCCCATTACTATTTGATACTTACTTATTTGTAGCAGTTACATGCAACATTGTGTATATAGTTCATATGAGTTCAACAGTAGTATGGTATCTTGTGTATGAATGACAGAATGAATGTGAATATCTCATTTACTTTACATAACTTTATTATTATTTTTAATTAGCTATTAAAAGTATTTAAAAATGTAAATTTTGTAAAAAGTGTCTTAATAATATCGTATTTAAAATCATCCATGTGTTTCCTTTCCTAGTTCACCAACTTTCTAATTTGAAAACTAACAGAAATTTGATGTATGAAATACTTATAATACAAGAATGCGGGCATATGACATTATGTTAAAAAAAGCTTTAGTAATAGCATAAATAAAGGGATGGAAATTTTCCTCAATACAGTTATGAATGCATACTGTTCACAATTGTAAATCTATCATATAAAATATATACAAGAACACAACACACTTTTTCATTGTTCTCTAAAAAGGTAAAAGACAAAAAATACAACATAACTAAGAAAGAAATATGATGATTATTAATGATTCCATAATTATTTTAAGACTTTTTAATTTACACACAGAAATGTTATTATTATCTACTAATAATTCTTGCAAGTAGTTAAATTAAATTTTAGACTCTTTAACACTAAAATGTGTTAAAGAGCTTCCTAGACCTAAAGCCTAGGACTATTAATAAAGATAATGATGGAGTTAGTAGTCAAAATTGTATGTTATTTATTCGTGGCAAAGTTTAATTGTAATAATGAACAATAAATAAAATGCAGTCAGTCATATTAGGTTAAGCAATGCAGGAGAAAAAGAAATTTAATTAATATAGCATATGAATTGCAAGCCCAGCTCTGTCACCAGTAAGCCTGAAAAATTTCCATATGGAGAGCAAATGCACAGTTGTCACAGTAACCACACAGAAATGTGCTGAATCTGCTGGTAGTGTCTGGGACGATGCCACTCTGGGGAGGATTGCTCCAAAAGCAGGAGGTGAAGTCCATTGTTCGCAGCAGTCGTGCCAGTGTTTTAAACACGTTAAACTCACGTCATATCACTCTTTCTCCCATTCTAAATTTTTTAATTCTAAGTTTGAACTAAATTACAAAGTAAATTTCAAATAGTTCATTAAATAAAATATACTGTTTTATTCGGTCAACTAAGAGAGTTTTATTTATTATTACATCTAAATAACCTGGGTTAGGAATCATCATTGTGTCTACTGGGCCACAGTTTAACCCTCTCCCAGTTGAATTCCCAGTATGCGCTTCTGGCGCTACAGAGGTGAAGTGATTCAGGTAGTCTACTGTTCAAATTTTATTATTTTAACAACTCTATTTAAAAAGACAGTTACATATTACGCATTGATTTTAAGAGTATAAAATTCTCTATCACATGATAGTATTTGAAAAATAGTTAAGTTTATTTACTTATTACGCAAACACAAAGCAGAGAGCAATGAAGATAATTGGAGACGATCGGACTTTAGCACCAGGCTACCTGTCATAGTTATTGCGCAGGGTTTAACATTCTAAAACTAAAAACACTCCATATAATTAGTATTACATCTGGATCCATTTACTAGTGTACCTTAACCTCATGGAAGGTGTAAAGCAAGGGAAATTCATACAAATTTACCAAGATTATAAAAAATCTTTATTGAGTTACAATTAACAAATCATATAATAATGTTATAACTGTAATAACATTTGTAACAAATATAGTGATTATAAAAATGGAACATTAAAAAACAAGCCATTGTAGGCACACTATAAAATGGAATGACAACAGCATAGTACTAAATATAAAAGATATAAAAAACAAGAAATTCAATACAGCTGAAAGTCTAGAAAATGTATCAGGCTGTTGTTTAAGTGGATTCATAATAATATAAAAATATTTAAATAAAATATTTCCTTATGTTAGGATTCATTCAGGAAGTTCTGGCAGATAATAACATCAAATTATTTATGAGTAATGAGTATTAAGAATGCCACACATAATTACAGAACTAGGAGTAAAACGAATGGGCTTACTACAATTGATTTTTGCAGACTAAGCAAATCAGCTCTATATATTATTGTGTTGCTGAAAATGTATAACAAATTACGTGATTTAGTTATTATAAAAATGTTTTCTGTGGTAAATTTTATAACTGGCTACTTAAAACTCATTTTTATATAATTGCAAAGACTTTTTTTAACTTAATTCATATTATTTTTTAATTTTTAATTCTTTTAACAAGTTTGTTTCTTCATTTAGTTAATCTTGGTTTTCTATCTTTCTAATTTACTATCTAATTCGTAAATTTCTTAGTTTCTTGGTTGATTCTCTGTGTAGGTAGTTTATACACAATGTTAGCTCTAAAGCTGCAATACATGACTTTGTTAATGAATGAAAATTTTATACGACAATAAAACATTATTATTATTATGGTCATGAGGAATTAAATAATGGTACTAACATTGATTTATTGAATGTCCACCTAGAAGAGGAAACAAAATATATTGAAACATTTGTACAAATTAGTATAAAGGTATTCTTTTAACAAATTATATATTCCTTATTTTAGCATGCCACATTCTGTACAAAATGTGCAAATTGTATTATTTGTTTATATATTTTAAGTAATGCATGCAACAATATTTAGGTATAATTTTAAGTTATAGCTAATTTGTGACAAATTACAAAGTTTTAATAACAAAAGATTTTGTGATTTGGTTTGATGCTTTGGTTGAGATTTAAAATCAATATTTAATTATCAAATTTAAATTTGAAACGATGTCGATAAAGAATATAAAAATTTCTAGCTATATGGATACTAAAATAACAAAAAGTAAGAAGCATGAGTTGTTTGAAACATAATACATATCATATTAACTTTCACATTTCAAGAACTGGCATCCAATCTAGTGTCAAAAAGAGAACTGACCAAAAAAGTAAATCCTCATCACTGATAAATCATTTCTTGTATACATCACAACAATCTGGAATCCTTGACACAGATTGACTGGAAATTCTGTTTATGATCACAGAAGTTCTATTTTTTATGTAAAATTAAAAAAGTTTACTATAACAAATTATAGTATTTAAATGTCTAAAAGTATTCTATAAATATTTAAAATATATATCAAACACGGAATATATGTCATTCTACTGTATTTCCTTAATTTTAAAGTAGTTAATGAACACTAAATAGGAATATAAAATTCTTCCACTTTAGGAAAGATATTCCACTGAGAATATAAATAAAAAAAAACATGTATGCACTTAGAAATATAGTGAGTGTGTTATTGTCTCCGTTAAATATAAGGAGTAGAAACATTACAGTAAAAACATATTGATAATTAGATCATCACAGATTGTAGTCGTAGACTATATAACGAAAATTAAGTAACTATTGCCCACAATAACAACCTCAATCATCAGGTAATAAGTTTAATGATTTAGAGATAGGCCAATGTAAACAAAAAGTTGGTAAATTTACATTATTTTAAAAATTTTGTTTAAGTAAGCATTTGGTCCACTATGCCTACCGTCCTCTATTACGAGTCTAAACTGAATTTATCTATAATTTATCTTGATTTTTAGGCAATTTAAAAGTGGTTTAAAAATTTATTAACAAACACAGGTTCAAAATAAACCAAATACCTACTGTATATATTCTCAATTTGAATCCACGTAACCGATTAAATACCATCTTATAAAAGCAGACTTGTTGTGTCATGAATTTACAATAGCAGAATTTAAATGCCTAAGAATGTATCAATCAGGAGAAACCAATTGCAAAAACTTGCACTTCTACTGTAAAACTCTTAAACCACTGTTGCATTGATTAAGAACTACTTTTTGAAATTATAGTTATGGATAGGTTGACATAGCTTTAAACATGTTGAATTGTTAAACAGCAATTTTGAATACATTAGAGTACACAAGTATTGTACCGAGAGAATACATTATAAAAAATTAATAACATTAACAAAGAATTATAGAAACTATAGTTGTCAGCAACAAGTAACTAGATGATGGATGGAATTAGAGCCACGTATATTACAGTTCTGATTGCCTTCATCAATCTTCAAAGTTAGTTGCAAACAATGACCTGTTGCAAAAATGCCATAACTATTTACAACTCAAGAAGGAAGTAATCAGTAATTCAGCTAGTGACCTTAGTCCTGTGTTCATAGTGTGTAGCTAGGAGACCAAAACACAGTGAGACACAACACACTGTGTGCAACTGGCGAACTAGATTAAAGCGTTCCCATCCTACAGGGTATTAAATAATTATTAGCTGGGGATTTAAGTTTGATAAATATATTGTGATTGAACGAGAGTGGTCTCTTTCAATAAAATAAATAGATTTAATCCAACAAAGTGTAACAGACTAATATTGTTTATAATCAGGTAGTACTCCAACGTATTTTATGTGTAATAGTAGATTAACTATTAAAACTTCTAAATGTGTAACAAATATGAGAGTTAATCTTCAAGATGGATGTAGTATTCATAAAAAGCTTAATTACCACTCAAATCACATTTATAACTCAAAACAAATTAAGAGTCCACAATAAAAATCAGTGTGTATTGAACATAAACACTTGGCAGATAAAACATTAATGAATAATATCCTTACATTTTGTTGTTCTAAAATTGAGAATTTAAATCGGCCCATCTCTAAATAAAAGTATAAAACCTAATAATAAGCTATAAACTTGTACTTCACTATTTCGGTCGTTTCATTCATCCATTGGTACAATACTCTTTCATATTACTGTAGTCTACCAGATCCAGGCTGATGCACTTTGAATTATTAATATCTAATCTTCTGACTCCTCAAACTTTCCTCACTCAAATGAGGAATGGCTCTGGGGGCCGAGGAAGTGGCTCAGGTACTTCCTCGTACTTGCTGGTCAGAGAGCACATCCCTGGGGAGACTACCCAAGTCAGCCGGAAATCCCTCTCAGTTGTTGGCAAATCTTGGACTATTTGCTCATCGAATCCCAACCCTACGGTGATGCACCTGGAGCCTCGTATCTAAAACACAACCCCAAAGTATTAAGTTGAATTTTTTTTTTTAAATAAACTTCTATGTGAAATAAAAACATATTAGTCAAGTCAATCAAAATAGCATACGCAAGAATTTTGTCTCTAAAGATGTTCAAAATATTATTTACATAAATCAACATCCTTACCCATCATCAGTCACAATGAACTGTGTAACACTGTTAGTAGCACTCCATCTTTTTGACTAATCGTTTAAAAATGAGAAATTTGATATAAAATGAAAAATTTGTGTAAAACCTTATATTTATAACACTGTTATTAGTTCATTTACATAAAAATAACAATGCTTGTATACATTAAATATTCTAAGTCAATTTAAATCACTATGTTTAACAATTAACTAAATTGTACTACTCTAACTTTGCAAAGATAAATGTCCTAATATTGAATAAAAACATGTTAGCAGATTAACCTATGATGGTTATAACCTTTTAATATTAACTATTGGTAACATACACAAAATGGTACAGTGATATATATGCTGACATGTTTACAACTGAATGCCTAGTAAATGTAAATTGCAGGTGTCAGGTGACTGATTATGGGTTTATCAATTATATGGGCATAATAGTTTGTTTTAAGCCACATGATGTCTTAAAATTCAATAATGTTTTTGGGGAAAATTCCAAAGCCTCTATTAAGTATTTCACAACTCTTTAACCAACCAGTGTCTTAGTCTCCTCCAAAATAATTTGTTATAAACGCCACTGATTAATTCTGATATAAAACCAAAATTTATTTGACAAAAAATAACTTGAACTGCAAAGAAAATATCCAGTTAACTATCTATACCATTTTCAAAAACCTTAATCATTCCAAGGGTCAGTGATATCAGCTTGTAAGGAGATGGAAAGCAGAATTGCCTTATAAATTGATTCAGTATATCTGTGAAACATTTACAAAGGAAATGAATGATTTGCACAGGAGATTGTGCATCTAGGAAAACATCTTAAACTGTCCAGCTAAAGACGATATATGTAATATTTGTTCTAGTCAGGACATTACTGTATGGTAATCTGT
This sequence comes from Homalodisca vitripennis, assembly GCF_021130785.1. Lineage (NCBI taxonomy): Eukaryota > Metazoa > Arthropoda > Insecta > Hemiptera > Cicadellidae > Homalodisca > Homalodisca vitripennis. The sequence goes on from NC_060208.1 coordinate 148,163,455, forward strand.
AGGTCAAGACTAAAGAAAAGTAACATTAAAACTTCTAATGCTGTTACAACTAATTCAAATGTTGTTGATACTATTACAGCAGCTTCTCCTTCATGCTTAAAACATTGACAAATACGAAGTGGAGGCATTAATAGATACTGGGAGCTCAGAGAGTTTTTTTTTTAAGTGATTCGTTTGTTTGTTGAAGTATAATCATATTTAAATGGCATCTGCTTCACTTAGTTATCAAATTGTTGGCTACTGTATTGTAAATTTATAACTCCTTGAGCATTCATACAAAAGAGCAAAAATTTCAGTATTAAAAGATCTGTGTGCTGATGTCATAGTGGGTCATGATTTAATGAAACATCATTATCAAATTCAACTGAATTTTGGTGGAAGTAAATCTCCACTTATTGTCTGTTCTCTATCTTGTGCTAGAGGTGAACCTCCTCCTTTATTCAGTAACTTGACTGAAAATGTATGACCAATTGCTACTAAGTCTCAAAGACATTCAGTAAATGATAACATATTCATTCTGAATGAAGTTGAAAAATTATTAGCAGATGGAGTAATAGAAGAAAGTCAATCACCATGGCGAGCTCAAACTCTTGTTACTACTAATGAAAATCATAAAAGGCGAATGGTAATAGACTATTATCAAACTATCAACCGCTTTAGTCTCTTAGATGCTTATCCTGCACCTAGCACAAAGCAAGTTGTCTCTCAAGTGTTGAAATATTCTGTATTTAGCACCATTGATTTGTCTAGTGCTTATCATTAAATTCCCATACGAGATGATGAAAAGAAATACACTGCTTTAGAAGGTGATGAAAAGAAATACACTGCTTTTGAAGGTGACGGTAGGCTTTATCAATTTACCAGAATTCCATTTGAGGTAACAAAATGGAGTAGCTTGTTTCCGGAAGGTGATCGATGGCATTATACAATTTGAAAGCCTAGAAGGAACCTCTGCATATTTGGATGACATTACAGTCTGTGGCAAGGATCAACATGAACATTATATTAACCTAAATAAGTTCCTTGCTGCTGTCAAGAAATTTGGACTTAAATGATAACTTAATAAATGATAAGAAAAGCAGCTATTCTCTCCAGTCAATAAAACTATTAGGCTATAAGATAAATAACAGAACTATTAGACCTCATCAGGACGGACTCAAACCGCTATAAAATCTATCACTGCCTACAGACACAGCTTTGTTAAGAAGAATTATTGGTATGCTATCACATTATTCTAAGTGGATACTGCACTATTCAGACAAAGTTCGAAGTTTAAGACAAACGAAAACATTTCCAGTTTCATCTCAGGCTGTCTCAGACTTCGAAAACTTGAAACAGGAAATAATGAAATTAGCCATTTCTGCTATAGATAAAAGCATTTTCTTTGAAGTTGAAACAGATGCATCTGAGCATTCCATTGCTGCTAGCCTCTCACAGAATGGACGTCCAGCAGCATTTTTCTTAAGATCCTTGACGTCAAGTGAACAAAGACACTCAGCAGTAGGAATTGAAGCTTTCGCTATTGTTTAAGCTTTGAAAAAGTGGCAACACTTTCTGATTGGTTGTCTCTTCCGACTCATCACTGCCCAGAAATCTGTCTCATTCATGTTTCACAATAGTCACTCTAGTAAAATTAAAAACGAGAAGATACTTATATGGCACTTAGAACTTGAATGTTATAAATACGAGATTGCTTACATACCTAGTAAACAAAATGAGATAGCTGAAACACTGTCCAGAGTTTGCGGATCAACAGGCAACAACAAATTGTATAAACTCCATGCTCAACTTTGTCATCCTGAGATTACTAGGATGGCCCACTGGGTAAGAAGTCAGAATCTGCCTTATTCTTAGGAGGAAATAAAAAGATGACTGCTACATGTCCCATCTGTGCAGAAATAAAACCTTTATTTTATAAACCCCAAGAAACAGCATTAATAAAATCAACTGCTCCATTTGAAAGGTTGAACATGGATTTTATGGGCCCATTGCCAATAAACTGCAAAAATAAATATTTACTGACAATTTTTGGTGAATTCTCACGTTTTCCCTTTGCTTATCTATACCCTGACATAACATTGAGCACAGAAATGGAAAATACACTGTTGCTAAAAAGTCGCAATTTAAGAATAAATTAATGGGAATATGTCTTAAATGATTCCTTACATTCTATTAGGTCTTTATTATGCACTGCTACAAATGTGACACCACATGAACAAATGTTTATTCATTCCAGGAAATCTTCAAATGCTTTACCAACCTGGCTACTTGAATCTGAAAAAGTGTTCTTGAAGAGAAATGTAAGACAGAGCAAGTATGATCTGATGGTAGATGAGGTCGAACTAATAGACGCAAATCCCAATTATGCAACTATACATCTCACAAAGATGAGAAGACAGTTTCCCTGAAACAGCTAGCTCCGAAAGGATACAATGCCGCTATACTATCAAAAGATAACACAGATCAATCTGTTTTGTAGTAGACCAACCGGACATTAATATCTCTTAAAGAATCACAAATATCAAATCAGAAAATACCTATGATGGATGAGACAAGTATCTTTCCGCTGGATCATGATCATCGTGCACCACTTACTCATTTATCTAAACAAAGTAATTCATACGCTTGTTACAAAACATTGATTCCCCTCAACCAACTAAACAAAAACTCATAATTCTGACTAACTGCCTTTAAGACGAACTACAAGAAATAAATATCTTCCAAAATACCTAGAAGACTATTTCCTATGAAGGAGGGGTGAATGTGGAGAATAATTAATCAATATAAATTATCATATGTTTACATCTCATGTGTTTTGTCAAAAGTTATTTTATTATTCTGTACTGTTTAAGTGTATTAATTTTCTATGGTTACTTTTGAGATGATTAAAACCCTTTATTCTGTTACTTTACTAACTGGGTTTTATTTTCCATTACAGTAGGGATGTGCTACTACTTGACATGTATTATGTTACATTCTTGAAGCTCTTTTCTTATTGGAAATTATATATTAATTTAAACAAACTCTCCAGTAACATAAGTTTTTATTTTTGTGAGGCCTTTCGTACTCAATGAGAACATCTTCGGACCCACACAACTGAATAAAAGTAATAATAACAATAATAACATTAACAATTTTGTACTAAATAAAAACATATGTCATTAAAAATACAAAGAGATAATATTCTATGACAGGACAGTATGTTATATCTATATATATAAAAATGAATGTTTGTATGTTTGTCCTTTATGGAATCGTGAACTATTGGACCGATCATGATGAAAATTTGTACGTATATGTATTTTTCCACGGAGAAGGTTTATAAGCTATGCCCATCCCTTTCCCGATTCAGGATTCCGCCCCACTGGTTACAGAAATACCCATAAGAAATGCATTGCAGCAAACATATGTTAACGTCTTTTCAAATTTTTAATCAGCTGTTCTTTGTAAACATATATTACACTTATAGTTTTAAAGCATAGAGTAAGCTTAAGAGAAACGACAAATTTTGTTTAAACTGTTTTTGCAATCACTGTTAAACATAGACTTTACTATCCAGATAATACAATTCAAATTTGACGTAAAAATTCACCTTTAACTGCAATATTTATTTAATATAAACCATGCTCATGCTTGATCAGAAGAGTAATGCAGATATCATAATTACTATCTTACGTTGGCTACAAATATAAAGAATGTTATAAAATCAACCTTAGTTGTTTTTTTTGACAGAAGTATGGTTCTCAAAACTCCGTGTGTACATATTCTCTCGATCGAGACAACAAAGCAAGCTCAATCGTGGCATCGGAGATATAACTAATTTAATCTAAAATTTATTATAGTAAAAAAAAAAAAAATTTACTAAGTAATATAAGGACTTCGGTTCTTAAGATTTGCGTGCGAAGCCGTGGGTAACAGCTAGATAGAGGCAGGAATATGGTACATACCTTCATAATACGCCCAAGAGGCTCACGATGGAACGACTATCAATTATCTCAGCAATGTTTAGAATGTGATAGAAAAAGAATAAGTGAATATAGTGTACTGTTTTCAACGGGAAATTGCGTGCGAAGCCGCGGGCATCTTTTGCAAAAAATTATTGAAATGCGCAGCAAAGCGCGCCGGGCCCGCTAGTGTATATATAAAAAATAAAGTTGATATTTAGTTAGATCAAATAAAGTAACGGTGAATTTTGAAAAGGCCCAGGTTCGTTGTTTACTAGATTATTTTGGTTCTTTTTTATAAAAATTGTTTCATATGCATCGAGGAATTTTTTATTTTGTACTTCTTTTAATAATTTTGCATTTGAAAAAGAGTGTCCAGTTTGAAGTCCATGTTTTCACTGAGTACGAAAGGCCTCACAAAAATAAAAACTTATATTATTGGAGAGTTTGTTTAAATTAATATATGTATTATGTTGCAAAATAAAAATTACAATAGTTGCTGCTGTTCCAAGATGAGTTCTAATGGACCATTCAGAAATAATCCCTTTTGGAATACTAATAATGTTACACGATCTTTCACAATGTCTCTGTTTGTACACTGATGATTTTTGGCTGTTGACATTATCAACTTCCACTTGCCTGAAGTGTAATACCAGGGACAAAAATAATGCTTGAAACTGATGCCCAAACTTGCAGCCAGGGTGAAGTACATTTGCCTAGAAGGTTCAAATTGTACTCCTTGTTAGGCATATTTCTGGAATATCACATTTAAAGAAACTGGGCTTAACAGCAACCACAGAATAGACATCGCTACATACAACACATTACATTGAAGTTGAATCACACCCACTCATACATCCCAACGCCGGAACCACTGTCAGCTGTTGGTACACATTTTAATTTGAAACATTTCAATAACACTCTTGCAACACAAATACACAATTGAGATTAAATTTTTATATTATGTACTATCAAAACAATTAATACAAAAATATTGGAAATACTTCTTTAATTTTAGAAGTGTCCATAAGAAATTCTAAAGTGCACACTGTTATTATTACGGTTTACAAATAATTTTACTTTTTTCATCGTTTGAAATTTGTACCTTAATGTAAAAATTAAAATTGCAACACACACATAAATGTATCTATATGCTATAATATAGGTACAATATTAAATAATCAATAATGAAATATTATATAAAAACTATGTGTAGCGTTTTTAAAGCTACATTGGTTGATTTTTTAAAGTAAAACTTAAATTAAATGAAAATTTTGGGAAAGAAATATTGGGATTTAATTTTAATTAGATTGTGAGAAGTTAGGATAAAAACGAATATGTAATCCTTTAGCAAGTTAGTGCTGGTAATTTTAAATTATTAAGAAGGCGGTTCACTGCCTTGAATTGATCAGAACTTGTCTTGTACTGCAGTTACGTTAGATCTGAGAAGGCTATTGTTCTTAAGTTGGATACAGCTGGGCCAATGAGAGAATGCGGCGGATGTCCATCAGAAGTGGGGGAAGGAGAACTATAAAACCGCCAGCTCATAATTTTCGCCCTTCTTTTGGTTATTATCATGAATTAAGTTGATTACAGTGCGCTGTGTTTCTACATTTTTTCTGCGAGGGATTTTTGAGGAAAAATTAAATTTATAGAAACTACAGAGCAATCTGCATAATTGATTCTTGATGAACAATAGAGCACAATAGAATCAAACAAGTTACATTTGGTACAAACTTGCAAGAAAAGTGAATTAAAATTGAACTTTGTTAATAACTTTGATTGAATTTTGGAAATGTAGTAATTTATTAATATTTAATTTGTACTGTTTTATTGTGAATTATTAATTGGAAATTAATTGAACTTTAATGATAGTTTGAGAGAGTTGTATCTGAATTGTAAAGACTTGAAAGTTAAGGTACAACTAGTGGAAAGAGAAGCTTGACTTTTTATTTTGAATTTTGAGTGAACTTAGAAGTGAACATTTTTATTTTAGTTATTTCCAAGCGGTATTTGATTTTTATTTGAAAACTTTATTATTTTATTTCAGAAGAGAGCTCTGATTTTTAGTTTGATATATTTGATTGATATTTTTATTTCTTGCCAAAGGACCTTTTAAAAGTATTAAACGGTTTGTCAATTCTTTGTGGAAAATAGAGTGATGAAAATTCTGAAACATTGTACTTATTAATTTGCCAGTTTAAAATAAATCCATTATTTTTATTTAGAACTGTGATTTTTATTTTAGACAGACTAGATAATATTTAATAGTTAACAATTTAGTAATAAATTGTACTGAATATTCACTCGGAGCTTACTAATCAAAAAAATATTTTATATCGTCTTGGATGTCTCATTGATAATTTAAATATTAATATTCTGGAATATTAATATCTACAATCCAAGTCGTTATACTATGTATTTTAACACATCATTAAAAAGTAATTTTGTTAACATTTTATCACAAAGTACAAGTATGTTAACAGTTTACACGTTTCTGTATTCAATTATTGTAAATTTACTGTATATAATAAGAGGTTGAGTTGTAGAGAGGGCTTTACAGCCCTAACTCCACATCTTTAATAAAGGCACCTTTTGTTTCATTTTTCATTTTATTTCTGTTGTAAACATAACCATACTGAAGGTGAACCTAAGAAAAGAAAAATATCCTAAGATAAGATGACTAAATTACACACTATTTAAAAAATAGCTAAAATACAAACCATTTCATATACTGCCAACCACGCACAAACCAACCGGCTCATGCTGAAAGAGTTGAACTAAATAAAAAGAGTGATTTTCTATGTGCTAAGGTCAAAGCACCAAATCTCAAAATATATATTTTATTGACTACCTGATCATTCTTCGCCAAGAATCTGTCGTAATAGCCTCTGCCATGCCCCAGCCTCAAGCCTGTTGAAGTGAAAGCAACTCCTGGAACCACCACATACTGCACTCCTCCTATAGAACAGCCTTGTTTTACATTGCCAGTAATACAAAAAAGACTAGGAAAATTATATAAGTAGGAAGGATGTTGGTATACACAAACTTCATACAACTCAAATATTCATATTATGTCACACCTACATTTAAGTTTATGTGGCTATCAGGGAAATTCTATTTCTGATTTTCCCTAAACTGTCAGGATGTAAGGATTACCGAAACTTTCCAAGAACTAGCTATTCTGAGATAACAGATATCACACCAAATGACCTAACCTTATACACACAATTACACATGACAATCCTAATAGCATACAAACCACCAACTGAATGTTCATCATTCCAAGATACGAGAGCCAATATGCATTGTATAAAGACATATCTCAGGTTTTCTTTAAATCCGTAGAGAAATTTCCCTTAACTTTTTAGGACTATGAAAATATTTGTAACTTTTTTCTAGTGCATAATTTTGAAGTGACTTTTTTTCTGAAGAGTGTATTGAAGACATGACGAGGTGAAAACATGAATGATGAAAATGTTTTATAACTACATTATAAGCACAGCATAAAGAAGGCATAAATATTTTTTATCCTATTATTCATTAAAAAACTTGTCTAGAAAATACCAAGCTTGCTTGTGAGTTGGCCACTAATTTTTGTTACTGTGGCCAAAAGCTACAGGTTGTTTATGATAGAGAACTGCATTTAATTTGCAGAGTATATAATTAAAAATTATATTTTACTTTGCTTGTTTGTTTTTAATTTTTTTGTTTACTATAAGAATAAAAAATTATTTTGACAGAAACAACATTTCTCATCTTACTTTCTTTTCTATAAGAGTGCAAAATTTGATGTTCATTGGTTGGGAAATAAGGATAAAAACACAATTACCAAAAATGAATAACACAATTACACTGGAGTGGTGTGATCCGACAGATTTTAAGCGTAACAGACAAGATGTAGGTATACTAAAACATAACCACAGAGGGCTAAATATTTGTAGAAAGGATAGCATGGAAAATTATTTTCAATGTTTCCTGACTCAAAAATATTAAAACAAAAAATGGGCTATGGATAGTCTGTTCGTCTCTTTCGGCAAAACTAATGCGGGCTGCATATAACCCGCATTGTCATCTTGGACAACGAACTTTGCGGGCTATAAACAGGTCATACTAAAAGAGGTCAGAAAGAAATCAATTGTCAATAATTGTCAAGTAGAAATGGGAAGATACCAAAAGGACACGTGTGTATATATATATATATATATATATATATCTTCAATAAGAATAGAAAAAGAATAGAAGAAGAAAAGAACATAAAAATTCTCTATATTTCGTCATAAGACATTTTCAAGAGATATACAGAAGGTAAAATAAGCAAATATATCAACAAAAAACAATAAACAAAAGAAACATCATATGTTAATAAAACTAATTTTGAATTTACGTACAAAGAGTAAATAAATTTTGCTTATTACAAGGAATATAAAGTTATAAATTAAAATTGTAACGTGTAATTTATACATACTGCTATCCGTATCTCAAATTTAGGACCATCCGGATGTTTTAAGTTTTGTAGCACCCTCTGATGAGCTATTTCTAAATAATTTATTTTAAGTTTATGGGGGGTTCTGAATTTTGTTAATACTTTTTAGAGAAAAGCATTCATCGAATTTTTTGTTATGCTCCATTGCGTGGGCCGAAAATAGGATTTGATTTAATTTCAAGATTTGTATCGCTGCGATTTTTGTTCATTCTAATGTGCAATGGAGTTATAGTCCTGACCAATGTAGTCCTTCGGACAGTCTTTACATGACAATTGGTAAATAACATTGCTGGATTCACAAGTCATTTTACCAATTATCGGATAATTCCTTTTCGTTGTGCTGCTACAGAAATGACAGAAATGTTTTGAACTTATTATTAAATTACATGTTTTGCAGCGAGGCTTAAAACAGGGTTCACAGCCAAAAGGATTTGTTTAAATTTTTGAGTTAGCTCATCAGAGGGTAGTTTTGGTCTTACTAATATGTTTTTCAAATTTTGAGGCTTTTTAAAAATTACTTTAGGTGGATTAGTGAATATATTTTTTGGTTACAGGTGAAGCCTGTAGAATATTTGTGTGCAGTTTTTACTATACCATTAATTTTGTATAGCCCTGGATGATAGGTGGTAATAAATTTTCCTTGGTTTTTATAATTCCTAGGAGTAGAGTTTTTTAATTTTTTGCATGTTATCATTTACAATTTTGTTAAGATACCCTCTATTTCTAAAAACATTTTTTAATTTTTCAGTGTGACAATAATAATCATGTTTATTAGAGCAGAGTCTGTTTGCTCTAATAGTTAGACTTTTCGGAATAGATTTTTTAACGTAACCAGGATGGCAGCTTGAGTAGTGTAAATATTGCATTGGATTTGTATCTTTGACATGGATTTTCGTTTTTAGGTGTCCCTGGTCTAAAAACACATCGACATCTAAAAAACGTAACAAGATTTTTAGAAAATATTGAAAGTGAATTTAAAACTGAAAATGAATTTTAATTGTTGAATAAAATGTGTTAAACTATCCATGCCATGTTGCCAAATAATAAAAATGTCGTCAATAAATCGGAACCAAACTAACGGTTTTAAATTTTGAGATGTTTTAAAAAATTTTGTTCAAGAAATCCCAAAAATAAATTTGCATATGAAGGTGCCATTCTGGTTCCCATTGCGGTTCCTTTCATTTGTAAGTAATTTTTAATTTTTGTTTTTAAATCTAAAATTATTCATGGTAAGTATAAAGGTTACTAGGGCAGATAAAAAAGAAGTAGAAGGTTTTGAATTCCTAGGTCTTAAATTTAAAAAATGTTCTACAGTTCTTATTCCATCGTCATGAGGAATATTTGTGTACAATGATTCCACGTCAACTGTAGCCAAGAATTAGTTCACCGTCCAGGGGCTGGGGTATTTCAGAAAGTCTGTCAATGAAGTGATTGGTGTCCTTTATGTGTGACTGTAAAGATTTGGCCAAAGGTTGCAGATGAGCGTCAACGAAGCTTGAAATTCTTTCTGTTGGTGAATCGTAGCTGGAAACAATGGGTCGTCCAGGCGGAGGGCGAATCGGTTTATGTATTTTAGGTAGCGTGTAGAAAACTGGAGTTCTAGGTGAGTTTGGTGTTAATAGATTCATATATATATATGAATATGTGGGAAGATATGTGTAGTTACAATTATTTTCTCAGATTATTTTGTTCCTAGCTGATACACTTCAAATTAACCATCAAACGCGTAAATAATAGTTATATCATCGTCATATCACTAGATAAAGAGGCAAACTCACCAATTTAAGGGTCTGTATATGCTTATCTGAGGCTGAATTAATATTTATTTATGTGTCTGATAGTTGGTTTTAAGTTGGTATCAAGACAGAAAAATTTTTAACTAAGATAAAAATTACTGTATCATATTATTATAACACTTTTTAAAAGCAATTTTATGAATATGGCTATATTTTTGTTGTTAAAATAAGATTCTGTGTTTTGTGAAATAAAATTGATTTTCATATATTCATTAGCAATCCTTGAACATTTGCAGAATGAAAAATCTATATAAAACAAAATGCTTGGTATAAAGGCTATACTGAAAACAATTTCAAATTAGTTTTAAAACATTATGTATAGTTCACGGTAGATGACTCAGTTTGGGATGCACATAGTTCTTTTTCCATTGGCCATTACGTTGTTGACTTACAAGCACCATACATGATATCAAAGAGTACAAGCACCATACATGGTATCAAAGAGTATGAACAACAGATGCACGTTTTGTTGTGTAACACTGTGAAGGCAATGTTTATATCAGAGATTATTTGATAAGTAGATTACTGACATAGAATATACTAGATATGTTCAAATATTAGCAGAAATGTTTGTTTTTTTATATTTATTTATTTGTCAACTTTAATTTTGTTATCTTCAAAATAGTTCCCATTATGATTATGTAGCCTACTTGTACCACAGCTTCTTCCAATCCTAGAAACATTTCTCAAACTCAATCTTTAGGATAGCTTTTAACTCTTTCAGCTATGAACTTTTAATGTCATCTATGCTTGTAAAACACAGACATAAACAAAAATCAAAAGTATAAAATAAAAAAATGTGTTACGGAGCCATGTCTGGAGAATAAGGAGGCTGATCGTTACAGTACTTTTTTTGCCAAGAATTCACGAACAAGCAATAAAGTGTGAGCAGATGCATTGTCACGGTGTAAAAGCCACAAATTGTTTTGCCACAAATCCGGACGTTTTTTCAGATTGCTTCATACAAATGATGTTGAACTTGCAGACTGTACTTCTTATGACCATTTGACCTTGTGACAAGAGTTCATGATACACTATGCCATTAAAATCAAAGAACAAAATGAGCATAACCTTCACATTCGACTGTACTTGACAAGCCCTCTTCGGTCTTAGCAATCCAGAATGCCACCAGTGGGAGGATTGAGCCTTAGTTTCGACGTCATATCTGTAAACCCATGTTTTGTCACCTGTTATAAACGTTTCAGTAACTCTGCATCATCGTTAACTTCATTTAGAGACTCCAGAGCAACTTTCATTCACCGCTGTTTTTTTTTTTTTTTTTCAAAATTCATCAATTTTTAGAGTTAATTTTGCTGCCACAAGTTTTATACACAAAATATTCAAACAAATTTCATAGCAAGGGCTAAATAATATGCCAACATCATTAGCGACTTCCCTGAACGTAATACAGTGATTATTTATAACCATTTCTTCCAATTTTTTTTTCATCAGTGTTGTTGATGTGCTGGGGAGTTTGGAGTATTCGTCATTTTCACTGTCTTCGTGGTCATCTTTGAAACATTTATACCACTTGTAAACCCTTGTTTTACACTAGCAAGCTCACCATAGATCTTTTTTAACATCTCCCACACTTTATTTTATTTTTTACACAAAATTTTATACAAATTCCTTGATCTATGTTTTTAAACAAACAAAAATTATTATTTTTTGAATACAACTCATAAGTATGCTTCTTTCCATTACTTTAATTGAAAGGTGCATATATTTTCTGACGAAGTGCTATGCTTATGAGACTGATATTTTCTGTGGAGGTAATAAAGAAAGCAGCATCTCTCATTTGCCACAATTTTACGGAAGTTGTCATATTTATCAGCCTTGTTAAATATGTCACTGGATGAAATTTTGTAATTTCCTTTAGCGCAGTAGTTTAAATGTTTGATATTTATGCAACCTTCATACAGAATTACTAACGCTACTTGATCGTTGCTGTTTCTATTTTAAAATTTGTAATCTTTTTATTAAAAAAAGAGAATTTAATGTTGTTAACACAGTTCTAAATATTACATTTTAAACTCCGACTAATAAATACAGTCCTTATCAGAAATAACCTGCAGCTCTTGGCCAAAGTAACAAAAAGAAGTGGTAAAAGCTTTTTATTATGAATAATAGGACAAAAATATGTACTTTTTAATGCTGTACTTATAATGTATTTATAAAACATTTGAAAATGCCAAGATTTTCACCTGCAGTGTTGCCAATGGGTGTGCAGGAAGACGAGTTAGCCTTTCAGTGAAATCTTGCTTTATTGCGGGTGGTAATAACATTTTACAAAAGATTTAAAATCTTTTACAGCTCATAAAGAACATTTATAAAATAACTGTTTACAGTTTAGCATGCTATTAAGATGACATTCTAGGTTTAAACCTCCCATACGGCTGTATGAGAGTGATCCTGAGCAGTCTCAAACCATAGTGTTTCTAACACAGTCAATGTGTAAAGCTACAATGTTCAAGCTTTGTCATGGTTTAGTCTTAAGACAGTGTAATCAGGCAAAGATCAGGGCTCCCAATGGATGAATGTTTACAATTTTTAATACCAATACAGAGATATTCACACCATACTTCAGCTTGCACAAGATGGTTTAGTGTAATGAGCATCATGTATGATGTACCACTATTACACAAAAGCTGAGGTCACTCCACTTACCGGTTACCAGACAATCCTCTCTGTTGTCACTCTCTAAGGGTTGTATTATGTATGATGTACCACTATTACACAAAAGCTGAGGTCACTCCACTTACCGGTTACCAGACAATCCTCTCTGTTGTCACTCTCTAAGGGTTGTATTATGTATGATGTACCACTATTACACAAAAGCTGAGGTCACTCCACTTACCGGTTTCCAGACAATCCTCTCTGTTGTCACTCTCTAAGGGTTGTATTATGTATGATGTACCACTATTACACAAAAGCTGAGGTCACTCCACTTACCGGTTTCCAGACAATCCTCTCTGTTGTCACTCTCTAAGGGTTGTATTATGTATGATGTACCACTATTACACAAAAGCTGAGGTCACTCAACTTACCGGTTACCAGATTCTCCTCTCTTGTCACTCTCTAAGGGTTGTATTATGTATGATGTACCACTATTACACAAAAGCTGAGGTCACTCCACTTACCGGTTACCAGACAATCCTCTCTGTTGTCACTCTCTAAGGGTTGTATTATGTATGATGTACCACTATTACACAAAAGCTGAGGTCACTCCACTTACCGGTTACCAGACAATCCTCTCTGTTGTCACTCTCTAAGGGTTGTATTATGTATGATGTACCACTATTACACAAAAGCTGAGGTCACTCCACTTACCGGTTACCAGACAATCCTCTCTGTTGTCACTCTCTAAGGGTTGTATTATGTATGATGTACCACTATTACACAAAAGCTGAGGTCACTCCACTTACCGGTTTCCAGACAATCCTCTCTGTTGTCACTCTCTAAGGGTTGTATTATGTATGATGTACCATTATTACACAAAAGCTGAGGTCACTCCACTTACCGGTTACCAGACAATCCTCTCTGTTGTCACTCTCTAAGGGTTGTATTATTCCCCACTTGGTTTTAGGCATTGTCTTTAAATCCTCAAATGAGTTGAGCTTCACCATTTTCATGTCCTCTCCCACAACTCTACAAAATACATAATTTATTGCAATTATCTATCTTAGGTATTGAAACAATCAATTATGCACACACAAAAACAACAAAAGTCAATTTATCCGTTTTTGCACCTTGCTTCCCTTTTAAAACACCATTCCCATTTCTATTTCCATTATCACTTTTTTCTTGTTCTTTTAAGAATAAATAGTCTTATACAATTTCACTATAGATCATTTATACGATAAATTAAACCATAACCTTATTAGAAATGAGCTTTAAAATGTATATCTTAAAAAAAAAAAAACTAAAATGTAATTTAATTACATCCAAATAATACATTGTTACAACAGTAAAGCCAAATAAAATGTATGACTTTTGATATATGCAAACAATACACTTATGAACACTTCACACATTTCAGTACAGTAGAAATCCGACTAATCGAGCTAAATGGGTCTGGAAATACCTCAGATAGAGAAAAATTCGGATATAACAGAGCTTCCAATAAATATCCCACTTTACAAAAAACACATTATTAATTTTTAAATTATATATACAATAAATTACATGGCTGTAACCAATAGTTGCGTTCTAACCCTGTACTGTTCTTACTTGAACTAAAAACGGCCATGTAAATAGCGTAACACCATGCCACCACTGAGTGTTACACGCTGCCGTACAGTTATAGATTATCCGGACTATGTCTCTTGAATTAATCACAAAAAATTTTTCCGGTTTGAAAATTGTTCAAATTATACATGGTTAAAGGTTATTTCTGAAAATAATACAGTCCTTTGTATTCAAATTGAAGACATTGTTTAAATTTCCACTTTGTGCATCTTATTGAAAAAGAACAACCTTTTCTCAAAATGTGTACAAATAAATTTATCAGTAATTGCACTTAAATTTTCCTCCTTCCATTATCCATATACAGACATTTGTAACGGTTTGTTATGTAAGATGGATGAGATTTTACAACAATTTGTTAAAGCTATTATAGAAACTGTGCAAAGTATAAGTACAGTAAGATCCCAAATATAAGTAGGCAGTTCATCTGTTTTGCAGGTTATATGTAGCATCTGCAATTAAGTATTTTATATTAAAAATAAATATATCAAGATAAGTTTTAAAACTATAAAAATATCTCAGGAATATTAAAATCCATTTAATAAGTTTTTAAAATACTGTAACTTAACAAAAATGATCAGATATAAAAGATTTTGGCCAATATAAATAGCTATTACAGCTACAATAAACCTATCAGCAACAAATGAATGCTAATTTACAGTTTGTTTTATCTCAGGAATACCACCCAAAAATATCAGACCAGAATTAATGTGAAACATAATGTAAAATGCATCTCATCAAGAAAATGTGAATTGAAATATATTGATTTCACTGTGGTGGATGTAAGAAAGTAATTCCAAGAATCAGCTTATTCTTGAGTTCCATCTACAAATTCATTACAATGGGCGGCGCCGCACTATGTTCAATTAATGACTTGATATTTAATACTCCAAACTTATGATAGATAGCTTTCGTGGAACTGGAATAGAGACAGAAGTAGTATCTACGTTATGCATTACAATGTATTTGTTAAGGTTGTGTGAAAGTTCCCATTACACTGTAGTGGAAAGTATCGCTATACTAAAAATTGCACTGTTGCTACATTTGTATGTGGAAACGTGTGCTTGCTATTACAACAATTTAATAACCTTTGCAGAAGTGCACCACTGTAATGGAGCAGTTCTAGTTATATTGTCCTTACCTCTGCCTGTCCATCTTGTCAACTTCTTCATATTATATACACATGCAGAGTTACACACACTTCCAATAGCAGCTTTTCTAAAAGTATCATAATTTTAGAGTGTGTGATTTCTTTTCTTACTAGTAGTTGCAACTGAAAGAAATTCAATGCTTCCTTTTAAAGTAAAGGATAATGGGAGTAAGTGCAAAAAAGTAAAAACCCACAGACAAACAGGTACTTTTACTCCCAGTGTGATAGCTAAATATGATTAGAAATTCCAAAATCAATCCATTAACTTTTTTTTTGAAGAAGGTAACTGGACTGCAATTTTTCCCTCTTATAAATCCTAAATTACCACAAGGAACATAATTATGTATTTAGTACTATTCAATTAAATGTAATTCAATATATAAAATGTACTAGTCGTGAACACCTATACTTGAAAACTAACCAATAGCTAGCAACAGATTTAAACCGTTCTCATGGATGTCTTTGATGTTTACAGAACACATGCACTAAGATGTAATAAAAGAATGCAAAAACCTAAGGCCTGTTGTGATCTTCACATCCGTAGTGAGCAAAAACATGTTTTTATTTGGAACACCTGGCATTTAATGTGAGATTTGTATCAATAGCTCTGCAACACAATAGGGAGCATCCTTCTGTCTTATCACAGGTTAGTAGGTACACATTTTAAGTAAGTATTTTCAATCTTATGACATTTTTTATGTTTATCAGACAATTTTAAATACTGTTAAATTATAATATAAAATTAAAACATTACCTTAACTGTTACTTTTTTTCAGGCCATTACCTATCCAACTAAACCATTTTCTGATATTTATAATCATCAGAAAATCCTCTTTGACCCAAGAACTGGCAACTAAATTACCTCTATTAGCAGGCCACTTTTCCCCCGTTTTGCAACAGTATTTTATACAAAATATAAGAAATACTAAACGTTATTTCATTATGCATTGTCATATATCACTTTTTCATTAAAAAAATGATATATGTCATCATTATGTATTTTTACTATGCATACTTTTATAAGTACAATTATTTTTGTTTTTGTTTAATTTGAAACTTTTTTAAATTTTTTATGGGGGTTTTGGGACCATACCTAGAGAAGTGGTATATTTGTACTAAAACAAAATTCCAAAATATTAAAATTATTTATACGTTTCTCTAGTTTTAGAAAACATATAGTTTGATGGGGACTTATGTAATAAATTTTTATTTTTATATTGATAAAACTAGCAACAGATAATTTTGTATGAAAATTTATATCACCCTGGTAATGTACTATATTACAACAATAGTAGTTATTATTTACATGAAACAGTATTATACTCAAAAGTAAGAAATAACATATAATTTATCAATAAGAAGTACAAGTACAAAATTATGTAGCATAACTCTTCATATCTATGAATCCGGAAAAAATACATTTTCTTACATGTCAAACTTTATGTCTTCAAATTTAGAAGCAATGTTCAAATTTTCTTTTCATTTGAAAAAATAGAATGTTATTTATCCAATAAACACATTCTCTATTGTGAACAAATGTAAAAACTATAAAAATTTATTTCCAAAAATGTACAATCATAAACCTAGTTTTCGTTGGGGCACTGAGATCTTACAGTAGGCTTAATCAGATTCATGGTCTACTGATTCGCTTTCTAAGAACTCTCTTATATCACTAGATTGATTTAAAGTAGTTTCTATCCATTTCAAATACAATGGTAAAATTCAACATATTAAATAAATAAAACTTGCTAAAATACAAACTTGACACTCCTAACCTAGGTCTATATAGATTACGAAACGGGTTATTTTGAAACAAAACACTAATTATTCGTTTCACTACATCACTCCCATGGTATAACATGTTTTCAAAACATGTTATACCACTTGATTACATAATAACTTAAAATAATACTACATACTTGCAACAAGAAACATAAACAAACAAACTAATCAATACGTAAACAACAGCAAAAAAATTACAAGAACGAAAATTAAATCCGATATACATCTTTTCTCCGACTTGTATCAAAGGCCAAAAAGTACCGAACTGCATACTAATTGATACATTTATTTATCCGCTATCGAATGCTACCATTACTTTTGTCGAAAAGCATTATATAGTTACTTTAACCCAAGTGGCTTTTTTGGGGCAATGTTTTCGCTACAGCGAAGGTCACCAGTTGTTAAGAGTGCTAGACCACCGTTGGGACAATCGTCACTAGTACTCTGTTTAATACTCATATGTTAAATTTTTATTCAGTTTTGCAGAATAAGTGTAGTTTTTACAAACAGCCAGGTCCAGAGTCATCGCCCATCGTCAGACTGAGTACATGTGTCAAACGGGATGAGATAACGAGCCCGCTACATTGGCAAACTGTGCACACTCCAAGTGGAAAGTAAGGACGCATGTACAGTAGTCAAAGATGTCACCACTATTAGTTATCACTGTGGCACGTCCGCTCTTTTTTTAGCTTCTTTGATAAAAATTTCAAATGTTTTATGCCTAAAATGTGCCTAAATGTTACATGAATGATTTAAAACCTTTTCAGACTATACAGAGCAGATCCCAAATATGAGATTTCAAAATTACATTATTCTTGGCCCACCACTGGTTTCAATGTTAGCTCTTGCATGCACCCAATACATGAGACTAGACATTTTTCACATAAGATTTCAACAACCATTGATTAAATTTAGTTTTTCCAACATTAGTCTTTTAATGTATAATTAATTATTAGTGGTACGATAAGTTTATGTTTATAACAATTCTCTATAACTTACAAGGGAATAAACACCTGCTTATTTCCAGCAAATGCCTCTTTTAAAATATCATAAGTGCCTACTTCGTTTTTCATGTTGACATAGATTGCAATACGTTCAGCATTTTGAAAATCTGGATGTTTTATGAGCTGGAACAAATTTAATTTAAGAAAATTTCAATTTTAAATTCAGATAAATATACATTATATTAATAATTAAACCACATTTAATTTCTAAAATATTGCTTATGCTTTTAAACGAAAATGCAAATAGGAATATTTGATACAAAATCAGCAACTTATTATTTACTTCAAGGCTAGAAAACTCGCAATATAAATAATTTTATTAAGTAATAAAATGTAAAATCTAAATTCACTTACCCTTTTTGTAATGATGAAGGTTTGTTTGATTTTGTCCTCCTCTGTTAACTCTTTGACTTTTTTCTTTATTTCAAGCCTCAATTTGCTTTTAGCTTCAGGAATGTTGTCAGCCGCCATTGAAGAGGCTACAATAAATACACACGTGAAAATTACAACAACAACACGTAAACATGATATTTCACAACTGTAAAACCACATAGTAGTGAGTATAGTTATAACATCTTATACAACTATCTATCTATCACCAAATATAAAATTTACATAAGGTTTTTAAAATTAACTGGGTAGCATCATTAGTAACAAGCTATGTCAGTATACAGATCTGCCACTATCTTAATATGAGATCATCTACCTTGCATGGTTTATTTTAATGAGATACCAAATGATTAGACTAA
This sequence comes from Homalodisca vitripennis, assembly GCF_021130785.1. Classification (NCBI taxonomy): domain Eukaryota; kingdom Metazoa; phylum Arthropoda; class Insecta; order Hemiptera; family Cicadellidae; genus Homalodisca; species Homalodisca vitripennis. The sequence continues at coordinate 148,182,611 of NC_060208.1, forward strand.
GTTTTAAAATAAAAGTTAAAAACAGTTCTAACACATATAAAATTAACATATTTCAGAATCTATTCATTTACTTGCAAACTTTTTACTTTAGTAATATTTTCAGGGTGAAATTATAATTAATTAGTATGAAGAAACTAGTACGATAACATAGTTCATTAACTGTCAGAAACAGATTAGACTTCTAAATTTGTCCAAGAAAGGATTCATATTGAATTTAAAATGCCTTTAAAAGCCTTCTACTAAATCTCAGCAAACTAATAGTAACATACTATAGTTAATACAAATCAAAAGATATCGAAACTAACAAAACATTAAGTGGTCTCCTAGGAAACGTAAATTATTCTTTGGAAAATTTATTTTATTCAGTTTTAGTCACATTGTACTATTTATTATACATTAAACGCCTTCTACTAAATCTCAGCAATCTAAGAGCAACACACTATATTGAATACCAATCTAAAGATATCGAAACTAACAAAACATTAAGTGGTTTCCTAGGAAACGTAAATTATTCTTTCGAAATTATTTTATTCAGTTTAAGGCACATTGTACTATATATGATACATTAAACGCCTCTACTAAATCTCAGCTACCTAATAGTAACACACTATTGTTAATACAAATCAAAAGATATCGAAACTAACAAAACATTATGTGGTTTCCTAGGAAACGTAAATTATTCTTTCGAAATTATTTTATTTCAGTTTAAGGCACATTATACTATATATGATACATTAAACGCCTTCTACTAAATCTCAGCTACCTAATAGTAACACAGTATAGTTGATACAAATCAAAAGATATTAAAAACTAACAAAACATTAAGTGGTTTCCTAGGAAACGTAAATTATTCTTTGGAAAATTATTTTATTCAGTATTAGTCACATTGTACTATTTATTATACATTAAACGCCTTCTACTAAATCTCAGCAATCTAAGAGCAACACACCTATATTGAATACCAATCTAAAGATATCGAAACTAACAAAACATTAAGTGGTTTCCTAGGAAATGTAAATTTTTCTTTGGAAAATTATTTTATTCAGTTTAAGGCCACATTGTACTATATATGATACATTAAACGCCTTCTACTAAATCTCAGCTACCTAATAGTAACACACTATATTGAATACCAATCAAAAGATATCGAAACTAACAAAACATTAAGTGGTCTCCTAGGAAACGTAAATTATTCTTTGGAAAATTATTTTATTCAGTATTAGTCACATTGTACTATTTATTATACATTAAACGCCTTCTACTAAATCTCAGCAAACTAATAGTAACACACTATAATTAATACATATCAAAAGATATCGAAACTAACAAAACATTAAGTGGTTTCCTCGGAAACGTAAATTATTTTTGGTAAATTATTTTATTTAGTTTTAGTCACACTGTACTATTTATGTCATATTAAAAGCCTTCTACTAAATCTCAGCAAACTAATAGTAACATACTACAGTTAATTACAAATCAAAAGATATCGAAACTAACAAAACATTAAGTGGTCTCCTAGGAAACGTAAATTATTCTTTGGAAAATTATTTTATTCAGTATTAGTCACATTGTACTATTTATTATACATTAAACGCCTTCTACTAAATCTCAGCAATCTAAGAGCAACACACTATATTGAATACCAATCTAAAGATATCGAAACTAACAAAACATTAAGTGGTTTCCTAGGAAATGTAAATTATTCTTTGGAAAATTATTTTATTCAGTTTAAGCCACATTGTACTATATATGATACATTAAACGCCTTCTACTAAATCTCAGCTACCTAATAGTAACACACTATATTGAATACCAATCAAAAGATATCGAAACTAACAAAACATTAAGTGGTCTCCTAGGAAACGTAAATTATTCTTTGGAAAATTATTTTATTCAGTATTAGTCACATTGTACTATTTATTATACATTAAACGCCTTCTACTAAATCTCAGCAAACTAATAGTAAACACACTATAATTAATACATATCAAAAGATATCGAAACTAACAAAACATTAAGTGGTTTCCTCGGAAACGTAAATTATTTTTGGTAAATTATTTTAATTTAGTTTTAGTCCACACTGTACTATTTATGTGATTAAATTATTAGGTCATTATAATTTCTGGATATAGCCTGATTCTCTGCCTACAACACTAACTATAATATGAATTTTATAGTTTAAATTAATACTTATTTAATTTAAAAATTCTATACAGTATTAAAGACACCAGGCTTATTATAACCTTTCAAAAACCACTATGGTAGTCTATTGCCACACAGTTCAATCAAAGATGAATGCAACCACCAGTGTAGGAACCTATTAATTTTTAATGAAAGCTGTTTGGTTTCCAATGAATGAGAATGTTTTCAAGTGCATATGAACACTGATCTGATGTAAAATTAACGGTATAAAAATCGAATCCAAGCAAATTAATTATGGGGTTATCCAGGGAAGTACACTTGGACCTTTACTTTTCTTAATCTATACAAATGATATAGGAAAGATTGTTCTTAATAACGGTACGTTATATTGTTCGCAGATGACACAGTAGCCTTATTTGAGGGTCATATATGGGAGGAAGTATATAGAAATGCTGAGCGAGGACTTCTCACCATTAAACAGTGGTTTGACAGTAATCGACTGGCTGTAAATATAGACAAGACGAAGCACATGACTGTGTACCTGCGAGCTACCCGCGCCCCAGTGGGTCTAGAGCTGAAGATGCACAATGGGCAGTGCGGTGGCTGTCAGATCCCCTGCCAGTGTCGTACTTTTAACGTGTTAATACTTTTAAATATCTAGGAGCAATGTTTGATAATGGACTCATTTGGGCAGCCCATGTTAGTTATATCAATAGCAAGTTATGAAAATACATTTATATGTTTTTTACATTATCACCTATTCTAAATTGGAACATTAAAGTGGAAACGTACAAAAAGTAATTAATGAGCTGGTTAATTGCAGTGGGGAGGATTCGTGCAAACACTTTACTCACTTCTATCTACTCTGGGTGATCTTTTCATGCCATTTGTTTTGCAAAATTTGGATATAATACTGTGCTGATATTTTTAATTTATTTAGTTTGTGTTTACCATAGTGAGGCACAAGTGCAAGTATTCTTTATTAGTACATGGAGTTTTGTATCTGTATGTGGTGCGTGTGTGTGTGAGCCCACACGTGCATTTGTGTGTGGATGGATATGTATGCGTGTGAATACAAGTGTGTACATGCGCGCACACGCAGGTGTGTGTTTTGCGTGTGTGCATGTTTGCGTGTGTGTGTGTGTGTGTTTTTTTTTGTTGTGAAGGAATGCATTAACTACAATATAGTGTAGGTTTCAGAAATTGACAACAGTATTTTGCTCTCTCTCCCTCACTCTTCCTCCCTCCCCCTCCCTCTCCCTCCACTCCTCTCCCCCCTACCTCCGAAAGGTTCTCCATCCACAATATTCCCTTGTTATTTAATTCTCACTTAGTCGATCCTTCACATGAATTGTCTTACTGGAACACATGTTTTGTTCCTTAAAATCCTTAATGGTTAACTTTTCTACATTAATGGTCCTCTAGGCCAAAATTTTTAACACAAGCCCTATAAAAATACAGAACTTTAGTTTTGTTTTGAAATAAATTGTCCAAATATCACCATAAATTGTCTTTACGGCAAATGAATGACTTTACGTCTCTCTGACATCACTGCATGTTGTGTTCTCTCCCTCACTCACTTTCCCTCTTTCTCCCTTACCATGTTAATATATATAAACATGTTGTTTTATGATAACTCTTACAAATGTAATACATCAACTATTGATTTACTTAATACAAGATTGCCCATCCTACATTCTATACATTAAGCTTAATTTGCATGTTGTCTTTGTTTACTAATGTCTCATTATCCATTAATTCAGTAATCAAGTTAAGATTGTTATCCGGTTAGTGGATATTCTTTAATACTTTCACTGCGGCACTTTACTGAGTGATCTCAAGTATTTTACTACCACAGCACTCGGACCGTAGCAACTGCTGCACTCAGTGTGTTGGAGAATGTAAATATTAAGTGCTTATATTATTGCTTTGTTTAACTCTTAACATTCCAGATTTTAAACTGAGAGTACCACATAAGAGTCTAAACACTGTACATACTACTTTGTCCATATGGCTACACTGGATGTAATTTACTTTTTAATGTAATTTTATTTTTACATTATTCTGTATTTGTTGCAAATGTAGTAAATGTGTTAAGACTTTAGCTGTGTTATAGCATTATGTACTTTATTTATAGCCTAGAGTGAGTACTTTCAATTTATAATTTAAAGCTTATAGGACTCGTCTATATTGTCTGATTAATTTAAAATTTCACTAAATTAGTAGTCATTTAGGTATATTTTTTATTACTTTATTTATTATTGTTTTGACTTATTTTTATTGTTCATACCTATTCTATTGTATTCTATGGAATTCATTCAAGGAATAATTGTTTTGACTTATTTTTATTGTTCATACCTATTCTATTGTATTCTACGTAGAAAATATGCACAACTACTGACCGAGGCTATTGTTTAATACCTGAATCGTCAAATTACAGTATAAATATCGGAGGAGTTGTGCTTATAAAAATCAGCTTCACTTTTTAAAGATATACATGGATGAATTATTTTAAGACATAATTGAATTGCAAACATATGCCATTTTTAAGTCTTTCCATATCAATCAATCAATCAATTTATTGTTTTAAAACTTTTTACAAGTATTAACAACGTCAGTATTGCAGCACAACGCCAAGTCTAGATATACTTATAGATATAGATATAATATAAGTTAAATTACAGATAAACTATTACATTTTAAATTCAAATTTTTTTATAATTTGATAATTTTTGTACGTTAAGGTGTGAAAATAGTTGTTAAAATAACGCCATCAATTAGTTAATATAAATTACTTCAATTAAATGACAATTAAGACATGTAAAACAATGGAATTAATCAACAAAACTAAAATTCAACAATTAATAAAATATTTATAAATAAACTAACAAAACAACAAATAAATAACAACAAGCGGTTATAGCGGTTAAAACTCATTTAAAATAACAAGAAAAAGCAACATCAAATCAACACACAACATCAAAGAGTAAAGAATTCTCAAAATGCAATTGGACTAACTCCAAAATAACTCCTGATGGCTGTAAAAAGGATTCAAATTCAAATTCAGTGAACTATTCTTTTACATGAACTATCATCTATTATATGCATTGCCTAGGCCTAGTAACAAGTATCTATCCAATTACAGCATAATAATCACAGGTCATATGGGCTGATATTAATCAATAGCTTCTTTACACTTTTCTTGAAACAATTAATTTCAAGAGATTTAAGATGAGAAGGAAGAGAGTTGTAGAGTTTAATGCCTGTTTCAGCAAAACAATTTAAAGTGGTTTTAAGACTACACATAAAACATAAAAAACAAGTCTAGGTTATGTAACACAACAATGGCAAATATCTAAAATCCTGTTATCCTGGAACAATCAAACCCTATCATAAAACTTATTGTCTATAAATAATACTAACAGACAGCAGAGTTCTAGTCAGGAAAAGTGCAAAGAAGTGTAACTACCAAATGATATTTCAATGTAAATTTAATGCACAAATTCCCCAATTACAAAAACCAAATTTTCATAAAACTTACAAATTCCAGAATACCAACAGGTTAAACCAATTCTTGAAGGCCCCAATGAGCAAATTGACAGAGCTCGTATCATTCTGAAAAATAACATACAAAATATTTATTTTTTGTTATATAACTCATAGTTTAAAAAAAATAATTTTAGTGCTTTTTATTTAAGTTAAGAAAATACAGTCTTATTGGATTCAATGGGTCTATTCTCCTGTGGGAGATGACTGTTGAAGTTGGTGGGTTTGTTCCCTAAGAGTCAAAGGTTCTTGCCAGCCAAAACATAAGGGTGTGCTGCCACCAACTTCCTGCTTTGAATGAAGATCCTGGTTCAGAGCTGGTTTCTCCTTTTTCCAAGGGGACATAAGATTAGTACCCTAAACTTTTCCTCACGAATCTTCACATGGGGCGATTAAGGATGGGTAAGGAGGCTGCCCTTACCCCCAACCTTACCCATCCAGAATATCATGTCACTCTGAAAGCAGCACAAAGGTCCTCCTAAGTGAAAAAATAAGCTAGTTTTATATGCTTGTTACAAAGTAAAAAGTAGTGTCAAACTGTTCCTGTAATTGTCATCTATATTTAAGCAGAGATTCATTGAACGGAAGGTTTCTATTCTTGTAGTTACTGACATTACTGAGAAAACACAAAGGTTTTCTCTTCATTCAAAGCTATGTTTGTTTGTGACAAAGACTGTGTTTATTTGTCAGTTTTTTTTCTCTTCACATTAGTGTCATTTTGTTTGAGTGTCAAAACAAAGCACCATGATGTATCATCTGTCACAATTATTTTAAGAAGTTGGCATCTTCATCAGCCATGTCAATCATGCCTTTGTACACATTTACAATTACTTCTTTTTTGCCAAGTGATAATATTTTCTTCTAGATCCTGTGTCAACAAACCAGATGTCTGTAAAAAGGGCTAATTTATTTAAACTTTTTTCTAAACAGTACCACAAAGAACACTACAAAACAACAATACCAATGTCATGAATGTCATTAACTACATATTACCAATAATAAATAGCTTTAGGTTTCAACCTTTAACACAGAAAGATAAAGAAAAGGTATTGACTTCCTTAAAAAAAAAATGGTATTTTGGTACTACCCGTTGGCCACTATTTTTGGATTTTTTTCTTACCGGAGACCTAAAAAAATTACATTATTAGAAAATATAGATTTTTATTTGACTTACAGGGAATACAGAAGCCCATACTAATGGAGCATTTCCGATCGGTACTTTCCTGACCTCAGATCTAGTCCCATCAGATACAGACCGATATATATATATACAGGACAGTATAATAAGTATTTTAAATATGAGAATCTGACTCCCACTTTGACTTTAGAAAAGGTCTTTCTACCATAAAAGCAGTTGAAGACATTGTTAGTTATGTATAAGAACATAAAAAAGCAATTAAAAATGTGCAACTTTATTGGATTTAAGAAAAGCTTTTCACCTTTTGGTACTTCTTGTGGTGGAAATTCTTACTAAAAAGTTAGAATATTATGGGGTCTGAGGCAAATAACTGCTTTTAATGAGGACGCTGCCTTAGCACAAACCCTCCCCCCCCCCCCCAGCGAGCTCTGACGTCACACCTGAAGTGCTTATTTGGTTGGTGCATGGACACCGTCAAGGTACCAAATTAGCACCCCTCAGTTTCATTATTTCCCAGTAAATAATAATTCATTACTGATCCAATAGAGCAACCAAATAATTTAACACAATGTTATAAAGGATAACTGGTTTTTGAATATTTTCCATCATTGAAGTTACAAAACTTAAACACTGCATTTCAAGGATTGGAGCATTCCCCAGTACTAAAAAATTAAACAAAATAACAATGTTTCGTATTCGTAGTATCTTACATACTAAGATAGAAAGATTAACATTTTTATTAACTTTAAATAACTTTGTATTCTTGTACTTCTCGAATTAGATGTATCAAAATGAAATATAGTAATTAGCTTTATTAATTATATTTGTAATAATCTAAAACCATTATATCTATTTATTTCACATAATGATATTAGTTATTAGTTATGATTAATTTATTTTGTAAAAGAGTATTTAAAATGTTAATTCTTATCTGTAAAAATAGTACAAATAACTAATAAAACGAGTTAACTGGCAAGATAATATTAGCTGGATATATGTTTTCATTATAGAAAGCATATCCTTCTGTTAGCTTGCAAACAACTTTACAGGTGTATAACTATTTACAAGTTAAAAGGAACAGGTAAGATATAAATTTTGTTGACAACCAACGTCCAGCGTATAAAACGCCCTATGACCTAAAAATATCTAATTTTCTGAAAACCATTCTAAACATATAAATATATTCTTTATTGCTGTAAGCATTTGATTGCAAATGTCAATTAAACTAATACTTCAGTTACTGTGTTATTTTAGATTAAACAAGGGATAGCAGTACTTCGTGTTCATGGAGTTGCTGTCAAGGAGATAACAATGAGTGACAATTAATTTGAAGTTGTTTTTTTTTTTAAAGATTCAAGTCATGAAATATCTCAACTCCGCTACTAATTCAATGTTAATACAAGCTGTATGAAGGATTTATTAAAAAGTTTTCCACTAAAAGTAATAATGCAATTACGTAACAGCCAATTCTTCTTTGTTACCTATAAACTGTGCTAACAGGTAACCTTACTTGGATGAAAAGAGATCTGCAAATGATATAACCAGTAGCATTATAGAAAAACTTCTAACTGTCTTCAGAGCGTCATTTAAGTAATTTATTGAGTATATTGTAGTGAATAATACAAATAAAATGTTTTGTTTACGCACTGTTGCTAGCTGTAAAATTCTGTAAACACATGGCCACATTGATATAAAAATTATACAACTGAAGTCAGTGTAGCTTACTTTACTGAGTTAATAATTCATTTATATGTGATTTTGTGTACACACATAAAAATCAAATGTTTGTCGGGAAAAAATAGCTGGACCAATGCAGCTATTTTTATTTCAAAATTCTCGCAATATTCCACATTAATCTTTTTAAGGAAAAAAATTGAAAATATTATACATCCTATAGTTTTCAATTAAACGGGAAACTCAATGCATTTCAAGAGATAGTAGTGTACTGAAAACAGCAATGACAATGTACATAGTATTTTATCTGAGTTTTAGTATCTACAGTGCCATTTACTCTATTATCGATATAAACATTGCTAAACAATTTTATTTAATGAACAAAATTGGGAATATATGCATGTAAGGTACCCATAATATTGGGATTTTTGGACATTGTGTGGCATGGAATATTTACAGTACAGTAGCTGAAGAAATAAAAAAAAGAGTGACCAGGCATAATATTATGATCCAACAAGCCATTCGCCGTCACTACAATACTTGAGAAATAAGTGAGATCAGTGATTTGTAACCATTGCAAATAGAATCAAGGTGGTGCTAAATCTGGACACAGTAAAGCGCTGTATAAGGACTCCCCTATCCTAAGGAAGGGTGCTTATTCAAGACATGGTCATAGTCACTGTTCTGATTTAGCACTCTCTTTTGTGATGTCAAATTGACGTCATAAGTGAGGGGGTACTATGTTTAGGTCCGGAGATGCTAAGTCAGGTGCTCTTTCTGACTGACTATTGTTAAAATTGAAAAAAAGACCTACTTAGAAATACTAACGGAGTGCCAGAGGGTCTGTGATGGGTCATTTTCTCTATCTGGCATAGGCCTATGTCAAAACTTCCTAGTTATGTAATTAGTAAAAATAGTAAGTGTGTTCTGTATGCAGATGATACCGCTTTTCTTATGCAAATAAAAACATAAATATTACAATAGGAGAAAAAAATCAGACTAGTTAATTCTAATCTCCGATTTGATACAAACAAATTAGTTATATAAAGGAAACCAAAGCAATTACTTTTAGCCTAAAAAGTGTGAACATAAAAATGTTGAATTATTGGGTTTTAATTAAATAATAGGCTTCTATCAAATAAACATACCGATAATCTCTGTACTAGGATAGCACAAATTATGAACTTGATAAAATATTAAGGGGCCAGTATACACCTTGTACTAAATGCCTATTACGTCTTTTTCTATGTAAAATTCATAAATGGTATAACCCTTTGGAGAAATTCTTATAAAAAACAGGTTTTTAAGTGGCAGAAAAAAGGCTATAAGAGGAATATTGGGTATTAGACATACTGAATCTTGTAGGCCACTTTTTGCTTAGTTAGAAATACTTAAATGTACCATCGCTGTATATTTTGCATTATTTGGTATATATTAAAGTACATTTTGAGAACTACAACTTTATAAGAAATACCCAAAACCAAGCAAAAAGCCAGATTTATATAAAATACCTTAAAAAGGTTAAGTAAATAAAAAAAGTTTGAATAGTAGTATTGAATCATCGATATTCATAATAATCTATAACTACTGAAACCAAAATATTGAACCAAATTAGGTAGGCTATTTCAAATTATGGTATAGTTTGGCCGTTTTTATATCTTAAAAATAAATAATTTAATGACAAATAAAAAATATCTAGGCCATGTATATTTTTAAAATGTAATAAACAAAACTGTACTTTGGTAATATATGGAGGCCACTCTATCTCTATCTACTACTTATTATTGCATGATATAGGCCTAATTAGGTAAATACACAGTTACGTATTATAAATAGAAAAAGTTGAAGTTACTTCACCTTTACGAGAGCTTACATAATCTGAGCTTGAATTTAAGTTCTATCTTGAGGGACGTTTTTTTTACCACCATAAGTGCAGGATGTTACTACATTTCTGATATCAGATTGCATTGCACGATCTAGTACGTAAAGGCCACACTGATGGACAGGGCATTTCTGATCAGTACTTTCCCGAGTTCAGATCACATACTAGATCATCCAACGTGATCTGACATCAGAAAGAAACCGACTGGAAATGCCTCCGGCCATCAGTGGCGCCACCTCGCACTTCTGGTGAAAAAACAAAAAAATTTCTTGACATAGGCTAGTACATACATTTAAACTCAGATCATATGAACGCTTGTACAGGTTAACTTTAACTTTGGTACTACTAGTAACTTATTTATGATAACCTATCTCAAACTACTTATATTATGGAATAACAAGTAGTATATAGGGACATAATATCAATATTAGAGACCTCCGAACAGGATTAAAGTACTAACAAGACAGTGTAACATTTTAGTTACTTTTTACTATTTTTAAGGATAAACATGTCCGAACCTTGTGACAAAAATAACACATGTACTTTGCCACTATACTTCCCAATCTCATCATTCACCATGCAAATAGTTTTACTTAATTGAATTAACTTAATTTTAAACAATACAGTTACTCTATAAAATATAAACCGCTGGAAATTAATAATTACAAATATCTATAGGTAAAATGTTTTTATGGCTACTGTATAATAAGCGGCCACCACAATAGAATTAACTATTGATTAGAAATATCCAAACTGTCAAATATAAAAACATTTTATCTGTAGATATTTATAATTAATAAATGGCAGCTGTTTTTATTTAGATAACAATATTGATTTAAATTAAGTGAATTCACACCAACACAATTAGATAATTATAACAGATAGTATTACGAGGGAAGATTAGTAATACTAGAAAATGAAATTGTTTAATAATTAGGCTACCTAAAACGTTAAACTAACACAGCTCAGCAAATCAACAAACCAGTAAAATTTATAATTCACTAAACAATACAACGGTCAAACTTCAGCTTTATTTTTCTTACTGATGTTGAAATCTATTCTTCCTTGACAAATAACGTAATAAAACCCAAAAGATAATCACTGCTAGGCTTGTTAGTTACGCTAAGTCCATGATTTAGCCTCTATATTTGTAGTAGTAACTGTCATCTGTCTGTGACTTGACCTGTTGACACACACAATCACAACTTTGTTTATTCTATTTTTGAGTAATCAGTTGTACATTTTCGATGGTACACATGGAGTAAAAAGGGAATGACGCGTGAAACACCACGGACTTTGAATTTCTTTTCATAGCTCTAAACTTTTCTCAGAATTTATGATTAAAATAAGAGCGCACTCCTTAACCAACGATTAAAAAAAAACAGAATCCTGAGTCTTTTTTACAATTCTAATTTAGGGGAGCTTCCAGTACTTAAGAGAACACACTAGTTAGATGCAGCACATCTGAGGCTCCGCCTTTAACACGGAGAAATGATTTATAAAAAGCGTTATAAACAATAATTTATAAACCCATAAATGTTTCACTATATAAACTTAAAATTTTAGTCTCAATAAAAATAAATTTTAAATAATAAGATTACATTTTATTATTAACGATACATTATTAATACGAAATTGGGCAACTTTTCCTCTTTTGGCCACTTCTGGAAGTTACACACTAGCTGGCCGCCTAGTTTTTCTAGTGGATACGTCACCCATGAATATCAATTCTGAGCTTTCTCTCAGAACATTTCCCTGTTTCTGATTTTGTTTTCAGAAGTTTTTTCTCTGATGGTAACAAATGTTCCTGCCCTCTAAATTAAATGTACAATTTCTGAGTTTAAACTCAGAATAATTATATAAAAAAGCTGAAAAGATTTCTTCGTACGTTGGTAAAGTAGAAGTTTGCTCAGAATTCACATAGGTCGTACACTAAATTCCAATCATGTGGCAGGCTGGCAGGTATGACGCAGTTTATGCATTCAAATAAAGTGTCTGCGATGTTATCAAAATCCAAAACTGACTAATAAACAACCTAAATAAAGAAATTAAACCAAAAGAAAGAGAAAGGCTTTAGAAAAACCTTACAATTTTTCAATTTTGTTTTTATCGAAAATTCAGTATCAGTTCATTTGATTCATCATCGGTCTGAAGTAATTGGTTAAAGTACGATGTACTCATTTTCTCCAACTAATGTTATTATTTTTGTACAGTTATGCAACCGATCCAAAGCTTTGAAATTAGTCCTCAAAGCACATGTTAATTCAGTCATTTTATATAATCTTCTGATGTCCGGAACAACCATCAACCATTGTAGCCATCTTCAAGGATGGTGCAAATCGCTTGTTTCCACCACAGATATGTTCACCACAGTGGGAAAATTAATTCAATACATTTGTTTGTTTTTGTTTATGTTTTAATTTTTGTTTCTATTTCAAGGTGAACCAAGAAGCTTAGTCTACTAAAAATCTTTTTATTAATTTTTTTCGCTCAATCCGGCATTTTATTATTTTTATGACTTAGGCTGTCATTGGGATCGACCATCTCAAGTTTTCGGCCAGTCTCTGCCGGTGTGCCACAGGTATCAGTCATGGAATTTAGATACAATTGTTCGCTTCTCTACAATTAATATTTTTAGAACTGTAGAGCATTTTAATTTTTTCGTGTGCAGTAGTATACTACCTTGAAATATTGAGTCAAAATAAGTCAGGTCTGAACAGGTTAAGTGAACCTTGCATTTACGATCTACGTTTTCACCTACCCTATTTAAACTTATTGACGGTGAAATAACTGGGAAACAACTTGTATACAATCGATTGTATTGGTAGTGATGTTAATTACTTTACAAAATGCTTAATAAGGTCAACAAAATGTCCAAGTGTTAGGACTAATCCTCAAAAATCACACGATTTACAAAATGATCTAATGAGAATCTTAAAGAGAATAATAAAGTGAGGCGTAATAGCAAAGATGTAGACAATGCTGTGTTAAATAACGTACCCGATATAGATCTTAGTGAGTCGGATATGTGGTATACAACGAAACGACTTTTACGATCTCCAACAATCACACTACCCTTAAAACAACTATTTGATATTTGAGTGTGATATAGGCTACAGAAGTGCAACGCATTTTCTGACCATTTTTAACAAGTGCTCAGTCCTGATGCGGTAGCTGACCTAGAAACTAACGGAAACGTTGTCGAATTTCTTAATGCAGCTCCTAATGGTGTTGAGCAGCCTATAAAGTTATATCACCATTTGAAATAAGAAGTTTTATCAAGACGCTCCTCAACAATAAGACAAGTATGATTTTATTCTGAATTTAGTCTTGAAGAATTTAACACGCAAATCATTCTCAATAATGGCATCAAGTTTTAATGCATTTATTTCACTGGGGTATGTTCTCAATATTTGGAAGCATGCTGAAATTACTGTTCTCCACAAGCTCAACAAACCTGAAAAGTTTTCAAATAACTACCATCTGATCAGCCCCATTTCGACAATTTCAAAGTACCTGAGAGAGTTATTCAGAAAAGAATTTTGATGTATTTAGACTCATACAATGTTATTCCAACTCTCTTATTTTATAAATTACACCAATTTGGGTTTTCTATATACATACTTTTTAATATATTTGTTGACTGAGCGCACCTTTTCCGTCAAACTTCATCATCCAGTAAGGCTCAAGACTAGATATTGAGACCTTGATTTTTAATATTTTTCTCTCTTATATGTCGATTCTTCTCCAAACTACTCTCGTTCTCTGTACTGATGACACAGTCATCAAAATTCAATTTTTCATAAATAAAGCAGCAACATTATTACTCGTACAAACTGTTGTTATAACATTAACGAATTAGTTTAAGAGTTAGAGACTCGCCTTAAATTCAAAAGAATGTGAGATTAAGATATGTTTTTGAGAAAATACGTTACGCCACTGGAAATTGATGTAAAAGACGTCTTAATCTCATGGAATGCTGATGATTGAGGCACCAAGTGATGATACGTAGGTTTGTATCTTGATAAGAAAATAACTTGGAACTTACATATAAATACAAAAAGAACACAAGCTTATGCACGTTTATGTCTTCAATTCCCGTCACTTAACAATAATTTTACAATATTATGCCCGCATACCAATGATAAGATGAACAACATTCAAAATTTTCAAAATAAACTTTTAAGGATTGCTGTTAATTGTCTGTGGTACATTCGAAATGCCCACCTTTATGAAAAAGTAGGACTTGATTCAATTGGGGAGTTTAGTTTGAGCAAGTCTAGGACTTTTGGTTAGTTTACAATATGTTCCTGGAGCAGTTATATTCCATATCGGAGAGGTAACTTTAAGACGACTATGTAACCAAGATTTCCTTAAGGCGTGCTAGATTTATTGGAGATCATTTCTTAAGAAACGTGATTTGTACTATTACACTTAAGTTGCAGGGCGTCTTCGAACGAAGTGAAGGAATTGCATTTCAAAGACCTTTCTATACTTTATTCTGTGTCATCTTTACGAAAGGCCAGAGCTTTAGAAAAGTAGATCCCTATATTCAGGCGTCTTTCATAACTATTTACTGCTTGCACTTGAAGTAGATATTTCTTGGTTAAGATTTGGAAAAATGTACTTCTTATTTATAAAAATATACAATAGTAAAAATCCTAAACTAAGTTTTTTAGTGTGTTTTGTTGAGTTATAAATATGAGTTACAACAAAATCACGTAAAATTTAAATTATATAGGCACACGCCATCTGCTAGCGTCCTACTGTTTTTTTGAAATATGACGGTCTCTAGATAGCGATTCAAATTGTACCATTCAACCAAGAAAAAAATAACTTGCTTCTATGTGGAGTGTGTGTGATCCATCCACTTCTAGGGGATATCTTTGAACACTCCAATAATGTCCCAGAAAGTATTTGTTTTGCTGCCTTAACATTTCGTACATAAATAAGAAATGTATTAAGTAATTATACTTTTTGAATTAACAATTGCCTCTTACCTGTCCATATCCCAAAATAGGTAAAAGTTCAGTGTTATTCCTCAAAAAAATTTTTTTTTTTTTACTTTAATTTATTTACAATCTGTTTATATACAACAAACAATAAGTAAATTTGATGATAAATCTTAAGGACATGGTTAATCAAAGTTCATTCCTTAATTAACATAAACATTTAAGAGATTGTTCATCTTTAAAATCGATCAGCTAAGTTTAAGAAATCATGTCTTTTTAGCCGAAATTGATGGTCACTGTTGTCCAGCAGATTAATAGCCAAGTAGTTAGGATGAGAGTTTAATTTGTTTTGATACTTGATGCAGAACTTTGGAATTTCTTCAGTAACAAAAGGGATATTCGTGTCTCTGTGAATGACTTCATTACGAACATACCATGGGGCCTGTAATATCTTTCGGAGAACTTTAGATTGGAAACGCTGTATAATTTCAATATTTGATGTAGAAGCAACTCCCCACAGTTGAATTCCGTACGTCCAGATGGGCTTTAGAACAGTCTTGTACAACAACAGTTTGCTTTCTATTGATAAATGGGATTTGTTCCCAAAAAGCCAATTTAAAGTTAATAATTATTGTTTTGAGGAAAATGTCACAAAGTTTTGCTTATTTTAATAATTAGCGCCAAGCATTATGCAAGGAACAGCTGTAAATCATATGTTCGTGCAGAAATAGGTTTGTGCGCATGCCCGCCGCCCGACAGTGCGGAGCTGTCTGTCTGCAGTCGCTGAGTTGCGAGGCGGATGTCATGTGCGGAGGTGTGTCAAGCCGTAATAATTAAAGAATTGTGTCAAATTTTTACACCTTCACTGGCGATTAAAAGTATTGAAATTATTTTTATAGCGTGCTGTAAATTAATTAAGTTCTGTGCAGTGCGTTAAAATGACATAACTGAATGAAAACCAATTTCAAAGTAAGTTCACACAAGTTACCTAACCTCAAACTATTGTTAAACAAACTTTTAAACTTAGGACATAGATATTTAATCATTGCTTTATTGTTTATAAGAAGAAATAACAATAAATTAAGAATTTTAGACAATTGTGCAGTGTGTAATTGTACAATACTGAATGTGATGGTTAATATTACACAAAAAGGAAACTATTTCATAATTGAAGTGTCTAGTCAGTCTAGTGAATAAAATAGACCTTGAACACCTACTGTGAACCAACTCATCATCTTAACTTTGTAAAATGGAATCTATAAACCACAATTATAAACTAAAGACCTTCTAAAAACATACATTAATTCATATTTCATTCAATCAAGCATTATTATCACCTATATAATTAAAAGTGTTTACACAAATTGATTTTTTGTAAAGTTATCATCCCATTAAAAATTTGTAAAGATATATTCCTTTAACATAGTTAGTGGTAAAATAGCTTATCACTGGAATTAGAGTTTATTACTAATATTGAGTTTTCTAAGTCAGTTACTTTTGAAGTGAATTATCTCTGCTGCAGTCAATGATTCTAATCTAATCTAATGTTGATACAGGGCTAAATTGTGCTGTGATAATTGGCTTGTGAATTTGTGTAATTAAGTGTTGTGAGTATATAAAAAACCTATGGATATACGTTTTTGAAAACTAAACATTAATATAAAACAATAACTTTTTAATATATTGATCCAGTTTATTTTAAACTAAGTGAACATTTCTTGACTAATTTTTCTAACCTAATTCTACTATCAATTTGTTTTCAAATGTTGAAGTTTACAATAACATTTTTTATAACTGTGACAGTCCTTGTCTTTATTTCCATCAAGATTAGATCATAAACTATTTAATTGATATCGATAGACAGTTTTTTTGCATTTCTATAGTGTTTTTGCACTACTTTTCATGACATCTAGGGACTGGTTAGATTAACAAGTACCAGTAGTTAATCCATCAAACTGCTCTTGATCACATTGTTGGTTATATTTTTTAATTCAGTATCTGAAATTTATATAGAAGTAACATTATTATAATATAACATTTTTAGAAAAGTAATAATTAAGATTGTCTGAAATATACAGTATCTGCCAGGAAGTTCTTGTTTTTTTCTTGTTTCTTTATGAAGTTTATGTACAATAGACAGATATCTACTGATATCATGTTGTTATCATACTAGAATAGCTCAGTTGCTAAGGTATTGGATTATCAAGACAGAGGTTCGTGGATCAAATTCATGTAACTGGACTTTACTTTTTGCTAGTACAAAAAAAAAAAAAAAAAATTGTCATACAGCTATTTTATAGAAAAATATTCATATTATCTATTTATTATTTTATATAACTTTAATACTAAATTCTGAAGATATTTTTCTTCTACTTAAACAAATAAAAATGAAAAATAAAACACCAAAATATCCTTGTGGACAGTGTAATAAAAATGTTGGTAAAACCAGCCATGGTATTTTATGTAAGGGAATATGCTCGCTGTGGTATCATTGTAAGTGCACTTCTCTCTCTTTGGAAGAATTTAAAAATTTTAGAAAAATCTAACAAAAAGTGGATTTGGCCATAAGTGTGCATGTCTATTGATGTAACTTTGGGCCTGGAAGATGAAATAATTGAAATAAATAATGATGTAACTCAGGAGCTCGACTCACAACAAGCAATAATTAAAGCACTAAATGAAGACTTAAACGAAGCAAATACAGTAATAAAGCAACTAAGGAACCATAATATTCAACTTGAAAATATAATATTAAAGAAGGAAGAAACAATAATTTTAACTGGAAAGGCAACTCAACTTGAATAATCAAACTAAAAATCCTAAAAGAGTCAGTGATGCATTGAGACCTAATGCAGTTTAATTTGCAACATAGTTTTCCCAACTTACAATCCACACCAGTCAGCACTAGCAGAACCGATAACATGGTGTTGAACTCTAATACAAATAAGGATGCATCTTTTACTTTGGCTGTTAAAGGTAGAAAAACTTGCTGTATTCAATCATCTGCTGTTAAGATAAATAAAAACTTGAATTCAAATCTTTTCAAACAACCGTTATGAGGTTTTAAATGTTGACGAGGAAGAACAATCTGAAGATTTAAGAATAGTGACTTCTGCAGAAGACTGCACAAAACCTATATCTAGAAAAATGCTTATCTGTGCAGACAGCCATGGGAGAGATTTAGCTTGGCATTTAAATAAATCTCAAAAAACATATGACGCAGTCGGTTTTTGTCAGGCCAGGTGGGCGAACAAAACAAATTCTAGTCAACAGAAATATTGAAGAAGCAAACCTCAGTGAGCAAGACAGCCTGGTGATACTCTGTGGAACGAATGATGTGGCTAGAAATGAGGCCGATGAAGTTATTGATGGTATTTCTGCAACACTGGACAATGTCAAGCAAACAAATATTTTTCTAGTTGATGTGCCAAACAGATACGACTTAGCGAACTGGTCCATGTGTCAACCATGAAGTTAAAAAAACAAACCAGCGCCTACTAGAACTTAGTGAACAAGTATAACAATGTCACATTGTTGGAGGCAAGCAAAGCCGAGAGACATTTGCACACACACCAAGGCCTACATTTCAACTACAGAGGAAAGAAGTGGCTAGCAGAAATGATCGTTTCAGCAGTCGCTTCTAAGAAAAAACCAGACCATCAAGATAGACCAAATGTTGAGCAACCTCCCCCACCAGGTACCGAGTCTCTGACGGGAAACGACTCTCCATGGTGCAAAACATACATCCTTAGAACTCTCAACAACATCATTTAGTACTTATCATTGTAATGTACAGTCTATTAGGAAATAAATTAGATCTAACTGACATTTTTTTTTAACTAGTCTTAATATTAGAACAGATAATTGCCTTAACACAAAGAATAAAAACATGACTGTTTTTTATAGTAATATACAATGCTTGACTAATAAAGTTGATGAACTTGACACATAATCTTCGTGGTCCTACACGACCTTCAATAGTGTGTATCACAGAACATTGGCTGAATGAAGGTAATTGTTCATTATATATACGGAGGGTTACATTATAGGCAGTATTTACTGTCGTAGTTTCCATAAGCATGGTGGTGCTGCAATCTACTTAAATAAGAACCTTGATTTTGAACCAATAAATGTTTCAAATTATTGTGTTGAACTGCAATTTGAAGTCTGTGCTATTAAGATTTTAAGCTCAAAAACAATTTTATTGTGCTGCTATAGGCCTCCATCTGGAGATGTTAAAATATTTTTCAATGGACTTGAAAGTGTTCTTAACCTTTTATTAAATTTTAACTCAAAGATTGTTATCTTTGGTGACCTGAATATTAATCTGAGGGTCAATAACAATGTTGCTCAACAATTAAGCTATTTAGTGACGTCATTTGGTTGCCACTGTGCTAACTTTAAGGCAACTCGGGGTGAAGCATGTCTAGACACTATGGTGACTAACATCCCTCATGAAAAATACAAATTAAGTGTTATAGACCTCCCCCTATCCGATCACCATGTGATTTTAGTTGAGTTAGTTTTTCCTGCGAACAGTCTGATGGTGTTTGTACCTGCTTTGATGACATTTAGAGTTTTTTCACCCAATAGAATCAGCCTACTTAAAGATCATATGAGTACTATTGACTGGTCGCTCCTTCTGAGCGGTCAGGACGCAACATCCTCGTGGAACTTGTTCTTTGGAGCAATCTTAAACTTAATGGAGATCTATTTTCCATGCAAACTACAGAGGTGCGGGAAGAAGTGGCCTAAAAAAGGTAATACTGGTAGTTGGTACTCGCCAGAACTTCATGTACTCAAGAATCATGTAATGACGCTGCACACTATAGCTAACTGCACTAAATCACCCGTGGACAAGCAGGCCTACATCACTGCAAGAAATCAATATAAATCTGCTATTCGTGATGCCAAGAAATCCACCAATGAACATTTTATTGATACTTCGGGCAACAAAACTAAAGCTGCATGGCAGGTGGTGAAATCTTTGACTAGATCTTCTTCTTCTCAATCTGGCATCTTCACCTTCTCTCGAGGAGTTCACCACTTTCTACTGGGGGGCATGGTGGAGGAGCTGCGACAGAAGATTCCCTCTGCACCAACATCAGCAGATGTGCTCTTGAAGAAAATACCCAGACCTAATGTTTGTTTCAGGTGGAAGAGTGTTACTACCGATGAGGTCCTTAGAATTTTGAGTAGACTTAAACCATCTAAAAGTAAAGATATCTATTTCATGTCCAATGACTTCATAAAATCCGTTGCTGATGTAATTGTCTTTCCCTTGACCGAGTGTAATAAATAGTGTTTGCTTGAAGGCACTTTTCCTGAACAGTTTGAAAATTTCTAAAGTTATACCTATTTTTAAGAAAGGAAACAGGGAGGATACAGCTAGTTATAGGCCCATATCTTTAGTTCCGGTCATAGCTAAGGTTGTAGAAGAAGCAGTCATCAAGAACCAAATCAGCAGTTACTTTGAGTTTCACCAGTTACTTGCTCCTACCCAGTTTGGTTTTAGGCCTGGTATGTCTACGGTTGACGCCTGTCGGTGACCTTGTGGATTCAATTATTGAAGGTTATGAGAAAAGGCGAGTTGTCACAAGCTCTAATGTGCGACTTAAGCAAGGCCTTCGACTGTGTCGACCGTGGCGTCCTTTTGCAAAAGTTAGAGCATTATGGGGTTACTGGTACTGAATTGAAACTTTTTGAATCTTATTTAAATAACCGCTATCAACAAATTTCTGTCAATGGTTCTCTATCCGATGCTGCCCAAGTTCTGTATGGTGTTCCACAGGGTTCAGTTTTGGGCCCTTTTCTTTTTTTGATAATGGTTAATGACCTTCCTGATAATGTATCGGCTAGTACACTTATGTTTGCTGATGATGTTACTTTTTTTAAAGTCCAATAGCTGTTATCTCAATTTGTGTGATTACATGACAAATACAGTTCTAAGTGAAGCAGTTGAGTGGTATGCAGCAAATAAATTTTTACTGAATGTGGAAAAAACTCAAATAATAAACTTTTCTGTAAAACAATAGTTTTCTCAATAGTAATAATGTAGACTTTGTACAACCTGTTAAATTGTTAGGTTTTTATTTTGACCCAAAATTATCTTGGCATTCCCATATAGAACATGTTTGTAGTAAACTTTGTAAAGTAGTGTACCTGAATTAGAAGATTAAGAGAAATTGTACCCACCAACTTTTTAAAACAATGTTATTATGCTTTTTTTCACTCTGTGTTATTGTACGGTATTATGTATTGGGGTAATGGTATAGGGTGTATTAAATGTTTTATTGTTACAAAAGAAGATATTAAAGGATATTAACTTTCTCAGGTTTCAACTGACCATTGTAGACCACTCTTTGTTAGAGAGAGAATTTTTGACTGTGATCAACTTGTATATCTTTGTATGTTTATGTCATGTGAAAAATAATTTATTTCAACACTCCCTTGCTACTGATGTAACATAACCATTTTACCAGGTCTAGTCACACTATTCGTTTTCCTCACTATAGGCAAAGCAAAACTATGTCTTCCTACAATGTTATTGAGCATAAAGCTTTTTAACAGGCTCCCACCAATTGTTCATCACATCAGCAGTACTAGATTTTAAGAATGTTATTTATAACTGGTTAATAGATAATCCATTTTTATGATGTAAAAGAGTTTTTAAATTTCACTTTTAACGAGACAACTTTTAAATTTTAAGCTAGGCTAAGTTACCATTTTTAATTTAGTTTTAAATTAAGTTTTAAGGATCTTTTTAACTGTTGACGCTTTGTATGTGCCTTAAACTCATATTTTTTTTATTTTTGCAATGTAAAACTTACTTTTTCTAACTTGTAACCTGCAATTGAAGATTCTATTGTAATTTGGTTTATAAATCATGTTGTAATTTGACTATGCCTATTGCATATCATGTTTAATGGCAATAAAGAATGTCTATGTCTGTCTATGTCTATGTCTATCAGTTACTGATGAACTAGATAAATAATTTTAGTTGTCTAAATTGTTTTTAAATAATTGTTATAATTTATTTCTTATTTCTGTAACAAATAACAGATGTCAAGTTATGGGTGGGTTTGAAAAGTAAAAACTAACTGGGCTTCTCTATAAGATTAATTAGACTGGCTCTCAATTTTGAAATCACTAAATGATGACTATCATTCCGTGACCCATACATACATTTTTCTCTGTCCTGTTTGTCTTAAGATGTATTTATATAATTAATGAAAAATTAGTCATAGGTTGAGTATCTAAATATCAAACTGAACAGAAATAATTGATTGATGCTTAATCTTATTTATATATGGTCAATAGACTGTCAGGATCTCTCACCTTCTTCAAAATATTGGACGATTTCATCTTTTAAATAAAAGATTTTGTAAATTTGTTTTTTGTCAGTCTGTAATTCAATACTTGGAAAATAAGTATTTAGAAACGTATGACAGCAGGATTGATGATATAGAATTCTGTTTTAACTTAGACATCTATTTCCATTGGTGTAGGAAGTTAAAAATTTAATTTTTCTCATCACGTATTTGCTACTTCCAAAATTATACTATACAACTGAATTAACTTCGATTAAATTTCTTTCTTTGAGGTCTGATTCTGCTCTACTAGTACTTCCTACTTTAATATTGTTTATTGGAACTCATATATTGATTGTTAATACAGATAGGTACAGTGATTAAAATGAGAGCACTTCTATCCCTTCATTTCTTCACTAATATATTTTAGTGTTCTTACAGCTTTTCAACATCAAGATTTAGTAATAAAAGTTAAAATACAGATTTCAAGAGTTTTGAAAGCCTAAGAGAACTTGAAACTAGTAAAATAGGCCTATTTGGCAAAGTTTGTAATACATTGCATCCAATGATTTTGGCAGGGATTATAAGCCTATAATTTAAGTGAACATTTTATTTTATTTCATCTGGTAGAATTAACTATTGGATTTTGTATTATTTCAGAGAGTCCAGTACCGTCTTTTTTCTGCTCTTTATTCAGTGAATGTTAATTCATTATTAGTTCTTTCCCTATAGCTTATAGCCCATTGTATGTTTTAGGGTTTAACAAAATATTTTAATATCATTTTAGTACTAAGTACCTGTTTTCACAGTAGTAATTAATGTCCTGACCTAAAATTCTAAAGCCTTCAATTTAAAAAATATTAAAATAGCACATAAATTTCATCTTTTAAATAACAAAAATTATAAGAGCACACACTAGCAACACTGGCATAGCTCTAGAAACATAGCTTGTTTTTCCTCCGTAGTTTTAGATGCATATTCAATAATAAATGAAGAGGTACTAGTAATAATTTTATTTTAAATAATTTAAGTTAATACATATTTGTAAATAGTGAAAATGTAATCAAAATTTCCCATCTTCCAAGTGTGTTAAACTAAAATTAAGCTATTTTTAAAAATAAATATTTCAAAAATGATCAAATTTTTTACCTAATTATATGCTTTGGATGCCTAATTTAGTTTGATCAGTTCTTTCGTTTGGACAAGGCTGATGTTTATATAAAAACATACAAATGTTTTTTCTTAACTTGGGTGGTCCAAAAATAAAATTCTACCTAAAAAATATCATTTTTTAAACCATTAAAATATTTCCTCAAACTATTCATGAGGAAGAAACAAAAACATTATATACTAATCCATCAAGGCACATTTAAAAGAAAAGACAGTGGTTTAATACCAAGATAAATTTAATAACAATTGTACTAATAAAACATATAGTGTGAACTTTTCTTTACAATAACTTACAATTTGTGGACCTCTAAATTTACAGTAGAATATTGTAATATCAAATCTGTAGATACAAGGTCCATTTGGGAAATTCCCGAAGTCATACTTAATATAAAGTAGATGTATATCAATGAAGAAATAACTTGAAATAACTATCATTTTCAAATTGACTAAAAAAAAATTCAATTCAAATGGAAATTAGTGTAATTTTAGTAGTCCTAATCAGTTTTACCATCAGAAACAATAATTAATTAGTACACTAATTGTGGTTTCTAAATTAAACCTAATGTTAAATCTCAAAGAAATATCTAGGAATAAGTAATAAATTTGAATGATTTACTTAAAGAAAATGAACTTAATTTAATTTCTTAGATTATGAATATATTATTCGATGAATTAAATTAGACCTTTAGTATAAATTAAGTCGGATTATATAAAAAAAATGGTTTTAAATAAGAAACCTAATGCTAAATATTTTAATCACTAGATAAAAATACCTGAGAATTAATAATACTCACTAGATCAATAAATCACACAATCATTTATAATGTTGACTTAAATTGTACTGTCATGTTAATTATTTCAGTCAAACAACTAACAATAACAATCACCATTTTAACAATGCAAAAAATTTAATATAAATAGTAATATAAGTATTCAATAAAAGTATTTATAACAGGTCAGTAAAGCTTTTTTTGAGTTAACAAGTTTATAAAGGGAAATCTGTAATTGCTCAGAAAATGAAGGTAGTAGGATAGAGATAAGGCAATCTTCTTGATTCAAAGTTTGCAGTTTGCACATTGCATTTGAAATGTAGCAGGTATTAAAGATGGCACCTACTGTAATACAATTTTAATCTTTTCCTAAAGTATTCCTTTTTGAAATTTTACAGGATATAGAATGCTCTATGGTGTAGGAAATTTAGAAGGCCAAAAAGTAAAGTTACTAATATTTTATTTTTATTCTGTATCTTCAAAATAGTTACAAGTTTATAATAGTCTCTCTGTTAATGAAAACCTTTTAAATTATGAAATAGACCTGAACTTGCCAAATAATATTTTTTGGCATGGCTCAGTGTAGCCAAGATTACATCTAGATTAGTGCTAGATGTGACAAAAAAGAGGAGAATTTGTAAATATAGTTGTGTATATTTAAGCTTACTGACTCCAGGTGCTTAGTATAAAGTTAATATGCTTAGGATTTTTATTATTCATTTATTTTTAAATCATTATCTTTTTTATAGCCAGCAACATGTAGAGAAATAATTGTGTTCATAACCGAAATGGAAAGCAGTGGCAATGAGAGGTCTGGTAACCCACATGACCACATGATGTTGACTACTTTTAACTCACTATCCCCCACACATTGAATAGGTCACCAGATTAACAGAACCAACCAGTTCATATTGTTCCACTTCCTAATGTCATATGGCTATCTAGAATGCTTATCATCAAGCTAAAATGTCAGACTTGTGGCATTCCTAGTCTGTGATGAACAACTGCCTGCCTTTTGAATTGTATACTTGATGGAAGTCACCAGGTTTTAATATTAAAAACATTTTAAATTCTTCCACAATTTATTTTAATATTAAAAGCGCCTTCGCCGGTTAAGGCATCATCAGTGCTTTTAATATTAAATTAAATTGTGTAAGAAATAAAAATGTCTTTTATATTAAAAACTGCCTAACTGCCAAAGTCCAACTGTCTGGTGTAAATTATGATGAGTTTTGTTTGTTTCAGACAACGGCTGTTTGATCATGCCAGCAGTCTGTTCCTGCACGTTTTACAGACATCATGAAGTCCGCAAAGCCATCAGCATCTCACTCAAAAACGGTGAGTTACTGATTTGTTTTTTTTGGCAAGATGGCGAGTGATATTGCATGTTTACAAAAATCAGTGTTTGTTCAATGATTGTAATCTTCTCACTGATACATATCTACTGGATTCTATAAAATACACTTAGCATATATTTGGACCATTGTATAATTAAAAAGCAGTTGAGTCTTTTTGATTGATCTCACATGTAAATTTTTTAATTCTATACTTTATGTGACATTATGCAAATAAAGTAAAAAATACAGTAATTATTAAATGATATAATTTTTGTTCTGTTGCCAAGAATGTTACTGAGCATAAAGTTTTACAGTATTATTCAGTCTTAGGATATTATTTTTTGGTCTTGGGTAAAGTAACTCATTGTATTAAATATAATTACTTCATATTGAAAATACATCATATAATTGGACCTGTATACATAGAAATAAAAGCTGTTATGTCTGTGATTAATGACGTGTTAAACTAAATTTTAAATTGTACACATTATGTAAATATATACAATAATATTAAAATTATATGTTTTATGTCAAAGTGTATTTTGTTTTTATATTTTTCCCATATTAAAATACAAGTTTATCATATTGGTTATTGATCTTCAAATTGTTCTTATATTGAATACTACTGCTTTTCATCCATGGCACACTGACTGTGGGGCATGTAGAAAATGTGACTAACATATCTTCTAAAGTGAGACATCATAAGAGCTGATGATGGCCAAGTGGTCTTAGGTGTTGGACTTTGGATCTGAGTTAGCTAGTTCAAATTCTCTATGACCATAGCACTTGTTATCACCACCGTAGTAGACCTTGTACTGTGTCAACTCTCCCACTTATTCTGTTTGATAAGATCTTCACACAGACCAGTGGCCCATGGGAACTGACAGAATAAAATAGAATATGGGGGTCGGCCCCTCCTTTTTTTAAAATTCAATGTAGTAAGTCTATAATGTGATTGGAATAAATAATTAAAACTGACCGGTTTGAATAGTTTTCCAACAAATAACCAATCTTTAAGCGTTGAAAGAATAGAAAGGCTAATGGCTGCAATCAATTATAACATAAATTAAAAAATGTGACATACGAATACAATCAACTGGGTCTGTTTTGGTTGCCTGAGTGATAAAACATCCAGTTATCACTTTAAAATTTTAAAAGCTTTTTTAGCCTTTTCATGAAATTTGTTTTCTGTTATACTAACAACTTTGTTATTAGCGCTACTTATTGCATAAAATAATTTAGAAAAGGTTAAAATAAACCTTCAATTTTTTAATAAAAAGAGCTTCTTGAGAATTTTTACAATTGTATTGATGTTTTAAGTAAGCTTTTTTGATTTATTTAATTTTTTAGTTACTAATCACTTACATGCTTTTATTTGCACCTAAATTATAACATTTGCTTTTTTCTGCTTTCAGGTCTGCACCTACGTTCCACCATTGTAACTGCATGGCTAGTTTAGTTTTTTTAACAATGCTTGCATTACCGTCTTAACTTAATAGTGACTGTTGCTTACTAGACACTGTTTAATGTGTGCAGTAGTGCTTTATTTGTGATTTGTAAATAGTGCCAAAAACTTTAACATAGTTTGGGAGTACAACGAGGAACCTGCTCCAGGAAATATAAGAGCTATACTGAAGGCATTTAAATAAAATCCATAAGAAACAATTTTTAGTTTACTAGTTTCAAAACATTTATAACATTTAATGTGGATATTACAAGTTTTTGATTGAATTTTGATTGCTTGTTTTAAGAAAACTGTGCATTTTACCAAACATTCTGTATAAAGTTCCAGTAAGTCAAAATCTGTGTTTTACTGAATTTGTCCTTGCACCCAGAATTAACATAAATAATATTCAGGGATTTGCCAAACTAACCGTATGTAGTACAGTATATAGTAGCCTCCGGTTTCTAATGAAAATACTAATATATCCTTGATATTGATGGCGTTGCTTTACAGGCAACTGAAATGTGTTGTACATACTGCCAACTTGGGTATAATTTAATAGTGTACTTAAAAATGTGTCTAACAAAGCATGCATGGGCGGAATATTTCTTTTACAGTATAATGCGCAAAACTACTAACCATCCCGAATAATTTATAGTAGCCTAATATTTAAAGATGAATCTTGATGTAAACATAACAGCTAAAATAATAATAAAAAAAAACTATTTTAAAATAGCTATGGTTGTCAAAGAGTGTTTTATGGTTTTCAAAATGCAGTTAGTTTCAACTAGCCTCAGCTTTCCATCCCTAATATTCATTAAATTACATGTTACTTTTATTATTGCTATTCTGGAAGTCTTTCTTTTAGCACCAAACTGTCAGCTAAACTATGGTTGGAGAATGGTAACTAGCAATAATTATGTTGAATTATTATTTACTGCAAGTCATGTTTAGTAACAATTATAGTTTATGATTTACTGTTGTTGAGTGCAGTGCGCACATTCATAGGTTTTTAAAACCTCTATTTATCAGCACATTTATCATGAATGGATTAACAAATAAAATGGACCTATCCTACAAATTAATGCTAGGTAAACTACAATCTTGCAGTTGACATAAAAATATAAACAAAATTAACATCTCAGAACAGAAAAAAGTTATTTCAATTAATATTCTGGAAGCGGAATGAGTACTTTGTTTAAAATACTATTGAAAATGTAAGTGTGACATTCTTACATTTCTGATATTTAAATTATTTACTTATTCAAAGTCTAACAACACATTATTTTTATCATTTCAAGTGTTCATAGCTTAATTTATAAAACAAAGCTAAATATATTCATACAGTTCATTTTTAAAACTGGTTATTATTTGAGAAATAAATACCTATTATTGTCAGTAACTAATTATTTTGTTATTTAAATCATAAAATGTGAAAAATGTATGCTTAAATTCTTAAGCTGTAATTTATAACCACAGATAATTTATACAATTTTAAAAGTTATAATAAATCATTTTTAGAATTTCTGTATAGTTTTCTGTATTACTGTACTAACAATGAGTACAGAATTATTGCTGTTTTCATTGACCACAGTTTATTGTATATTACTAAAGATGTTTTTTTGTGTGGCCAGTGTCCTGGCTGTATAAAACAAGGTCCTGTTAACTATTGTAGATTTGTGAGTGCTGCTTGGCAAATAAGGACATAAATGTAAGTGATCACCCTGGAGCGATAAAGTGCAGGTTTATAGCTGGTTTGTACTGAGGGGTAATTGCGATCCGAGTGGGTTGGTAGTGACTGGTTTGTCTCCGGTTTACAACCTCATCCTTTCTCATTGCTCTTGAGTCAAGTCACAGTCGCAATCTGCAACCATTTTATTGTTTATGATAAAATGGGGTATAAAGCTTTCAGACTTCACCATTTTAATTTAGTGCCGACAAATGTTTAGAAGCCATTACTTTTCTTGGAACTGGTTGATGGTTGTACTAAAATTTTATTTTATTTCGCTACCATTATGGCTTTAATGTGATTTGTACTACAACAAACTTGATGAAAACAAGTTGCTGAACCATATTAGGATTTTTTTCCTCTCTTTTTGAAAGTCTGAATTTATGAGAGAATACTAAATATAATGAAAGGGACACCATGCTTTAGGGCTATATTAACTAGAAAACTTAAAACCGTGTATGATTTTTGAAGCTTCAGTTTTAAACAATTTATTATTACTTTAAATGGATTCAGATGATTATTTTTTAGCATTTTGTGAAAATGTTATAAGTGAATCAGGATTTTATTTTTGGACCTTTTAAGTGACAAGTTTAGATGGCAAGAATTCAATTACCAGAGACTGCCAGATCTTTTGGATCAAAGTTGAAAGATGAGGTAAATACACAGTATTACTGTAGGGACATTTAAGCCGTTTGTAGTAGAAGCAATTTTCTTATAGATTGAATGAATGAATAAATTTGAGTGCTGTTGAAAAGAAATCTGCGAACCTGCCACAAAATTTCTGATAAAATACTGAAAATGAAGTATAAAGAAGAATTAGATCTGTTATTCTAAATCTCACTAATTGGATACTGATATTAATATTCCAATGAATACTGGAAGAGTGAGTGGACTACCACTGCAGAATAATAATCAGCTGACTGTGCTCTGGTCAGCTGTTCTTGTGACAGCTGGTGTACTGGACTTTGTACACTTCTTGCACTTTTCTCTTCTTGGTCGTTGAGTGGTATATTTTGCTACAAGTGCTACATGTCATGTGTTTGACTCATGTACATTTTTTTATTTACACATCAATGAAAATTTCCTAACGTAATAATCTTGAAATGTTTCTGCTTTGCCGTGGTGGTGACTAACCCCTCTCCCCCCTCCAACTGGCACACTTATTTAAGAATACACAACAAATTCACAACGCCAGGTCATAACGCCCAAAAACCAATTGCACACATAGTTTATAGACAATATATGCCTAAATACTACTTGATACTAAGAAATGTTGCTGGATAAAATTCATGTTTTACACTTTATTCATCCAATTTCCCCCTACATTCAACAAGTCTTCGTGCTGTAAGTCCTACAACAAAACAGTAAAGATATAAATTGTAGGAAATTTTACTAAAGGACCTTGTTCCAGTGAAGATGCTTATTAATTAAAAAATAAGCAAAAAACTAGAAAAATTATGTTATTTGTGTGTTGAAAAAGTTTCATATTTGCTGACCTCATTTTTGTTGCAAAACATCAGACTTGTGTTCATCAACCCTGAAAACAAAAAACAAGCCAAAAACAATTACACCAGAACTTTCCACCGTAAGCCCTTTTTAAACACCATTTGATACAAAAAATATCAGTATTTAGGTTCTTTAATTAAAGTTATGACTAGTTTATAATGGATATAAATAAACTTTGATGTTCTATTTAGCTACATTCATGTGGTCTTTGATCAGATAAATTGAATATCTCTTAGAAATCAATTTATACAGTTATTGAAAATTATGGATTTTATATAAATTAGTCACACAGAAACAATTGAAATAATGAAATAATAATAATAATAATAATAATAATTGGTGAGTTGAAATAATTGTTCATTGTAAAAATACACAGTAATAATTATTTCCATGGGTACTCCACGTACTCTTTTCATCTTCTTAA
The DNA here is from genome assembly GCF_021130785.1 of Homalodisca vitripennis. Classification (NCBI taxonomy): domain Eukaryota; kingdom Metazoa; phylum Arthropoda; class Insecta; order Hemiptera; family Cicadellidae; genus Homalodisca; species Homalodisca vitripennis. Next base: position 148,213,635 of record NC_060208.1, read on the forward strand.
CCATAAAGTGAAAAATGTCAGAATGTTTTCTGTACATCACCCACTTCAGGAATAGTCTAAAAGCAATCCATCAGAAGTTTCAACCTGTGTATTTAAGCACTTGAAGAGCTGACAGCCACCCTTTAAGCATTTTCATCCTCTCACAATTACCCGAGTTCTGTGAATCATTGATAAACTTGCACTCAAAGAGAGGTCTGGCACTGTCCAACGTTTTAAGTTGAGGTAATTGAATGTTAACAGTTGTCATTTGTTTCTGCTTTGTTTTCACCGTTTTTTTCTTTTGGATTAAAAGTTACAAGATTTACACCAATTTGTGGCTTTCACTTTAGTTGAATTATGAATTATCTTTGGGTTGTTCTCTGGGTTACTTACATTTTAAAATGTGAACAGAACATGTTTGGTAATATGTTTGTCGCTAAACCTGCACAATAGCATTTAACTATAGGTATTTAACAGTTTTGGTGACTGTTGCCTCAACAGGGAATCAACCTCATTCACAGTTTGAACATACTATAGCCTTTTATCTAATAGTTAATAAGGTTAACCTGGAAAGTTCACATTGAAAGTATATGTGCTAAATTGTCATCTGGAATTTTGATCTTTCGGTATATATCCAAACTTTGTACATCTGACGTTTAAATGATGGCTTACTGTGGATTAATATTTCCATACCTATCCTACGGAACTTCTCTGTTGTGCCATATCAAACTTAGAAAGAGTATTAAGACTGCAAAAAACTGTTTCAATCATCGCAAAATTGAACAACAGAGACAGAGAGTCATGTTGAAGTTCTTTCAGGGAGCTCAACTTGCTATCTCTGCCCAATTTGTATATTTTAGAGACTCCATTTTACTGTCAGTGTATATTGATACAGGGCAGTGATGTACACAGATACGAGACAAGAGCTCAGGAGTGCTTTCGAGCCTGACAGCATAGAACATCAGCATTTGAATGCCTCCCTTCTCAAGCTGGGATGAAATTCATTAAGTCTCCCTGAAACACTAAATTTAGAAACCAATCCATAAAGTTTAAAACCCTTTTAATACAGTACCTAGTGTCTTGTGCTTTTTACTCAGTTGGCGAGTTCATGGAGCACTCTTCGGATTTATATTCGCGGCAGTGTTGCAATCCTGGGAGTTGTATGAATATGTGCCTGCTTGCAGCTGTGTGGAAAGTCGAATAAATGGATTTCATGTTTAAAATAAATACTGTGAAAATTGCTATCATTGACTATTGCAATACAATGTAATATATATTGTAAATGCTATAAATATATTCTATTCTATTCAATTATCCTTCACAATATTAGTGGAAGGTCAATCTTTTAAACAAACATTGGACAGGATGCATTTAATTTTAAATATATCTTGGATGTACAAAATAAAAAATATGAACAAATTTGAAAGACCCGAAAAAATAGCAGCCATTTTATTTGTCCTTTGCTGAAAATTCCATGTAATGTTTAACTGAACTTTCTGTATTTAAAACATCACTGTATTGAAACGGCCTTGAGTTTTGTATAAATTGTATGCTTTTAATAATTTTTCTCATATAGTATTAGTAGTAGTTTTACAAGGTTTGGCTTATAGACATCCAGATATTTTTGAGGTTTTGGTATAATGTGTTAAGTTCTTTTATAATTGAGAGTTTCAACTGAACAGACTGATTTTTTTTGTGATGTAACTTGGCAATGAAAATGGGTAAACCAAAATGAATTGAGATGCATGTAAACTGTGACTTTAAAATTACCTCACAGAACTCCGAAAAAAAGTTAAATAGTTCATACTCCAGTTAAAAGTTGAACTTAAGGGTTAAAAATCAATATGGCTTCTATTATTAGTGGCAATAAGGTTTAGCAAAAACCAAGCTGAACAAAATTTGTTATTAATTCTTAAGGATTACATAATCTTTGTAGCTGAACGATTTTAAAGAACAAATTGAGAGTTTGTAGCAGAGCTCTAAAATAACTTTTTGCTGTAGGAGTGTATTTAAAAATATTTATTTTTACCACTGCATTTGATTTTTGTTAAACAATACAAGAGTTGTTAGGAAATTCTGGCTTTGAGAATATAGGTCCAGGTGGAGCAGTGCCACCCCAGCACAGACCAGGGAGGGGGTTTACCAGGTGTTACATAATCTCCCCTCCACTTTCAGCCAACTGGTTATGTTAATCTGATAACAATCCTTGTCCTGACCATCTTCTCCTTCCCCCTCTTAGATGAATGATTATATTCTTGTTTCAACAGCCTACCTTAGTCTGTCTGTTGGAATCAGAATAGTAAATCCACTCGTTGTTACTAGTCAAAAAAATGTAAAACACAGTTTTTTTAAATTGAAATATCCACAGTAAACCACCATATGTCACAGTATCAAATAATATCACACGAGGGAAATTCTGTTTACTTTCAAACATTTTGTTGTATTTGTGCATTCCATTAAATTAAACTATATTAATTTATGTTATTCTAATAACACCACTTATATTTTGTGTTATGCAAGTAATTTTGCCATATAGTAGAGTATTCCCCACAACTTCACACGCAGTTTTTGTGTCTTATTCATAAACATATTTCTTGTTCTGTGAAATTTGTTGTAAAGTAAAGTAATGAGATGATTCATCTATTGGTTTTTTGTTGTATTATGACAAAGAACAGTTTTGTGTATTACTGTACTTTTAGATATCTACAGTAGATCATTATACCGTAATTCTTTTATCAAGTTCTTGTTATACCTTTTAGTATATAAAAGGTATAACATATCTGTGAAACTTATTGAAAAAATATCATTTAAATAACTAGTCAGTATTTTAGACAATAATTACACAACATAATCAATATCAGAGCCAGGAATATTTTTAATAGGTTTCAATGAAGCCAGGAGTGAGATCTAGGTGCTCCTCTCTGCTTCTCCCCCTCTCTCCACAATATGTTGAAAATTAAAGCAAGTAAACTGACTGTTTTAGGCAATTTGAAAATTTTTTAAATAGATATTCAGAGAAAAATGTATGTACAGCTGGTGTAAAATAGCCCACTGAAATATTGTCTCGAGTTAAAAGCTTATATGTATATGCTGCTGATTAAAATATATTAAACAAATTTAGGATAATTCCAAATGTTTGTTTCTAATCTAGTTGGCACTATGCTTTTTGAAGGAATGAGAATCAATTGGTTTTACTCCAAACACCAACAATTGAACTAACATCAAAGTGCATATTTTTGTAAGTGGAACTCTTATACAGATTACAGAAACCCCTTCAAAGCTAAATGTGGTCCTAGGAATGTAGAAGAGCAGTTAAAGCAGTAATCCAGGCTTTGTTGCTGTTGGTACTATGTCTGGAACTTATTTACAAACTTCCAATGGCTCATGAACTTTTGGCTGAAGTGGATAGTAATTATTTAAATAAGTTACTTTGTATAGAGTACAAAGATTTTTGTTGTCTTAGTTTCTCCTGTTTGATGCAATAAAGTTTTACATGAATAAATTTAATTTTATCCATTGTTTTTTGAAATCAGTACAGAATGGTGTAATAATATATAGATAAGTAAGAACTACAGAATTTAAATGTAATAATCCAATAGAATTAGCTTGAAACAGATCAATAAAGATTGTGGAACCAAATTAGTATTACATTAATCATGTATAAGGGAAAATAATCATATACAAAATGAACAAAGTACAGACAATTAATGTTATTAATTTTAACACTGTTGTGACCAAAATTCTCATTGCAGTGATCATTTCTACATTATAATTAAAATACGTTGAATGAATTATGAATTAAATTGAATAAATGTACAATGAATATGGGTTTATTTTTTTCAATGGCCTAGAGATCAGCAGTTCTCTTAGTAAGTGTCAAGTACATATTTTAAGATAAAGGTGATTGATGAATGAAAGTTAAAACTGTAGAGATAAACTTGTCCAAGACATGTTACCAGGTTGTATCACCTTTATCTTCATAACTTTTTTGTTAAACCATTGTGGTTCTTAACCAATAAAATGATTCATTCGTAAAATAAGAAAGTATGATATGAGATTCAAACTATTATATTAAAAATACTAGCGGACCCGGCGCGCTTCGCTGCGCATTTCAATAAGTTTCCCGTGGCTTCGCACGCAATTTCCCGTTGAAAACAGTACACTATATTCACTTATTCATTTTCTATCACATTCTAAACATTGCTGAGATAATTGATAGTCGTTCCTTCGTGAGCTTCTTGGGCGCATTATGAAGGTATGTACCACATTCCTGATACTTCTGTCAAAAAAAAACAACTAAGGTTGATTTTATAACATTCTTTATATTTGTAGCCAACGTAAGATAGTAATTATGATATCTGCATTGCTCTTCTGATCAAGCGTGAGCATGGTTTATATTAAATAAATATTGCAGTTAAAGGTGAATTTTTTACGTCAAATTTGAATTGTATTATCTGGATAGTAAAGTCTATGTTTAACAGTGATTGCAGAAACAGTTTAAACAAAATTTGTCGTTTCTCTTAAGCTTACTCTATGCTTTAAAACTATAAGTGTAGTAATTAAATTATATATAAATATATTTTTTGTCGCATTATATATGTTTACAAAGAATAGCTGATTAAAAATTTGAAAAGACTCTTTCACTTAATAACATATGTTTGCTGCAATGCATTTCTTACGGGTATTTCTGTAACCAGTGGGGCGGAATCCTGAATCGGGAAAGGGATAAAAAGTATCCTATAACCTTCTACAGATCAAGACGAACAAATTAAAAAAAAAATTAGGCGAATCCGTCCAGCCGTTTGTGAGTGATGCTGTTACACACGAACAGTTTCATTTTTATATAATAGACTAGCTGTTTCCCGCGGCTTCGCACGCGTCTCTTAAGCTTTGCCCGTATATTTCTTTGCCTTCAAATAGTGTTTGGATATTTTAATATACGTAACTACTGTGTTGTAATTGCAGTTTATAATGTGCAGGCGCTTTGATAACTTTTATATCTTGCAGTACAGCCTGGTGGTTAGTTACATCAATGGGCATTGCGTATAAACCTTCTACATAGAAAAATACAAATTTTCATAGTGATCGGTCCAATAGTTTCTGAGTCTATAAAGGACAAACACACAAACATTCATTTTTATATATTATGATTGCAGAAACAGTTTAAACAAAATTTGTCGTTTCTCTTAAGCTTACTCTATGCTTTAAAACTATAAGTGTTAAGAAATTTATATATAAATATATTTTTTGTCGCATTATATATGTTTACAAAGAACAGCTGATTAAAAATTTGAAAAGACTCTTTCACTTAATAACATATGTTTGCTGCAATGCATTTCTTACGGGTATTTCTGTAACCAGTGGGGCGGAATCCTGAATCGGGAAAGGGATAAAAAGTATCCTATAACCTTCTACAGATCAAGACGAACAAATTTAAAAAAAAAATTAGGCGAATCCGTCCAGCCGTTTGTGAGTGATGCTGTTACACACGAACAGTTTCATTTTTATATATATAGATTATTAAAATAAGTTTCCTAACTTAGCACAGCTGACAGATTCAACCTCAATTTTCAACCTTATTTACAAACATACTGACTGAAAAATACTTGAGTACTGGAGATAATGGTGTAAATTAATTCATGCTATAAAGATATATGTTGACAAGGTAGAAAATAGTAAAATGATCAAACAATTAAAAATATTCACAAAACACCCTCATAGTGCTTGCTTTTATAACATTTTGATAAATGTTCTTTATTTCCATTTTATAAAACTCTTAATTGTTATTATGGAAGGTATTTGTATTTATAATACCTTGTAAATTTAAATATTAATGTATAATTGTATTTGAAAGGGTACTATCTCAAAACCTTATACAGTAAACCACTACTGTTATCAAATTATTTATAATTGTCATACTGCTATTTTAAAATCTTGATAGATGTTAAAATTTTTGTTATCAGGCTCTTACATTGCCACACTTGGTGCTATTTCAAAATAAAAAGACACTGAAAGTGTTCTTGTTTTGAAAGTGCTGTTTCTCACAATTGAATGATTACTATTTTGAAGCCTTGTATGACACATTGAAAAATGCCTTGTTATCACAGTTATTAAATGTTCATAACTTATAGATGCTAATTACTATCTCAAAACCTTAAAGGACACTGACATTTTTTCATGATGAGAGTTGTCATGTTTCTTGTACTTGAATGGCTGATATTTGTATAGCCTAATACACTAAATGTCTTACTATCGATTTTATTACATATCTTTTATGATAAAAAAAGTGTAGGAATAAGATTAGTGTATAGGCCTTGTTACTAAATTTCTTTTTTCACTGTTACTGACAGTTATGTGTAATATTCGAGTATACACGAGACAAATGGTAAATGTTCACATATGAACCTGGGAAAAAAAGAAAGTAAATTTTCATTATAACAATCTCGTTGATTACATATTAGACCCATTAAATACATGTAACCTTGAGTTAAGTCTATAATTTCTCTAGACAGACAGTGACTGACTCCTCCCCCCTTCTACCCTACCCCTCATGTCAACTTGATCCATTATTCACTCTGTTTATAATCCTCTTTTGTCCTGTGTCTTGTTCCTCAACTCTGTGTTTCCTTGTATGTTTCGTCTATAGGTTTTGCTAATCAAAATAGTCATTTGGTTTTAAATTAAAGTTTAAGATAATTTTTTTACTTAATTCAAATCTTTCTTTTGATTAAAATCTTTCACAAGACATATTCATCTATGACAAAATATTTTTGACTGGCATCCCAGTAGTCGTAATATTTTCTCTGTGCATTTGAAACTGCAAGTGAATTGTTATCAATAATGTAGATGCGGTTAAACAGAATTGAGTAAAACGGAATTCTTCCATATTTCACTCTCATAATGAGGTACTAATTATGTTGATGGCTATGCTTACTAGTACTCACCATTAAATTAAATTCTGCTGTCATGTATCCCCATTGAACAATTAAATTAAATTAAACACGTTATAATGCAGAATAATACAGTAAATAAAGTGTATTGTATATTTAAGTAATATCAAATTTATGATAGTAAAAATTCAATATTATTTCTGCACAAACTATAGGTTTCCTATTTAATTAATAATACGGTCATAATGACAAATACATACAATAAGATTTGTTAAATTTTCTGGGTTGATTTGGAAGTAAACTGCATGATTTGGGTGTATTAAACAGTTACTTCAACTTCCTGCTAAATTGATGGCAAATAAACTCAGTTAGTTGGGGTATAAAACATGTTCACGTACTGGGAGTATGCATCAGGATTTCAATATTCATATAGTGTAAAATATATAACTAATTTGCTTTATTTTTATTAATGAGTTTTTAATTAGATTTTATATATACATTTTGTATTTTATAACGATTAATACTAAATATTTTTCATGAGAATTTGTAGTGAATGTTTAAAAAGTGCTAGAATTTAGGTTTAGGAATTGTAAATTATAAGAAATTAAATAGAAAATTTAAATGGTTTTTATTATATTGTTTCCATCTACAGATAAGACAGTTTCCAGAAAAGAGAAAGCTTAGTTTTGGGAAATTGTTTAAATATGATGAAGGCAGATCTGAAAATTAATTTTTACTTTTTTGTTTGTTTTACAGTTAATAAACAACCAGAGAGTTTTCCAAAAAGTATGCAATTTCTCAAGTTAAAGATTATTTAAATAGTATGAGATTTAGGAGGTAGATAACATACGTGCTCACCAAAGTATAGTAATGAATGTTAAGCTGTTTGGTATACTGTACATACCATACAAACTTAGTATGATACATTTAACCATATACAGTGAACTCTCTGTTACTCACAAGGTTTGAATATAACCTCAAACATTCAGATCTGCCTTTCTGTACCTCAGAATCAGAATCTCCTTATTAACATAAACATTGAGAAGAAATATGCGTCAGAATATACATATGATACATGGTAATAATACATAATTGTTATTTATGGTTGATCGAGTTTTATTGTAATGTCTGGCTGATCTCTTCGGTGAATTCTTGAACAATGTAGATAAGATGTTCCAATAACCACGAATCGAGTTTCCTCTTCATTGCCTTTCCAGTTAGTTGTTTTGAAGGAAGCTGGGAGCTGATTGTAAAGTCGTGCTCCCATTGTTGAAGGTTTCTTGTCTTGATGTTCAATGTCTGACTGGTGGTATCAAAGACACATTCCGGGTATTGTAGCAATGTGGTCGTGTTACCTTGGGAGGTCCAAGCTTGTCCACATGTAGAATGGGTTCTTGGATATATATTGTTGTGACTGTCTTTATTTTTAGTTGTTTGAATGTTGGTCTACAGCTGTCCCTGGAATCTAGATTGGCTAGAGATCTTACAGCCGATTTTTGTATTTTCAGCACTCGCTTCAGGTTTGCTGCTGAAATACTGCCCCCTACAATGATTCTGTACCTCAAGTTGGTTTCCATAAGTGCATGGTATGCGATTTTAGCTGTTTCCCAACTGCTTACACTTTTTATTACATACGTGACAGTGCTTAGCTTCTTGCAGAGGCTGTCAATATGTGGATTCCAGGTTAGTTTAGCATCCAAGGTTAGACCCAGAAGCTTGGTTTCTTCTTCGTTATTTATGTCAGGCAGCACTGGAATTTGTCCTCCACTTCCTCCAAAGTTAATCTGCTTCGTCTTGGATTGATTTTCGGCTAGGTCATTTGAAGAGCAGTAGTCATAGGTCATATTTAAAGCTATATAGGCTTTTATGCTGAGGTCTTTGGCAGTTTCACTTTAGAGCAGGAGGGTTCTGTTATCTGCAAACATAACTACCGAGTTGAAGTCTGTTACATAGTAAGGGAAGTCATTGGTCAAGAGTATAAACAAGACAGGGCCGAGCACAGATTCTGAGGGACTCCCCTAGTCATTGTTTGTGGTTTTGATCTGACTGTCTGTGTCAGTGCAGTTGTGTGGTTCAGCTCCACTAGTTGGCTTCGTCTTGTGAGATAACTCTCAAACCAGGTTTTAGGAGTTCCTGTTATTCCCAGACCTTCAAGTTTTTTTAGAATTATTTTGTGTCCTATGCAGTCAAATACCTTGGAGTAATCCAGTAGTAATGCTGTTGTGAACTTTCTGTCGTCAACATAATCTATTTCACCTCACCTTTATGTACCTCTCAAGCTAAAATCAGTTTTAACTTAATACAGTTTCATATACATTTTTGAGTCTTTTTAGGTTTAATCAAGTGATTGATTACCACTACAATTACCATGCTCTTTATATAAATACATTTTGTAGAATGTAATGAATGTGGTGTTATTTTTATTTGACTCACTATAATACTGTTTTGAAATATCTTAATCAGCTTTAACACGGAACAACCTAATTTTAGCTGCATGTTATTGTAAATTGTTGTTTGTTATTGTTTTATTCACATTAGAAGCTGGAAAAAATGTTACTATAAGTCCGATTCAACTAGTGTTGTGTCCAATTTTTGTAAGTAAAATAGCAAAATCCTTAACAGAACTGTATTGTTATACAATAAAGTAAATACTATATTTATTGCATTAATATAGTATTCAAGCAATTTAAGCATGCTGTTGAATTTTAAAGTGTAAAAGTACAGCTTATGGGCAATAAATCATTTGTTGGAAGTAAGACCAAATTTTATAGTGTCAGTATTAGCATATTTAAAATTTCCTAGGCTAAATTCTGAAAGGAACTTTATTTCATGATGTCATGGTTAGACAGTGTAACTCAGTAGCTATAACTTAAAACATTATCAGTGTATAATGTACTAAAAATTGATAAATGGCCTTGTTTATCATTGTTTCGAGGATTTTCCTTGTTTAGATTCAAGGTCATTTCGAAAATGATTTAGTTTACTAAATGATGGGTTGTGTAATGAGGTTATTCCATATTGCAGTGTGTTTATCAACACAATAACTTAGAACCCAACTTAGCATTATCAGCGTCACCTGCTTCGTTTCATTGCTACTAACAGGCTCTTTCATATAATAGTTAACCTAGTACAAGATTGCTAGTGTACAACAGTTACCCTACTACAAGCATGCTCGTTCATATGAAAGTTGCATTAATACAAACAAGAGTAAGAAGGTTCTTTCGTACGACAATTCCCTTAGTATATCTGGCTTGTATATGACAGTTGTCTTACTACAAAATGGCTTGTTACAAAAGTTGCCTTACTATGAGAAGGCTCGTTCTTATAATAGTTATCTTACTACTAGAACATTCGTATTTGGTAGTTGCCTTGTTACAAGCAGGTTCTGCCATAAACAGTTACCATAGTAGGAAGAAAGCTTATATATAACAACAGTTCCCTTACCATACCTGCTTGTAGTGATCATTACTAATTATCACCCAATTGTCACACCTACATACCCTATTACATATTTCCAGGAGAATACAAAAAAATGATAGGCGCGAGTGACTCGTAAGCCTTATTGTTTGCTCAACATTTTTAAATTAAAGAAATTAAAATGTTCCTTAATTTTTTAAATAGTGGTATATTCAGTTCGACAAGTAGGATTAAAACTCGTAATAGGACAGTTTTTATAACGAAATTTAGGCTAACTGTAATTTATCTATTTTCAAAGTATGAAAGAACTATCCAGTTGTTAAAAATTCTCAAGTGTGTCTCATCAGTTGCTGCTCTTCTAATTTACACATTATTTTTTAATTACATTTTTATTGTAATAGTTATTGTAATAGGTGATTATATGTATTTAAAGGAAATTGATTATATAACACATTTAAAATATAATTTACTTGAGTTAATTTTTATGTAGTACATAAATATCAGAACTTAGGTCCGTTTTAACACTCAATAATGTGGTAGCATTTCTAACCGTGTTCACCAGCTGATTATGTTTACTTCTTTTTCTTATAGTGCTGAGTGCAATGTTGATTGGTAAAACTTAGGTTAAGTCATTGTACTGATGCAAAGTAATAATACAAAATGAGTGATTCTAGCAATGACAAGTTAAATGAGTATTTAACTTATACCACCATTTAAGCTCATTTCCTGTTTATAAAGCACACTAAACCTCTGACAAGAAATTTACATAATTGTCATCTGATCTATACCTTAAAAACGAATGATTTATTATAAGATGAAATACCATCACACAATTGCCAAATAAAGAATATTTAATTAGCTTTTTAATTAAAATTTTTACCTAACATTTGGAAATTCTCAAATCGACCCTTGTTTTTGTGTGTGAAAATAGTTAGTTCTCACTTAAACGATACAGCAAAAGAGTTGTTACAAGTGCAGAGTTAATTGTTTACAGAAGTCCCACTAAAAAATTCACGCCTGCTCATGAAGCTACCCAAAAGAGTAAAGAAAATGAAAATATATTATGCCTTGTATTGACTACATGTAGAATGTTAATTTGTTTTCATGCAGATTCATGAACAAAAATATTTTATTCACACCAACACGGTGAATGTGTTTTGTATTTTTAACACTAAAACAATTTTAGCACAATAATACACCTACCATGAGGGCCAGGCTCATAAACGACCCAATGCAGTTGCTTTATTTCCTGTTCACTAAAGTACAAACCATGTAACAGAGACAGCTGAGTTACATCTTTTCTCGGATAAGATAAAAAACCACACTCTGTCAAGAGTTTGTCTTGCATTTAGACACATGCAATTTTAAAGCTATTAAACAGTTTTCTCTGTACGTGGTCACTTTAAAACTCATGTGACTGCAAGTTTAGTGTAATAAAAAATCCCATCATGAAATGTGACCGTATCTATAAACCTAGTGAAATTAACGAAACCATTGCTAACGCTGGGAAAAGACATTCAGGGACAGATACGCTAGTTGATAACAAGATGATCACTGGGTTTTCTATTTGATGGCCCTCCGTAAGAAAATATAAATTTCTTTGGAAACCAGGCTCCATTCCAGAAATGAAATATAGCAATTCAGTATTTTATAATATCATCAAGTACTCAAGATCGAAACACGCTTTGAAACTCAATAAACTGATATAGTATCCCTACCTAGTTAGGGAACATGTCCTCAAGGAAAAATACTTATCAAAAAGAAAAAGATTGAAGGCTTAAAAAGAGTAATGCTGTAGGCTATATCACTGAAGAGCACAAATACTTTTTCAACTAACTTGTACAATGGCCAGTAATTGATGTCCCTATTGATGATGATAATGATGATGATGAATAATAATTATGTTTTTGTAATGTAATAGTATTCACTTCTTAAACTTTAGTTTGTGTTTGGTAACTGATATTATACATTATTTAATGAAACTCTGCTATCTTTCTAACCAAAACACTACCTGAAATAAATGTATTGAGTGTTAAAAGGGACTTAGTCAACAAGTTAAATATAATTTTTTTTCTAGTTTACTGTAATGAACTGAATTTCAAAAATGCATATAATAATGCAATTTAATGCATGTAATGTAATGTTGGTTTATATATCTTACTTCATTGTATAATTTTATTAAATCGTTATTACAAATTTGAAAAGAATTTAAATAGTTTTCTCAAAACCATGAAATATGACTAGGTACCTTTTAAAAATCACCCATTAATTTATGGAATATCTACTTCTTGTGTACTGCGAACTAGATATCGCTGCCTAGTTAATCTGTTTTTCGAATTTTCAAATAAGCGTGTTTTTTTTTTATTTTTTAATAATTATGTATTACCTATAAACACGGTTGCTCCCAACAGACACTGAGTTTCTAGTAGTGTAAGCTATATACATTGCCCCTTACATACGCACATTTCCTGTATTATTAATTTAATATATATGGTGTTCCTTTGTGCGTTTTAGTTGTAATAGTTCTAAAATGGAAAGCATAACGTCAGAAAGACTGCTTCATTCACACCGAAGCAAATAATATTTTTATATTACAATAGTACAAGAATTGGTTTCAGATTAATACCTTCTTTAACAAAGCACCTGAGAACAATGAGAACAATAATGAAGGAGTCGGAAAGGCTTTTGTTGGATTATTATTGGTGATCAATTGGAACCAATCTATAAACGCTACCTTCAGGGAGTCTTCTTTCAATTTCATATTTTTATTTGCATTCAACGTTTTTGTTATGGAGTTCAGTTATCTTGCATAACTGTAAAAAATCTATTTTTTGACTGAATGTCACTCACTGATGGGTTTTTGGATTAGTGGCGGAGGACTGAAATGCCGACTTGAAAAGTCAACTGATTCCAAGTCTATGGTTTGCACTTCAATTCAGCCAAATGTCGTTGCAACCAGTGCTATCACTTTGGAATGAGAGGTATGGTCACACCAACCAAAAACATTAGTCAATTAAACCAGTAAGCATTTGAAGTTAAAAATCTTCCTTTACAGACCCAAATAAATCTGATCCAAACAGAGTGCAATTTAGGTACAAAGTTTCCAGTATATGGAGTCATGTCGATATAAGGAGGTTCTTTTAAAACGAATGGCATTTTAATTGATAGCACTAATCGTTATTAAAGAAAAACTGTCAAAACAAATTCAAAACTTTTTATTGAACTACCTGGGAATTGAACCAGTGACCTTTCGGTTAGAGAGCCACAGATTGGGTGGAGGTCAAAAGAAAACAAAACTGACTAATGGGATTCCTTTTCTCCAGGTGAAGAGTTAGACAGGCTCCTTAGTCTTAACTTCTCCTGGTAAAACTTACATTCTTAAATATTTACATTTACCTTTTTCTCTCCGTTGAATTCTCTGAGTTTTTAACGTTTTTAAACATCTGTGAAAATAGCGTCATGTAGGAAAAGTTACTGTAACTAACAATAAGTACTGTGAACAACGAAGGCAAACACAAATTTGACAGGAGATGTCAGCGTAACACTGTATTGTTATCTTCTTAACAACATGGTGCTGTAGTTTGGTGACATGATGAAGACCACATGAGTGTCAGATTTTAAAGATGGTTCACTCCTATGGCATAGTGTATTGGTATCGGATTTTTAATATGTCTGATTGAAGCCTTTCGGTTTTTGGTATATTTGTTATAGTAAAGGGATGGAATCTGGCGTTGAAGATGAAATTTCAGTAGTCAGCGGTGTTCAGTATTGAGGGATATGCTTCCCACCCTCAAACTTCTCAAGGAAATAAAAAGTCTAACAAGAATATACTAATACAATTAATATACGAAATACACTAACCTTCAAAACGTACATTTCATTTGAATTATTATAATTTTGAAAGACTAAAATACAACACACGTAAACAATTAATTTAAGAATGGAACATTTAGCTTATATCTCTCAAGTGTGGCTCAGAGCGGGACAGAACCCTGACCGGTGCAGCGCCAGCGGCGGCCGCGGCAGGCGGAATGGCATGTCGAATCGTTATACTTGGAGGCAAATAAGAATATTCATAATTAATTAAAGACTCACCGTAGCCTAGAGGTAAAGCTGAGGTTTTAACCGAGAGGTCATGGGTTCAAATCCGTAGAAGGGAGAACATGGGGTTGGACTGTTTCCCCTTAAAATCGTCATTACATTTAGTTAAAATGCTATTTGAATAGAAAGTGTATATTGGCTGAGCGTTAGCGAAGCCTATCATTAGAGGAGTTTGAAAATCTAATGTCGGTCTGTCTACACGATATCTCGAAAACGAACTAACTTATAAACTTCAGACTGCATTAAGTTTCATTTCAATATAGGCAATACTAATGATGATGGTGGTTTATGTCACTCCAAGGATTTGGCTGGAAAATTAATAAATTTTCCCATTATTTATTAATAAATAATGAGAACTGTCATATGAGAATTTGATTTATATGTGACAAGCTTAGAGTAAAAAGAAAAATAATAGAGTGAACATTCAATATTAAACGTCGGTGACGATAATTGTTTCAGCCCAACAGTACTACCTTCCCTAGCTCGCTGTAACTTTTGTTCTTTAAACTCTGCGATGAAAACTAACTTAAGAAAAAATGTTCTTACTACATAAGAATGAGTTATATGATGGCACATGTCCAGCCATGTAATTTGGTTGAGCGTCATTGTTGTCTATCTGTCTATGTATCCTTAGGAGACACCTCAAAAAATTAGCTTCCGTTTTGAATTGTGCATGCAACCTCACCGAAGACTGTTACACAACACGTTGTGTAGCGTACTCCTGCCTTATAATAAAATTGGGACATCAATTTAAATCTGATCCATTGCTTGCTTCGCTTTGATGTTTTTATTACACCTTTGAACTCGATCAGAGGTATTTGCAGAGAACCGCCAATCGTATTAAGAAGAATAAGGAAAGTAAATAATGGGGTTGGTTCACGTTATCCATCTCAACATTGAAGACAGGTATGTAGATAGCTACATTTACTTTACTAAGTAGATAACGAGGACTATGTATAGTAGTAAACATTAAATCCATTTAAAAATAGATCGCAAGTTTTGGTTTATATTTTAAAACCTGTTGTATTTTTAATGAAAATGGGATGGTGGACCTCTAATCGTGCATTCGCCGATGTCAGCAGCTTGCCAACGTAATCAAGACCAAG
This sequence comes from Homalodisca vitripennis, assembly GCF_021130785.1. Lineage (NCBI taxonomy): Eukaryota > Metazoa > Arthropoda > Insecta > Hemiptera > Cicadellidae > Homalodisca > Homalodisca vitripennis. The sequence continues at coordinate 148,229,128 of NC_060208.1, forward strand.
ATACCCATTGTTCGGACTCAGGTTTAGGACTTCCTATGTAGGTTATTGGGTTAGTAATGACTAATGCTACAACAGTCGGTCTTTAGCTAGTACGAAATCTGCTTCTAGCTATTTGTACTCTTCATTCAGCTGCTACTACAGAAATGTAATATGTAAAATGTTCTTTCGAATCCCAACAATTTGGTATCTATTGGTGGGATGGAAGTAATTTGAGAAAATTCACAGGCTGGAGGATAGTCCCCATGTTAATGATACCTTTACCGAATTGTTAAGGTGTACCTATATAATAATGAGACCAATTTGTAACCCGTGATGATATTTCTTGGAAACGTTACTTCCACCACACCCAAAAGTCGCTTAGTTATGAAACGCAATAACTTCAATCATTGTAGCTCTGAATGGGGGTTATTATCCAATTCAAAAGAATATATTGAATCGCGTTGCCTGTAATTTTTGCAAGAAGGATGCTAATTTTTGAGCTCTTTCTGCCAGTCCAACGCCACATACCGGTTTCATAATTAGTAATGAACTGAAAATACATGTATGTATATATATATATATATATATATATATATATATATATATATATATTTATTTATTTATTCTTATTCTGGGTACATAAAAATACAATAAAATCAGCCGGGAGTGCAAGTATATCGTAGAAAACACTATAAATCTCGACGACAGAATTTGTTCGTACCAGTATGCTGACCGTCTGCGCTTACCTTGTAATTGTTTAACATTTCCTTGATTAATGGACATAGGTAATGCAATATTTCGTGGTAGTTACCTCATACAAAAATATTTGTTTGCTCTTTATTAACAGGTAATACAAAGATTCCAAGTATTTAACTGTATTTTATTTGTATTGCGTAGTAGCTGAATTGCGAATCTCTTAAGTTGGTGGGATCGATTTTGGGTTTGGCATTTTTTTTCTAGAAACGTTTGTCCACAAGTTACAAACTACTAGTTAAAGTAAGGTTAGGACATATAGAGTCCACCGACTGTGAATGTTTATCAGCAGGCAAAAACAAAATGGCTACTGAGTGCTGCCGCTGGCGGAGAAAACCCGAACCATCACTGCCTGTTCAGGAGCATAAAAAGCACTATTAGTTTAAATGATATAAGACTATCTATACCCAGGGGTAGGAACATGACGAAGTAGTGTACGTACATACGATACGCACGGGCTGGGCAAAAAGAATCAGTGCACAAACAATATATATGGTAGCGAGGCCCATAAATGGTGACATGTGTTTGGGTCTTGGATAAATGTCAAACTTTCTGGTTTGGAAGCGAAAATGTTAATTATAATTGTTCTCCATATCGGCAGTGAGTTTTCTTTGGGATGTATTGTGACAGGCATTTTTATGTCTTAATCCTGTTACTTCTTAGAACCAACCGTTTTGCAAGATTCTAGAGGTTTAGTATCCGGAATTCCTTCGTTCTTGACACTCTGAGAAGATGTTTTTATTGCACTTGTATTCGTATGGACTTACTTACATTCCGCAGTGTTTCAAATAAACGGATGTTGCGTTATTTTACTTCTTTCAGTAGTCTCTAAGCACTATTATAATGCCCGAGTTATTCAGTTTTAAAACTAACTAGACTCCCAAGAGTCTGGAGTAACCAGGTGTGAGGGGCATTTCAATGAAAGGTTGAAATTGTTGCGTAAATGGGATAACCTCAGTACTGTAACTCGCTGTAAAGGAGTACAAGCAGACGCCGCCTAGTTCATGCCATTTACACCTTTAGAACGCCTTTTCACCGATTTCCTGTAGATAGTGTAATTTAATTTGATTTAACCATTATTATTTGTTGGTCGAACTGCGTTCAAGGATAAAGAATATATCCACAGTGAGATGACTACTACTTTCGTCACTCATTGCAGAATATAATTGCTGTTTGATCACTTCAGGCAGTAGCGTAGCCAGAAATTTCGTTCGGGGGGGTCCGAAACCGGGGGATCCGGGGGACGTTTTGTGTGTTATTTGCCAATGAATTCACTAGTAAAAGGTAAATACCAAAAATATGGAGCTTTAGTAACACGCCTTATAGAAAGTGGAAAGATGTAATAGGCAAATTAAACTCTCACAGCAACTCTAGTACCACAAATTTTCTTGTATAGCTACAGAAACTTTACGAAGTTCGATTCTGGCCGAGTAGAAGGCACCAAAGTGATGTTGGATTCACCGGATAAGAAAAAAGAACAAAACAGAGCTTCACTCAAGCGTATAATTGACACAACTATATTATGTGGAGAAAATGAAATACCCACTGACGGCCGAAAACCCTTTAGAAAAGGACGGCAATTTTCGAGCGTTGCTCGGGTACAGATCAAACTAACGGTCGGAAAATGCACCGGAAAAATTGTACTAATTAGAAGTTTGGCTACTTTGGATTTTACTGATTGAGGTATTTATGAATGACTTATAATGACGATTTTTGTATCATAACACTTTAGACGAATATATAATTATCGGAAAAAATAAAAAAAAATCACTTTCTGTCGGAAATAAAATACACCTGAAAAACACTAATGATTAGAACTTAAACTACTTTGGACTTCGGTTATTGAGGTAAACGTGGTATTTTTGATTGAGTTAGGACGACGATTTTATGTTATCATTAAACTGTACTCGACTACCTATATAATTATCGAGAAAAAAATCACTTCCGGTAGGTAAATACCGAAGATAAGCTCTCTACTGATTCAAGTTTTGACGATTTTGGATTTTACTGGTTGAGGTAAAAGTAGTACTTATAATTATGTTAGGACATTGATTTTAGGTATTCATTCAACGCCGACTAATAAATATATAATTATCAAGAAAAAAAAACAAAAATAATCACTTCCGATCGGAATATACTAAGGAAAATGAAATAATACCCCAGTCAGTGAAATCCAAAGTAGTCGGAACTTCTTATCAGTAGAGTTTTTCCGGTGTATTATGCGACCGGAAGTGATTTTTTCAATTTTTCTTCTATAATTATATAGGTATTAGTCGGCGTTCAATTGATACCTAAAATCAATGTTCTAACATAATTCTAAGTACCACTTTTATCCCAACGACTCAACCAGTGAAATCCAAAATTGTCAAAATCTGAATCAGTAGAGCTTTTCCTCGGTATTTTCCGACCGGAAGTGATTTAATTGTTTTTTTTTCTCGATAATTATATATGTATTAGTCGGCGTTGAATTAATACCTAACATCACCGTCCTAACATAATTCTAAGTACCACTTTTACCTCAACCACTGAACCAGTGAAATCCAAAATCGTCAAAACTTGAATCTGTAGAGAGCTTTTCTTCGGTATTTACCGACCGGGAGTGATTTTATTTCTCGATAATTATATAGGTACAGTGTACATTTTAATGATAACAAAAATCGTCGTCCTGACTCGATCGAAAACACCACGTTTACCTCAATCACTGAAGTCCAAATTAGTTGAAGTTCTAATCAGTAGAGTTTTTAAAGTGTACGGTATTTTCCGACCGAAAGTGATTTTTATATTTTTTCCCAATAATTATTTACACATTTTAAACTGTAACACCTAAAATGACACCTAAAATCAACGTCGTAACTTAATTCTAAGCAGTCATTTTACGTCCCTAAGACGAATTTGAATGAAGTGGTCGCTAATTTAAACTGTTCGCCGTGTTACGGTTCAGGTTACTTTGCGACGTCACGTGATCGCGCCCTATAGAAATACCGTGATTACACTACACTATCCGAAAGGCCGAGCCCAAAAGTATCGTTTGATACTTTATGATTTAACGAAAGTACAATTATATTTTTATCAAAGGTCACTTCAATCAATTAAATCAATCAATTTATTGTTTGTAGACAAGAGTAATGATAACTCTCCTTTTTTTCTCCTGCTCCATGCTTTATTTTTTAATATGTCTTAAAATTTCGGGGGGGGGGTCCGGACCCCCTGGACCCCCCCTTCGCTACGCCACTGTCTTCAGGTTGGCATAGACTCTTCAGAAGTCATCCTACGACAGCTTCAAGTATTCAACTTGATTAAGAAGCTTATAAGGGGGTGATGAAATTCGAGCAACTTTTATTGAGACTCGTTGTTATGAAAATTTGAATTTTGATAAAATTACAAAGCTATTTCCATGTCTATTTAATTAAATTTTAACTTCTTAACCATGATATTTGAATATCAGTACGGTAGTCTCAAAATACTGTAAATATTTTACTTTATTTTATTTTTACCTGCTTAAATTTTGTAGACTTGAGATTTTAAATATTTTTCATTCCATTTCTTATTGAGTACGCACTTCATAACTGCAACATAAAGACTAGTTACGAATTTGAAGACAGTTAAATAAGTACTTAAATGTACTGTATTGTGGAATTTAAAGTAAAAACAAATATACGAAGTTTACCCTATTACATTTTCTATATATTATATAGTAAAAAAAGTTATAACTGGTGGCACTGTTTTATCTATTAGGAATAAATATGGATTATATCATTAAATCATGTATTGAAAGAATGACTCAAGGAAAGTTCCGGCACTATGGAATGGTACTATTGTTTGTTACATTGTTTACGTAATAGCTGTTAGCTCGTCTATCTCAGATTTAGTCTTCTAGGAAATCACTGATGTCTTCCAGGAAGACTCATTTGTATAAGACTAACGACATGTACTGATTATTTGCTGTCGCATTCAAAGGGTAGTAGGGAGGGGGAAGCTGAGCACATTAGCCAGGGGGTGTGATATTTTGACAGTTACGGTCCATTCCGACCCTTTATTGTTCCTTCACAGCTCGTATTTTCCTGCACACGCCTTCTGCAGTGCGCATTATCACCTGTTTTGTTGATTACATGTCAATAAACTCACCGTTGTATTAGTTATAATAATATATATTATTGGTGTCAGACATTTACAATAAATTGTTTAGCAAAGGTTAATTCTCAATTACAAATAAGCTAAAATTTAGCACCAACTCATCCAGTTCACCACACAAAACTACATTCATTCAGCTTCCATTCGCTCGCCAATTATTTCCTTTTTCAACACCAGGTTATCTTTCTCCGAAATCATAGTTAAGAAGACTTTTCATTAACTAGCTGAATCACTAGTTTCAAACGGAGTGGTTGAAAATACATTTTTTCAAGTTAAAATTGAATTACTGAGAAAGATACTGTCTGTATAAAATAATTGTACATATAAACAACTTGATAGATTTATATCTAAATAAAATATACATAAAAATAATATTTAAATAATTATCTGAAATTATATCGCCCCTTATTATATTTATAGTATTACAGGTATCCATTAAATTTATACATTTATTACTATTTATATATTGATTAAAATATTATACTATTTTAGAGATATGTTTTAATTCAATAGAAATTAAAATAACCCTGTTTACCTAAAAATAAAAAAGGAAACATTTATCATTGGCACGGTTACATATGTGAGTACTTAGGTTAAAAACATTCTAATAAGATTCAAATAACAAGGTTCAAGCTTTGTCTCTGTCTTATAAAACATTTTGCTGTAATGTTTTCTATGCATATGTTTGTATTGGTATTACAGGTTAAAGTTTGCATTTTATGAAGGTATTGAAACGTGTATACAATATACTAATCTGGACTTTTTTCGTGAAACTTAATTGGTTTGATTTTACATTTTTTGAGAATCGTAACCTAGACAGAAGATTTCATAAACGATACAAATATAAGACACGTGTGAACACGCCAAACAGTTTGTTATTCGTAATATAGCTCACGCTTTGACATATGCTATTTTAGTACAAAGGATCTTATCTTTGGCCTACACGTCGAATAGCTTAAGGTTTCACTGTAGGTTTATATTATAACAAGGGACTGTGCGGTTCTTTTTGGAGCTCAACCTCTGTAACAATTTTAAAGCCTCAGCGGCCTCACAGTGTTCCTTTTAGAAATTAGCGTGAGCAAAGTCCTAAAACATCTTTTCAAGGGTTGTAAGTGTTGCATTTTGTCACAAGTAATTGAATTAATTGTTATGCAGATTTGTAAATATTATACTGAGGAAATAGTTCGAAGTTCTACAAGAAATGAATTGTGGCATTTCATTTAAATTTTGTCAATTTATTATCAATAAAATTATATTATTAATTTATGAGACTGAGAATGGTTTAATACAAATAATATCGATCAATGTAAACTAAATGTGAGCCCAGTACCACATAGCTCCATCCATGTTAGTGATATTTTATATACTTAGTTTTACATATTTAAATTTGTTTTATCCGTTTTAATATTATTAAGAATTTTTTAGCTACTTACAAGAATAAGTATTAATTTATTATTCACTTAATAAACAGTTTTGTTTTAGGTACAATTCAATCAAAAATTGTGACGGATCTCACTGAATCTTCTTTGGTTACTTAAAACTGATCAGTTTAAAATTAAAATTTTTGAATTGAACTATATGCTTTAACAGGCATTGAAAACGATTTGGAACTTCTATTCTGTAGACAGTATTGGACAGGAGTTTGCTGTGTCAAGTAATACTGAGAGTACTAAAATATTACAAGAAATCATAGTACGACTGTGAAGTGAATTTTTACCACTTTTATCATTTATGTTGGACTGCCCAAAATAATAGACACTGGTCGTTTTCTGGTAAATGTTCCAAGTACAAGAAAGAACTACGTTTAAGTATTCGCAACAATTTTCCAGGAACGGCGAGGAAAACTGCGTTTTCCTTTGTCACATATTTCTTACAGTACTTTGATACATTATGCATACGTGTCGTTTATAGGCCGCTTTGTCCTCTTTGTACATAATATCGTCCTCTTAACGTCTTTGGTAGACAATATTTACCAGTTTTACATATCACTGTGATAAGATAAAATAAAACCAACACGCATGTAATTTAGCGTTTATTTGTTAATGGGTAGTTTGTGTATGTTTGCAATGCGGACATGGAAATGTATATTTTTGAAGTTAGTTCTGCATAAATATTCTTTAAATATTTTGTCTTAATTTTGCATGATGAGAGAAATTATGTGCTAACGCACGCACCAGGGCCTGACCTTAAATTGAAGCACACAAGAAACAAATCCACACGTCAAGTATCGGCTTCATTCATAAGTTTAATAAAATGTAATTTTAACCAAGAAATATATTATTTAGATTTACGTTATAATTTGGTCATAATAACTCTGTCATAATAATTCAAACAGTGTTTACAATACAGTAGTTTCTATAACAACCTTTAACGTACAAATTAATTCAAAACAAATAGTGAACAATATTGAGCACTAACCCGTAATTGGTATTACAAGTGAAAGGCATGCATTTGTTTATAAATTTATTGGATTAAAATCTATGGATTGCAAGAGAGTTTTGGGTCGAAACTAATTAAATGATTATATGAGCTAAGTTGTGTAACGAGTGTATGAATGAGATTCACAAATTTTGTAACTTTGCCCTCATTGAGATCTTGTTACGCCAACTAGCTAAAGAGTTGATCGTTGTGATTACAGAAGCGTGCATAGGTGGTACAGAACGTAAAGAGTTATATGTACAAAAATTCGTAAATAAATAATTAGTTGGTTTTAATATGAATAAAGTCAACTGCACTTAACATGTGGTTAAACCAGCATCTGGCCAGGGCAGATCAACAGTTCCAGTTGTGACTCGATCCGTAAAACCCTTTGATACCTGTGCACGGTTCACTATACTTCACATAACTAGAGAATACTTGCCTCCCGATCGTTATAACTTACTCTGCCATCAAATGTTGTATAGCTACAAGAGTTGTGATCTCCTGTCACGATTCACTAAAATACACTACAATGCACAAAACTAGAGTATAGCCTAACTTGATCAGCCGACGGTCTTATTGCACTCTTCATGTAAATGTCGAATCTATTGTATTCATACTTTGTACGGTTGGCAATAAAATATTGTTCGCGGAAGATTTAAAATTTTCCTTATTTTATTAAACTATCAGAGACATTATCCGCAGTTCTAATGATGGGGAACAATGTAAAGTTTATACAATCTTATAAGTAATCTTCCTGTATTGCTTTTACAAATCAAATTATTTTCACACGCTTGTCTTTACACGCATCTTCAGTTCTCAAATTAAAAAAAACTCAAAAACTTTCTTCTAAATGACTCGTGGTACATTGGGTTTCAAAATACCCGTCGTGGCTTTGTTTCCAACATTTTCTAACATCTGTAACACCCTTTGGTTCTCCATAGTTCGGATACATAGATAGGCTTACAAGTAGATAGATAATTTAAAGCGAGATAGAAGTTATGGAGTATCGTAGAAAACTTTATTTTTTTTGTTCTGCTGTGGGAGGATCCAGTGGAGCTAAAGGTCTACTCTAAATTCTTACGGAACCAGTATCGCAATCTCATAAAAGTCACCAATGCATTTATTGGCAGATGATGAATTCCAATTATAGTTATAATTTATTTATTAAGTGCATTGGTCTGGAATTGCTTAATCCATTTTGAAATTTCCATAAGCAATAGTGCGTTTAACTCGTAGTTTGTACAAATAAATGTATTGATAATATTTATATAACTGTCAAATATTAATACAACTGAAACGTAATTTTTGCATTATAAATTTTGATATAAACTAGCAATGTTTCAATATGCGATTAACCCAACAACACATCTTCACCTCTTTAATATTTCAGAATAGTTTTAACAACAGCTATTTTCAACTAAATAGATAGATATGGTAGAAATTGAATGTTGAGGTGTTTTAAATAGCACGCGTCTGTAGTATTTAAAACACATACATGGCCACCAGACACTTACAGCGTGTGTTGAAGCAACAATATGAAAAATTGAACACTAGATACATAATATATCCATGACCACCAGAGCCACATAGCCAATGCTAGAAGGAGTATGAAAGTTGAACACTAGATAAAACATAAATAAGCACCAGAGATACAGAGCCAGTGTTGAAGCATCATTAAGATAATTGAACACTAGATCAAACATAACTGACCACCAGAGATACAGAGCCAGTGTTGAAGCAGCATTAAGATAATTGAATACCAGATCAAACATAACTGACCACCAGAGATACAGAGCCAGTGTTGAAGCAGCATTAAGATAATTGAATACCAGATCAAACATAACTGACCACCAGAGATACAGGGCCAGTGTTGAGCAGCATTAAGATAATTGAACACTAGATCAAACGTAACTGACCACCAGAGATACCGAGCCAGTGTTGAAGCAGCATTAAGATAATTGAATACTAGATAAAACATAACTGACCACCAGAGATACAGGGCCAGTGTTGAGCAGAATTATGAACATTGAACACTAGATAAAACATACATTTAATGACTTCCAGGAACTGTGTAGTTTAAAGTTTATTCTATTTATTCCACGCGTAGTTAATAAATAAGAAGAATGATTCGGCTTTGTTCACGAAAAATAAAAAGGTATAATGCTCAGTGAGGGATATTTTTATAATAAGCAGATGGATGGATGTTCCTGGAATAAGCAGAATCAGTTACAGCTCTGTATTTGTTGGCGTGGGCGCCCTATAAAGATAACAATGAAAGATGCTTCTACGATATCTGGCTTGGCAGCTCTACCAGTTGCTTCTCCGTCTACATTGCTCGCTTTTAATCTTGAATGATAATGACGATCCTGTGTAACTCCGGCCTTTCAGAGTAGTGTGCATTGTGTAACACAGGGTTTGTGATTGTTAAACGTTTTTACTGCTTCTTTAGCAACTAGTATTATTGTAACTTTCTTGGGACCGCTATATAAAATATAAGCCTTGCGTAAAAAATAAACCGTTGCGTTCAATATGAACCATTGCATATAGTATAAGCCGTTGCGTACAATATACGAAATCACTACATACAGCTTAAGCTACTAACTACAGTATAAGATACTATGTAAAGTATAAGGCGCTGCGAACAGTGTAAGCTACTACATGCAGTATAAGATACTACGTACAGCATGACTTAACAACTGGTACAATGAGATAATGTTGATGTCCGTCTGTCCATCCTCCGCCCAAAACCAAACCTCACTTCTTGGAAAGTAAATTTTTGTTAATTTTGTGGTACTCGGTACCTATTTAACGGGAAAAGGTTATGATCACACCTTGTTGCGTGCGAGGCTAAGCCATTGTAGTAGTGAACGTTATAATGAGGAAACGCGATACTTTTGTTTTTAGTGAGAGCCCGAATCTTAACATTATTATAACTTATTATAATAAGTATATAGTCTTAATTAATGTCTTCAATATTGTATTTAGATGCTCCTATAAGCTGGATGTTAAGATCGGGCTCTCTCTAGTGACAAAAGTATCGCGTTTCCTCATTATTACGTTCACTATTACAATGGCTTGGCCTCGCACGCAACAAGGTGTGATCATAACCTTTTTTTACCGAGTACCACAAAATGGACAAAATTGTAATAATAGAGTAATTAAGCTACAAACATTACCTTCTTATTGAAGTTCTAACTAAGTCTTAAACCGTTGATATATATATATATATATATATATATATATATATATATATATATATATATATTGATATATTGTTGATGTATTAAAACTAATAACTAAATACAGTAAACACAAGGGCCACTATGGTTAACAATAATTAATTCCATTACCTCCCTTGCCTTGTTGCGTCGTCGAAACTAATTTTGAGTTTAGTTAGCCATTAATACCAAAGTATTGCAATGTTATTTCACCATGTTATATCTGTAATCCTACTTAATAACTTCACACATAAACCCTAGTTTTATAACCATCAATGCATTCTGCTACTTATCCGACACCCAAAAGAATAATATATCTATGCCACATATAGACTGATGATAACTCTTATCATCGCTATCCGACATTGACCGCATGACCTTGCCTCCTATCACGGCACACACTTCAGAACTAACTATCCTTGCACCGGCCGCTTGAACTGAAGAGCTGTTAGAATAGGGTGAACTATACGTGAAACGTTGCAATTTTTGTCAGTTTTTCTACAACCATTGTTTGAAATACTTTGTTTGGTCATATTTGGAACGAAGTGATATTTCGAGATCCTTGCGTATATATACGTCCTAGGAGGAGGTTCCAGTGTTAATACAATATAAGAAACCTCTTATACGCCCGGCTTGGGGGCGTCCATCATTATCCGAATCTCACCCACTGTTCCCCAACTTATTTTTTTCTGACAATTCGACAATTCTTCGATATACCTTAACTACTCGAACATTATTTTTTACCCGGGAAATGAATTGAACATTTTTATATTGTTTTTATAGTTAAACATAATTTTATATTTATGGCACAGGTTAAGTGTTAAGAAGGACCTATTGCGCCTTATAAAATAAGGAATTGATACATTCATTTAAGATAGATGTTGTTCAAAGTTTCCAGAACTATCTATACAATAACATAAAGCCTCCAGATGGTTGCTTTACGCAGTTTTGAACAGTATACGACTGTATAATATCAAATCAATACAAATATAATTAAACATGTATTGTAACTAAACTAAGTCCACTCATGTGTAGAAACCACTTATAACTATTCTTGTACGGGTGTCTTGACGATGGAGTAGCTAATTGTCGAAAGTGTTACGAGTATATTAACATGCCAATTTTTAAGAATTTTGATGTTCATAGGCCTAATAACTGTATGTCATAACTAACGTTATATCTTTCAGTTCAAACCGTATTGTGGAGAGTGTATTGTCTCATTGGGGGTTATAGAAATTGCATCGCATTAATACACTGACTAAACACCCGGCTATTACAAGATGCTAACATTTGTTTACTGAAGACGGGTGTCTACAACGCGTTGTGAATGGAAAGACTTTGATATTAGTAGTAAATAATCAGCGTTGTACCAGTTAATTGACTTCTAAACTAATAATGCTTCTTCAGTTAACTATTTTTATTACAGCCCATTCAGTAATTATTGCTGTTGACGTAGTATGCAAAGTTAAAAAGTAAGGTTTCAGTTAAAATTTACATTTAAATGCAAATTATTTCAGAGAGTATTAAATATTTAGTAAACTATTAGTAGTGCACAATAAGCATTGATAAGGTTATTATATAAATTTCACCATAAATAGCATCAATGACTAACACCAGTTAACGATTTGGGAAAATTACTATTTTATCGCTGTTAAACAATGCAACTCTACGAGACTTTGATCCGACTGTATTTTTGCGTGCCTACTGCAGAAGGTAAATGAATAAATGAATAAATGATTTATTTCCATATAAATAAGGTAAATATAAAATACATGTAATAAATGGAAATAATGTTGGCCTGTTACTAGTATATGGCCAACATGAGTTCAGTATTTTTTACAAAACATTATAAAGCTCGAGCACGCCTGCATTACTATAAATACAATTTATTACAAATCAAAATAAAAAATCAAAATAAAAAATCCGCAACATCTGTTGCAAACAACTGTGCTAAATTAACCAATTCATTGTTTACAATTTTACATTAAATGCAAGATTTACCATTTAGATTGAGATAGGCTAAGGCTAATAAACGTAAATAAATTTGCAGATATACATGGAATTTACTTGCAAGTAAATATACTTTTTACTCGACTACTTACTTTTTATATATGTTCAGTTTCATACAAGTTAATATTTCCTTCACTGTGTGTGACAAACATAAGAACAAACAGAACAAATTAAGAAAAAACAATGATAGCTTGTGACATTAAGAGGTATACAATTTTTATCTAACTTAAGACTGAATTTAAAAAGTCGATTTCGGCGTTTTGTAATAGCCAAGATTGCATTTGATTGCAGAAACCTTTCAAATTGGTACACATTTTTATATTATTTGGTAACTGGTTGAAATACTTAGGGCCATTGTACCCATAAGCCTGTCTAAAAATAATTTTGTTAACTTTTGGGATTCTAAAAAATTTTTTATGTAAACTTCGAGTTTTATAAAAAAGAGTATTAGTGCCTTGATTTCCGCTTCTGATATAGAACAATCTGAGAACTTTAAATATATATAGATGTTGGATCGGTAATATTTTTAATTCAGAATAGATAGGAAAAGAACTTTCCCATTTTCGTTTTGCCTTAATGATTCGTATAAAATGGTTTTGTGTAACTCTTAGTTTGTCTATTAAGTATTTGAAAGCTTTGCCCCAACAAATTATTCCATATTGAATTCGAGAATGAATTAATGCAAAATACAGTGAACGTATCAAAGACTGGTCACATATATTTCTTAAAAAGTAGAATTTTCTTATATTAAAGGCAATTGACTTATGTAAGTTTACAATATGTTTTTCCCATGTCATATTTTCATCTAATGTAACTCCCAAATATTTATAACTATTCACTTTTTCAATTATTTGACAGTTACAATTAGTTGAAGTATCGGTACATTTAATAGTATGGTATTGTAGCTGTTTGTGGAAGTCAAAACCTCTTAAATCAAAATTAACAAACTTGGTTTTACTCACGTTTATCTCCATTTTATTTATACTACACCAATGTCTTAATTTGATCAAGTCTCTATCAATATTTTCCCAAATAGTATTAACATTTTGACTTGAATAAAATAAGGCGATGTCATCAGCAAACGCGTTGATTTGTCCGCGAAAATTTTGAGTAATGAGATCATTAATGAACACAAGGAACAGATTGGCAGAGAGGACTGCCCCCTGGGGAACACCTATAGCGATCGGAAGAGGTGAGCTCGAACTATTTCCGACTTGTACACACTGATAACGGCCACTTATATAGTTGCGGAACCAGTCCAAGGCCACACCCCTTACTCCCACAGCTGCCAGCTTTTCGAATAGAATATTATGATTGACTAAGTCGAAAGCTTTCTTAAAATCAATAAAGAGCCCAGTTATTTTGTTGTTGTTATTTAAATTAGAGAGAATATTGTCGGTTACTTTGATTAGGGCGTCCTCTGTAGATCTGCCCTTTGTAAAACCAAATTGATGTGCCAGACACAAGTGCATATTTTTTAAAGTTAAAGATAATGTTTACGAGCGCTCTCTTTACGTCAGCTTGAATTTGGGTATCTCGAGGGATGTTTTTCTTTTTTCACCAAACGTGGGGGGAGAGGGCGATCGACGTGACGGCGCCACAGAATCACGTTGGACGATCCAGCACGTGACCTGAGGCCGGAGAGTACTGATCGTCAATGCCCCTAGCCTCGTGCTGGTTTCGGTACCGCACTTCTGGTGGGAAAAGAAAATCATCCTCGAGATAGTACCTAAATTCTAACTCGGATCATGTGAACGCTCTTAAACGTCGACTTTAAATATTTATATTTATAATAGATACGTATAGCCTAATAACAAATAGTAGATAGGGACAGCGCGACTTACTTCTCACCGACATCACTTCCTGTTGAGAGGCAGTAAACAAGAAAAGATCGTTATAAAGACATGTAATTTTCGTAATAAGCCAAATAATGTCGGTTCTTTATAATAATGTAGTTTTTAGGTCCTCGGTTAGAAAAACTGTTAAAAACATAATGGCCTCCGTATAGTACCGTAAAGTATATTTTGTAGTCCAGGTGTCTCTGATGTCGAAACGATGCTAAGATTTCGTTCTGAACTTCTTCGTCGCCGACTTTTTTTATCTCTTTAGACGAATATGACTTCAAATTCCAGGAGTCAAGGCTGTAACAGCGACAGATTTCAGTAAGAGGAAGGTGAATTGGAACTAAACTCAACGTTCATATTGTATCAACCTTCCCCAAGATAGCGACGTTATGTGTAAATTTTACTTTATTATTACACAATTAATATTATTAGTATATCCAAGACTAAATTTCAAAAGTATTGTGTGAATAAATAATTACATTGTAAGATTTGATATTGATTTTATTGTTAGTGAACTGCTTTTGTAGATTGGTTGAGTAGTTTAGGGTTACCGGAGAGGTCCTGGTTGAGCATTGCCGCTGGGTCAACTTTCCCTGGTCTAATAGACCTGTAATTTGTTATAACGCTGTCGGAATTGGCTAAGAGGAAGGTGAACTGGAGCTAAACTCAACATTCACAAGTAATTTTTAGTTTGTCATTCCTCTCGTGGATACTGATGCATTTACAAATGTTTGTAATTCAAAGGTAATCAATCATAAGCTACTTCAGTAGTTCGACGAAATAGGCTGGTGATAATGACATGTTGACATACAATAGCTAGCTCGTATATCCCCTACCCGATAACATTATCACTCTGTTGACATTTCTTGCTGTCCTTATCGGAACCTCTTATCACTGTTATCACACAAGGCAAGTTGCCGCTGCTTTTGTTTCCACGGACCTTTGGGAGTCACGTGTACTACTAGTATTGTGTCGATAGTAACGCCAATAATTACGCCAAGTTGGCAACTGAGCAAAATATTGGACAGAAAATTAATTCCAATATTTGGGGAAGTCAAAATGAAAGGTTAGCCAATAATCAGATTCCCAAACAATGCCAGGGATGATATTGGTTCATAGCCAAGAGTATCGCATCCATACTCGTATTTATATATTATATTATTATATATTTAATAAGGTCACTCTGACTATGAAGGCGCCTTTTGGGATCTCTTGATTTCTTCATTGAATGAATTTATCTTTACCGATATGATTATTAACCTAACTTTGAAACTCAACTTAATGTGAAGTGAAAATAAATACGGAAAGTCCTTATTTTAGGTTAAATAAAAATAGTTTAGGTAGGTTAGGTGTGCACGCCCGAAATTTGGTGTAAAACCGAACCTCTGCCTATTTAAAATGGTTAAACTGCTTTCAGGCAACTCGGAAACCACACGCTGTGGCCAGAAGTCTGACGTGCGTTTAACATTAGGTTCATTCACACGTGACTGATTCGCTAATTGCTGATATCAGCTACTCACCAGCGGTGTAAACCAGCGTGGAAAATACAATTCAGTGGTTGATTCGCTAATTGCTGATATCAGCTACTCACTAGCGGTGTAAACCAGCGTGGAAAATACAATTCAGTGGTTGATTCGCTAATTGCTGATATCAGCTACTCACCAGCGGTGTAAACCAGCGTGGAAAATACAATTCAGTGGTTGATTCGCTAATTGCTGATATCAGCTACTCACCAGCGGTGTAAACCACCGTGGAAAATACAATTCAGTGGTTGATTAGCTAGCTGCTGATATCAGCTACTCCCCAACGGCGTGTACAAGCGTGGAAAATACCATTTAGTGGCTGATTAGCTAGCTGCTCATCTCAGCTACTCCCCAACGGTGTGTACAAGCGTGGAAAATACCATTTAGTGGCTGATTAGCTAGCTGCTGATATCAGCTACTCCCCAACGGCGTGTACAAGCGTGGAAAATACCATTTAGTGGCTGATTAGCTAGCTGCTGATATCAGCTACTCACCAGCGGTGTAAACCACCGTGGAAAATACAATTCAGTGGTTGATTAGCTAGCTGCTGATATCAGCTACTCCCCAACGGCGTGTACAAGCGTGGAAAATACCATTTAGTGGCTGATTAGCTAGCTGCTCATCTCAGCTACTCCCCAACGGTGTGTACAAGCGTGGAAAATACCATTCAGTGGTTGATTAGCTAGCTGCTCATATCAGCTACTCCCCAACGGCGTGTACAAGCGTGGAAAATACCATTTAGTGACTTATTAGCTAGCTGCTCATATCAGCTACTCCCCAACGGTGTGTACAAGCGTGGAAAATACCATTTAGTGGCTGATTAGCTAGCTGCTGATATCAGCTACTCACCAGCGGTGTAAACCACCGTGGAAAATACAATTCAGTGGTTGATTAGCTAGCTGCTGATATCAGCTACTCCCCAACGGCGTGTACAAGCGTGGAAAATACCATTTAGTGGCTGATTAGCTAGCTGCTCATCTCAGCTACTCCCCAACGGCGTGTACAAGCGTGGAAAATACCATTCAGTGGTTGATTAGCTAGCTGCTCATATCAGCTACTCCCCAACGGTGTGTACAAGCGTGGAAAATACCATTTAGTGGCTGATTAGCTAGCTGCTGATATCAGCTACTCCCCAACGGTGTGTACAAGCGTGGAAAATACCATTTAGTGGCTGATTAGCTGGCTGCTGATATCAGCTACTCACCAGCGGTGTAAACCACCGTGGAAAATACAATTCAGTGGTTGATTAGCTAGCTGCTGATATCAGCTACTCCCCAACGGCGTGTACAAGCGTGGAAAATACCATTTAGTGGCTGATTAGCTAGCTGCTCATCTCAGCTACTCCCCAACGGTGTGTACAAGCGTGGAAAATACAATTCAGTGGTTGATTAGCTAGCTGCTCATATCAGCTACTCCCCAACGGCGTGTACAAGCGTGGAAAATACCATTTAGTGACTTATTAGCTAGCTGCTCATATCAGCTACTCCCCAACGGTGTGTACAAGCGTGGAAAATACCATTTAGTGGCTGATTAGCTAGCTGCTGATATCAGCTACTCACCAGCGGTGTAAACCACCGTGGAAAATACAATTCAGTGGTTGATTAGCTAGCTGCTGATATCAGCTACTCCCCAACGGCGTGTACAAGCGTGGAAAATACCATTTAGTGGCTGATTAGCTAGCTGCTCATCTCAGCTACTCCCCAACGGCGTGTACAAGCGTGGAAAATACAATTCAGTGGTTGATTAGCTAGCTGCTCATATCAGCTACTCCCCAACGGTGTGTACAAGCGTGGAAAATACCATTTAGTGGCTGATTAGCTAGCTGCTGATATCAGCTACTCCCCAACGGTGTGTACAAGCGTGGAAAATACCATATTGTGGCTGATTAGCTGGCTGCTGATATCAGCTACTCACCAGCGGTGTAAACCACCGTGGAAAATACAATTCAGTGGTTGATTAGCTAGCTGCTGATATCAGCTACTCCCCAACGGCGTGTACAAGCGTGGAAAATACCATTTAGTGGCTGATTAGCTAGCTGCTCATCTCAGCTACTCCCCAACGGTGTGTACAAGCGTGGAAAATACCATTTAGTGGCTGATTAGCTAGCTGCTGATATCAGCTACTCCCCAACGGCGTGTACAAGCGTGGAAAATACCATTTAGTGACTTATTAGCTAGCTGCTCATATCAGCTACTCCCCAACGGTGTGTACAAGCGTGGAAAATACCATTTAGTGGCTGATTAGCTAGCTGCACTTTCAAACAGTGTAAATATGAACGTTTCGTTCATATCTAAACATGTTATATTTAGATTCAATTTTCAAGTTAAGCCGCACTACAATTGCCATAATCGTACTTTTCTTTTTTTATTTACTGCTTGATAAATTGGTTGGGATTATATTCTGTGAAAATATATTCGTGCAAAATTGAAAGATGATAACAGTTAGATCGACAGTGTGTGATTACAAGGACAAAAACACAAGAATTGTTAGCGGAAGGGTTGAGGAAACCGCCTAATTATCGTCTGTTGCACTTCAGTTTGGTTATAAATACAATGGGAAATGGTTATTGAAACTTGACCGATATTGAACGGCCGCCATTGTGTATAGGATAACTGTTTTAAGAGTCACTGTCAGAAAATAGAGTACTTTGGATAAATTTTCAAAATTCACTATTTTCTGATCGAGCGACAACTAAGAGGTAAGACGAACATATCTACGAAGTTTTATGTATGTCAAACGCTGGATTTTATGTAATAGGTTGTGGTTTATTTAATTTGGAACTTTATGGTTAAATTATTGTTGCTAGCATAATTTTTTTAAATCATATTCTCGATCTTTTGCAATTGATACTGTTGAATAGAACATGTAATTAAAATCGGTTTAGTCAAATTGGATATAGAAAGTTTCAATAAAGAATGATTCACAAAAAGCACTTGCTCCGTCGAGATTCGAACCCGGATATCTCACATACTGGGTTAGCATGTTCTGACGTACTTCTGAACTCACCTATTAAATCAATCTAAGAACGAAACATTTGTCCACCTATGTTTATAGGACAGTTTTTGTTTAACATTATGAATACTATCATCCACAGAAGTTTGTAACACCATTTTCTGATCACCCTGTATATATAAATTCAATACAGATTGGATCACAATAAGTTTTATATATATATATATATATATATATATATATATATATATATATGTTTAAATTAGGAGGATTAAGATCATTACATTTATATCTAAACTAAAACATTTTTATCGACCAAGCCCTAAGGTATATTTGTTATTAAAATAAGCATTTAGTTAAATTCTACACACTGATTTTTTTTACAGATTTTAATAAACTATGTTTTTAAATTCTGTTTTGTTAAGTATAACTTAGCTGACAGGTTTTACTTTGCAATATAATTGTTTATAAGAATTTCAGTATTTTTAAATATAAAATTTCACTTTTGAAATATTCAACTTATTATGTGTGTTATAAAAAAATACGAGTAGTGAAGGAATTGAAAAAGAACTACTTTCAGTTGCAGTTAGATCTTGGTGATAAAATAAAAAGAATGAAAAGTTATTGTTTCCTCAGTTATTGTTTTCTAGAACCGTTATATTTTACTTTGTTCAGCCCTGTACAGTCATATTGTTCCAATTCAGCAACAATGAATTAATTTAGCAAGTTGTTTATTCGGTAGGTAAACTGAAACTGTAAGTCTTACGAATGTGGTCAGGTTTTAAACTAAATTATGGTGAGATCATGGTAGTAAATGGTAATCAATCAATCTAGAAATATTGTATAATATTGTACGAGTTTAAAATTATATATTTATATTCGGCTTAGTCGCTAATTAACGAATTGAGCGAATGGTGGCATTAATGCACTTTAAATCGTAATTACTGAAATATAAAAAAATAATATTTTACAAAAAATTTATGTATTTAATAACAATATTGAGGCCTGTAACGAAGACATTACTAATGTTAAATACAGTAGTTTCAAGCACTAAGTATTGTAATTAGACGTATCGTTGCCAAAACTTCTTTAGTGTGTTATCTCATTTTAACAGAAAATATTGCTAAAGAGAAATCCATACGCCAAACTCTAGTGTTTCCTCCTGAGAATAATAGAAAGATGTACTCGTCAGTCGTACCTGGTCAGTAGTGTAGGTTCAAACAAGACAACGATGGATGTTGATTAACATTTGTTGGAGTTCAGTTAGACCGTGGCTGAGATGTTTCCTTTGTCTTTGTTTATCTTTTCCTCTCCCTCTCTATTCTGTACAGAGGTAAGAATAATCGTCCAGGCTAAAGCTATTGTAATAGGATTAGTTTGATTCACTTGAAATTTTAATACATCTATTATTTATCCCACACAGATCGTAATAAACCTCTTGATATTGAAAAGTATACTTCTTCAAATTTAAATAGTGTCAGCAAGTTTTATTTACCATGTTAGACGTTATAAAAAGCTGTCTCCACAGAGAGTAAAGAGTAAGAAGATTAGTGTGAGAATGATTAAATTAGTTTTAGTGCCTTTTCCACAAGATAAATATTAACTGAAAACATTTATTACAACATACTATAAATGGCTTTTAAATTAAAGAATATGTAGTTAAAATTGTGGTAGATCATTTGAGAAAACTATCTTTTATTATAAAAATGTAAATCCAGTATTTATTAATTAAAATCTTATGTATGGGCACGTTTCCTGGGGGTTATTTAGAATAGGTAGCCATAGATTTAGTAGGCACATAAATTTCCTATAGTATCCAATAATTTGTTCGTTATACATTACGGTTTTAATTAAAGTTTTGTATCCAAAATTATGGTTTAACATAAATTTCTAATATGACTGCTAGAACAACCGGCTGGCTCTCAAGCATCCTGTCAGGCTTTCCCCAAATTGATATTTTTGGAAAATGTAAGCCCTGTCTTGTCTTTGAAGATTTGTCACAAGAATATCTGATAATCTGTAAACTTACGTAAAGCTCTTTTGAGTTTGAAAACCTTTGTTTGAAATAGAGATGGGGTTGAACAAGTCAATGGAAGCTGTGCTTAGGGAATTTCTCCCTGGACAGTCTTCACGTTCCCTCACGAACCGTAGTTGTAGATATTATGTGTCAGATACGTACATATCCTCTCAAATATTCTCTTTTACATCGTTGAATCATGAAAGATTTACAACTTCCACTTCCACAGAGCCCAGCCTGGCCGTAGCGGTTTAAACCTGTTTCAGAGATCACCTACTTTGAAGTAAGCCATACGGTATTACATGTGCTATAGAGCAGCCTTGATTTAAACGGATTATTTCTCGAAAAGTTCCTCTTTGAAATCATGACTGTATGAGCAGACGATTTTACATTCAGATTTATCTCGTAACTTAAAATCTATTTTATTTCAAATATCTTGAAGGTATGTTTGTTTTTGCGAGTTCATCCACTGTTTCTGTGCTGTGAAATGGTAATGGATGGGGATTGTGGTGGGTGTGGAGGGTAGTAGGGCTGGGTAGGGGTCCCACTAAAAAAGGTGAAATAAATAACAAAAACAGTCAAGTTTAAACCTAGTAGGCCTACTCTGTAGTATTTTTTTTTTGGTACGTTTCTCGTTGATATACATCTATATTTGGAAGTCTACATTCTATCCAGATGTTTCACTAGTTATATATTATTTACACCAAAGACAAACAAAAATTGACATTACAGAACTACACTAAAGTCATAAACAATCACGAACATACTATACTCGTTAAAACGAAAATGATGTTGATCAATTAGTTTTGGAAAGTTGTTAATATTAAATGTGGATTTGGAAACCAACATGTTATGTTAAATGCAAATCTAAGCCAGAAATAGTATGTTTTTTTATTATGAAGAATAAGTTATCCTAAAGTTAACAAAGTACTAAGATGTAGACATTTCATGTTTTGTTATCGGCTATTCATATAGCTCTTTTGTAGTTTTTAACGATATCCTAACGTTTGAATTAACATTTTCTGAAATTACATTCATATGAACAGTTTTATTGTCAATCCTCGTACTGAGCTGTCCAGTATGACATCCTGGTCTGTGTAACACGATTGTCAATCCTCGTACTGAGCTGTCCAGTATGACATCCTGGTCTGTGTAACACGATTGTCAATCCTCGTACTGAGCTGTCCCGTATGACATCCTGGTCTGTGTAACACGATTGTCAGTCCTCGTACTAAGCTGTCCCGTATGACAATCCTGGTCAGTGTAACACGATTGTCAGTCCTCGTACTGAGCTGTCCAGTATGACATCCTGGTCTGTGTAACACGATTGTCAGTCCTCGTACTGAGCTGTCCAGTATGACATCCTGGTCAGTGTAACACGATTGTCGAAGATTAAAACAACTGGCCATCGTTAAAACGTTTTGAATGGATTTCACGTATCGTTTTTTGAATAATTTTTGTAATGTTAATTTGACAACAGCGACGACAAACAGTGGTTATAGTTTGTCAATACTTTTGAAAAAGCTCATAACGCAATGTAAAAAGCAGAAGCACATGCCTGATTTGAAATAAATCTAGATAAATCTCTGCACTCTTTTTATGTCCAATACTATATTGTAATATTACATCTTACTAGTAGATAACAGCAATGGTATAATAGAACCAACACGGCAAAACTAATTTATTAATTAAAACCGTTCACTATTTACGAAAACCTTTTTTTTATAATTCGCTGTGGGAACTGGAATTCGTCATCGAAACAGCTTAAAACTGAAATTGATCTATTTATACACCACTGTCAGCATCTGTGAATTTGATGACCTTGGAATATATTAAAATAAAATTGTAAATCCTTTAATTAATTTTGTGGTGGTTAATTTTAAGCTGTAAACTCTAGTACAGATTGACTATATGGTACTTTTATAGCCAGTTTAAAAATATATTGTCATTTGATTCTCTCTGAGAAAAAGATATTCTTATGAAATCCATATGCATTCCAAATATACTGTACCAAAAACCAACGTATCATACGAACAACGAAAACACACGCCTCTTTAACTGTTATCTGCTGTTTTATTCAGGTGTAAAATCCTAAAAAATAAAATTAAACATGCCTAGTCAACAAACAAGAAAAATACACAAACCAAAACATTTTTCAAATCCATCATCAAGTTATAAGTAGCATACATGAAAAATCACCACCCAACAAAAATGTACTGTTGATGCTCACGATACACGCATACCAGAAGTCGAGTTGAGACACCTTACTTAACCTCTTGCTTCAAAATTTTGTGACTGAAGAAGAATATGTATAGGTTCTTGAAACATCATGTTTTTGTTGTAACTCATGACGTAATCAAATCAACCATCGAACGTTATGTACTTTACACAAAAGTCCACTTGTTTACCTTCATTTATCTAAACTAAGTAGGAAGTGGCCTTTTATTTATTCAGTCGAACAGACCATTCATTAAATGTTACGAAATGGAGAATTCTGAAAGTAACAAAGAGGATTCTCAATTTGAATTGTACTTAAATGACTAAATTGTGCAATTATATTATACAATTGATTGTTTTTTTATTGTTATGCAGTTTAACTGCATCATGTTGACAACTACTTAATTACAACCACTTGTTAAGACCAACCAATGAGAATTGTAAAAGTTTACAGGACTTATCAAATGGACGTTATCGTAGCAATTAGTGTAGCTTACTGAAGTACTTGCTGGGTTCACCTTCAAACAGTGGGTATCAGCTGATAAAATACATAAGTAGATTCTCTCTATGTTTAGTATTTCAATGGCATTGCGTAGGAGGCTAACATCAACCTTGCTGTCAGAAATAGGAAGCATAGGGAGTATATGACCTATTTCGACGAGATTGACTTGTAGAAATGTTCAAAATGTATGTTCCTAAGAGGTGCAAATACATAAATACTACATGACTTGTTATTCTATACAAAACCGCAGGTTTTAACATTAAAACTCTTTTTATTAAAAATAATTATCTAATTATGGCGTAAAAATGTGTATTGTTATTGTCTAATTTTTCACTTCTGTTAAAAATATTAGAAATCCTGATCTAAGAAATACTTTAATTTTTTACAATTTTATTTGTGATTGCTGCCAGTCCTGTTTGCTACTAAAATGTCTTCTAACTGATCTCCAAACGCCATCAGAGTATTTAAGTAAATGGGTAAACACCAGTGTTCAATAGTTTACTCTGGACTTCACAAATTTTCATGAAAATAGTAATTGAGTAAGTTACTAACCATGACAACAAGATCAACATAAAGACAAAATGATATTTATGCCATGAAAGACTTTTGACCTGTCTTTACTATTGAATTGAGCTTCACTTCCCCTCGACATGTGAGCAAGGTCTAAACTAAGGGTTTTATAAATCTCACCTCTAATAAAAAATTGTACTATTTAAATAGTTTGTAGTATGAATGTCCTAAATATTTGTTAAACATACCAAGTGCATAGGTTCTGTAATTTTTGCTCGAGTTCTTTCATTTTCTCGTTTCACTCTCGCATCTAAAATATTATATGACACTTACAGTACTTCTTGCTCCTTCGATGCTCCATCAGGACATAACGGGAGTAAAGCAGGTTTAGGTTCTTTGTTGATAATTATTCTAAAATTTCAGTTTTTAGGCTTACGTGGCCGGTGTCACAACATTAAAAAAAATCTTCTGGCTCATATCCTTGGAAACATCGTTTACAACATTTCTCGAGCTATTTCGGTCTTACTGTGGAGAGCCATTCTCAGCTAACAGATGTTTTGCAGGTGAACTAATATTGGCGAAAATACTGTACAATATATGTATAGCACACGCCTATACACGTAGTTAACACATTCACTGCAGCTCTATACTGTATGATTTTGAGAACTGTCAACTGAATTCTGCGACGTAAAAGGCGTTGGTCGCAGTCAACGTGTTAATTAACCTCTGTTGACTGAAGATTGTTGTCCACATCGAGGTCAAAATATTTCGAGAAGACAATCGAGTAAGCAATGTTTGAACGTGGTGTGACCTGAAGACTTTGATGCTAGTTATCAACGATTATTTATTAAATTTGCATGTTCTATGGAACATTGTTATCACAATTAGGATAATCTGAATCAATTCGTAATGGTACTCAACTGTATTTATAGTTGTAAGTTTTGAATACAGTTTTATATATTTAACAGGAAACATTGTATATACGAACTATACAACACCTAATTTACCATCAAAATAATATAACTTGATAATTCATAAATGTTATGTTTGCAAGGCAAGATAATTCGGTTTTGGAGCTAACGCCTTGAAAATTGACTAATGCGAAAACTCATACATCACCTACGTTCGTAAAGATTAGCTCTTAGAAAGAATGTGAAAACCGATACCAACACAACAACAATAACAAAAACTCAAAACTATTAGCATAAATCACATCAACGCCAGAAAAAAGTAAAAGGAACTGTCCACGGTCGAGTTGGCACCACCCCAATAACAAAGGCTGGACCCCGTGAAAATGGGACACCGCCCTGGGCACCTTACCTACCCGCCAAGCGGGGTGCCGAGTGCCGCGCCCTTGGGCAGACAAAGCTTCCTCTGCTCCTCCTCACTCTTTCAGGAGACTCTGATCTGTGACGTGTCGAACGTGTGTCCGAAATGTTCGTAATGAAATCTACTAAGAGAGTGTCTGGTGCGATCGCATCTTCACGGAAACTGAGGAATATGTTCCGAAGAGAAAAGAGGGACAAAAAGGTGAGAGATCACTTGATTGATTCCTATACAATTTAGTTGTTACGTACTGTATTGTACGTACCCTAATTTGTTAAATTTGGAGTATTTTGAATTCTATCAATCTTTAGATATAGTAGCAGCAGAGTAAATTAAGACAATTTAGTGTCATTAAAACAGTTGTTGTAAGATGCTCTCATTTGTTATATAAAAAGAAGTAGTGCACTATTTACAAGTCAGAATGTGTAAACTGCGTAACTGGCCGATTAAAAAAATATGTCATGATTCTCTAACGTTCCTGCGCCGTCTTTTCTCCATGTTAGTTTGTTGTGCTCTCTGTTACATTGTTTACAGTCAACGTTCAGCCAAACACTATTTGGTTGGCTTTTTTTATTTATAAGAGAGGCTCGTTATAACGCTGTAAACACTATTTTACTTCTTTTAGTTAGTGCACACTACTCCATGTTTACCGTTAATGCTACATAGGGCATTTATAACGTTTAAATTAAAGAAAAGTGTAGAGGAGTACATTGTTCAGTATGTGCTTTGTGTCAATAAGATATAACTAAAAAATAAACATGTACGGTTTGTGTTACGATTTTAAAGTCAATACATTAATTATGCAAAGTATTGTTCTGAAAGACCTGAAAGTTACCACTTCCATGTCGTCTCTGTACTCGGCGGCTGACTCTTATGTAACTATTGATAAACGTTTATGTACAATACCCGCCAAAACAAGCGTGGTACCAGCTGATTTATTTCCCTTAGGAAGCTCTGAAACTAACGATTGCACAAAAAACCAGTTCGTGGTCTAATACAAAGCGGATTGGCTCTCCTCTCCCGGACTAACATATACCGGGAACTCGACTGAGGCGGTTGTTGTCTCTGTCAATTAACGACGCCACTGTCAAGTGTCAAGTCGCAGTATGTCCACACGTGTCTGTGTCAGCGGCGATAGTCACATAGACCCTGACACCCCGTCCCCCTCTACGTCTCGACGTGGCGCCTTACAAGGTCATAACAGTACATGTACTTACAGAGGAGCAACTGTCTGTGTCAGCGGCAATACAATCACCTAGACCCTGACACCCAGTCCCTGTCTGCTGCGCCACGCCGTCGCGCCTTACAAGGTCATAACAGTACATGTACTTACAGAGGAGCAACTGTCTGTGTCAGCGGCAATACAATCACCTAGACCCTGACACCCAGTCCCTGTCTGCTGCGCCACGCCGTCGCGCCTTATAAGGTCATAACAGTACATGTACTTACAGAGGAGCAACTGTCTGTGTCAGCGGCAATACAATCAATTAGACCCTGACACCCAGTCCCTGTCTGCTGCGCCACGCCGTCGCGCCTTACAAGGTCATAACAGTACATGTACTTACAGAGGAGCAACTGTCTGTGTCAGCGGCAATACAATCAATTAGACCCTGACACCCAGTCCCTGTCTGCTGCGCCACGCCGTCGCGCCTTACAAGGTCATAACAGTGCATGTACTTACAGAGGAGCAACTGTCTGTGTCAGCGGCAATACAATCACGTAGACCCTGACACCCAGTCCCTGTCTGCTGCGCCACGCCGTCGCGCCTTACAAGGTCATAACAGTACATGTACTTACAGAGGAGCAACTGTCTTTGTCAGCGGCAATACAACCAATTAGACCCTGACACCCAGTCCCTGTCTGCTGCGTCACGCCGTCGCGCCTTACAAGGTCATAACAGTACATATCTTACTCTAAAGCAAGGATCTGTGTCAGCGGTAATACAATCAACTAGACCCTGACACCCAGTCCCTGTCTGCGTCACGCCGTCGCGCCTTACAAGGTCATAACAGTACATATCTTACTCTAGAGCAAGGGTGTGTGTCAGCGGCAATACAATCACCTAGACCCTGATACCCAGTCCCTGTCTGCTGCGCCACGCCGTCGCGCCTTACAAGGTCATAACAGTACATGTACTTACAGAGGAGCAACTGTCTGTGTCAGCGGCAATACAATCACCTAGACCCTGACACCCGGTCCCTGTCTGCGTCATGTCGTCGCGCCTTACAAGGACATAACAGTACATGTAATTACAGAGGAGCAACTGTCTGTGTCAGCGGCAATACAATCAATTAGACCCTGACACCCAGTCCCTGTCTGCTGCGTCACGCCGTCGCGCCTTACAAGTTCATAACAGTACATATCTTACTCTAAAGCAAGGATCTGTGTCAGCGGTAATACAATCAACTAGACCCTGACACCCAGTCCCTGTCTGCGTCACGCCGTCGCGCCTTACAAGGTCATAACAGTACATATCTTACTCTAGAGCAAGTGTCTGTCAGCGGCAATACAATCACCTAGACCCTGACACCCAGTCCTTGTCTGCGTCACGCCGTCGCGCCTTACAAGGTCAAAACGGTACATGTACTTACAGAGGAGCAAGTGTCTGTGTCAGCGGCAATACAATCATCTAGATCCTGACACCCAGTCATTGTCTGCGTCATGCTGTCGTCATTCAAGTGTCTGTAAAGATCCTTAATGTCCTTAATTTCTTTTTACGCTTTTACGTTTAATTATTACAAAATCGGTCATCAGAGATTACAATTTTTGAAAATCCTTGAAGTGATACAGTAATTTTAAAGCAAACAAACGGAAACAAAACCACTTTTCTTGTTGTTTTAGTTTTAAAAAACTATTGTCAAGGACAATAAATAAATTTGTATAGTAAATTAAATAAATTTGTATTGTAAATTAAATAAATAGCATAATAAACGTAAATACATTTTTTGGATAATTAAACAATGTAGAAAGAATGTTTTGACATTTATAAAGTTTCAAATATGCTAAATATATTTTTATTAACGTTTTTATATAGATATCTGTTTTAATACTTATTAATACATCAGAGAAAACTGACATTACAAATATTTAATTATTATTTTGCATGGATCCTTTAACTAAACTTTTTATTACTGGATTTGTAAATCATAAGTATCAGTAATGTATTATTTTAGTATGAAGAGTATAACAGAATAAGAAATAATGATTTATTGAAATTGGTTCAATAGCATTTGCTAAATCAATGCCTGTCGCGTTGTTGACGCTGTTTGACCAGAACTTCATTCCCACATAACTATACCGATAATGTACGAGACTCGGAGGAATATGAAAATAAAATGAGTAAATATAAAAATAATTTTGTAGAACACTATAGAATACGATTATAGAGAAAAGATCTTATTTTATAATATTCTACAATGTAAGTATATTAGAGGTAAAAGATATATTTCAATGTGCTCTGTACCATGAAATAACTATACTTGTCTAATATATTACTGTAATGGGCACATTTGCCACGATTCATATATGTGTCTGTATTACCAAGTTATTAATTTCCTGCTGTGCCTAGTTTTCTTATTAGAGATGTAACCTCGAAAAGTGTTTGATAAATATGTATATAATATTAAACCTTTTTAACAGTTTTAAACTGTTTTATTTTAGTAAAATGTACATTTCGAATTCTGGGAATTCATCTTCAGTTACTAATACTATAGGTACTAACTACATAGGTTAAGTTAAACTATGAAAATAAATAACTAAAACCAAATTGTCATTTAATTAAAGTGCCAAAATTGACAAAAATTTTCAATTTTCAACAGCAAATTTATTATTCGATAGACTTTTAACAATATACATTGATCACATATAAAATTGAATACAGCAAATTTAGCCACCAAGGTAGTTAAAACACATGACAATTTGGTTTTAATTATTTATTTTCATAGTTTAACTTAACCTATGTAGTTAGTACCTATAGTATTAGTACTTGAACATGAATTCCCAGAATTCGAAATGTACATTGTACGAAAATAAAACAGTTTAAAAGTGTTAAAAAGGTTTATTATTATTTAAATAGTTTTCTTAGATAAACCAGATTGCCTTCAAAGGCGTAGGCCTCTATGTTTGAATTCTGGCCGTTGACTTAGGAGTTCGTTGCTGTTAAAAATGGTATTTTGTTTAAATTTGATTTGTTTGGTTGGGTGCAAATTAAATTAATATAAAATTTATATATAATATTTATAAAATTTTATTTGCAGCCAATCAAATATATATATATATATATATATATATATATATATATATATATATATAATATTATATATATTAGATTATATATAGATTGACTACCCTATAACTATCAATAATAAACAAATTTGAATGGTTTACGTGCTCAGACCAAAAACCTTATCCTGTGTATAATTTGGATGGGATTCAAACGTAGTTTAAATTACATGCTTTTTATCTTAGAGTTTTTTAGACAACAAAACAGTAAATAATGAAAAAGTTTTGAACGAAATAACTTTTTTAGTCACACCACTTTTTCTATGACAATAAATAACCTATACGCGGTTCAAAATCTAATATGATCTATTTATGTATTTGTAGTACTTTACTAGTTGGAAATATTTTCAATTCACTTATGTTTTATATGAAATTGCTATTAAAAAAAGAACACATTTGTATAACCTGTGTTGAAACATGTTTAGACGCTTTTAGAATAACTTTTCATAGTGTAGACACTAGTAGGTATAGACTAAGAAGTCATTGCTTACTCTAGTATGTATGTGGTGAGCACTGCGAGTTCAGGTTATCTATTCCACTATAAATACAACAGAAATCTGTATTAATCTTGTAGTTGGTAAAACAATTGTGCTCTGTATTTTGCACTATCCAAAACCAATAGTATTTTCTCTTTCCAACATTGCTTTCAGGTTTCAATACGAAACGCCATCTGGTGATGTCGGTTAATTTACAAATTGTAGGAAGTGCATGCCAAATTCACTGTGGTCATTTTACAATTGTCTAACCAACATTCTCTTTTGTCAGCGATATTGCATGGAATATATGAAAGGTGAAACAAAGAGGGTAAGCAAAACTGGAAATTGTGTTTCCCGTCTTTTTCGTTGCACAATGTGGGAGTTGTAATATACAGGGAGACAGCGTGAGTTCGCAGTATATGTTTGTGCGGGAGCCGCAATATTGTTGGGCTTGTCCAGCGATGTGACAGGGAATGTGTTTATTGCCATTGATCTGCATCAATACAGGAGAAAATAAATGTTAACAAATAATTATTATTATTGTTAAAAGCTAAAAATACTTATTATTTTGCGTTTGGTATCTGAATGTTCACGCTTGGAACTGAATTATTATGACCTAATAGTGAAAGAGTATTGTAATTTGATTATATTTCCTCAGTTTTGATAAGTATACAAAACGCACATTTTAGGTAAAATATATAGAATTCTGCCTATTGCAATCACTCTTACGTGCAGAATAACGCAAGCTTGGAGCAAAATTGCTAATACAGTATATTCAAACCAGAATAGCTGGGCGATAATTCCTGAAAAAAAACCTTGACAAGTGTTTAGCCAATTCCAATAATTCACTAGTTCAATATAATATGTGCACAGAGAAAAATTAAAACAGTTTTACAGTTCTTGGATTACACTCGACAATTTTTGTTCATAGAAAACTTGGATAAAATACCATATACTATATGGTATTTTAAATTCCATATATTATATGGAATTTTATGGTATTTTATATACCATATAAATTGAGGAATTTTAAATTGAGGAACATTATAATTATCATAACACCTGACTGATCTAAACCAAAACTGGCACATCCTTGAAAAGCGTTTGAAAACCATATTAATTCAATTAATAGTTTAAATATGACTGCTGTTTACATTGTGTACAAAGCTTTTCTTTTTATCACTTCTCTATATTGAGATATTGTTGTGTGTCTATTTCAGTAGATGTTTAAACTGGCGGATTTCAACATCTAATGAAATAGACCATAAGAACACAAGCAATCGTCTATTTAAGCAAGTAATATAAGTTGTTTGGAAAGAAATATGGTTTTATAACTATCTAGACCTTATGTAAGGTTTAAAGGCAGTGGGATACTAAACTATTGGAAAGTGTATGTTTAAATTGTAAGAAAAAAAAACAATTACAAAACTGATGCTTTATATGAACACACAAAACTGTTAATCTATTTCCAGTCTGATATTTTAAGATGACAAGCACAAGTAAAACTAACATTTTTCTGACTGCCAAATGGATGTACATGTAATACAGTATGTGAATAATTGTTTTCATAACTAGAAGCAAAAGTTGTTTTCGATCCGCAATCGTCTTTTACATAAATGTGATAAAAGCATCTTAAAACACTTTTAGTCCATGTTATGAACTACATTTCTTATCATTCGGAAAACAAAGTCAAAACTTAGACATATATAAATATTAGGTATTAAAAAAGTTTAATTGTTGCAGTTTAATAAAAAAGATTGTTTAGTTGTATAGCTACCACTTGTATATAAATTTCAGAACAACTCAGTAGTATGATATGCATTCAGTAAGTAACGTTGTAGTAAATTGAAAAAAGAAATATCAAACTAGTTAGACATATATTTTTACATACAGTCGTCTAATAGCAATTCAAACAGTATACGGATTTGGGAATAAGAAAGAAAGTTTTGATTACGGGTTTATTTCGTTTTTATGAATCCATTAACAAATTGGTGTTATTGTATGATCAGGATTATTATCTACTGTTTCGTACTTTATATAGACCATGAGGTGTCAATAATACTTTAAGAATTTTAATTACAACCGAATGATGCTTGGTACTGCAATAACTAAGGTGTTCATCAATTGCAATAATTGTGTCAGCCACTTACTTTAACACGTAATTGGCAGATAATCTTGGTAGATAGACCGAATTATATAAAGAAAATACAATATCAATACACTTACTTATACACGTGTATGAAGAACTTATTATGAAAGTAATTAACAGTTTATCAGGGACACTCATTGTGGCAGTGAATACCGACTTGTGCAGTATTTTTTCAATACCGTTCAAGCACCTTGCGATAATTGTGTTGGATTCTCAAGTATCAATACGATACCGGATTCCATTGTTACAATGTTACAAGTCGTGGAATTAATTAATGAAGTAGTCTTATTACAAAACCTTCAGAGGGAATTAATTATCGTTAATTTAATCCTCTACTTTTAATTGAAGACAAGTAATTAAGTTATGATCGGATTTTCAATTTATAACTTTGGACGTATAACGTTTCACCGGTAATGAACAGTGTTCTTGTGGTTACCCAAACTTTCGCTGACGTAAACGCCAATTAGCGTTTTTGAAGCTTTGACGAGTTTGGCGGACGACTTTTGGCGTTTTATTGGAGAAGTGATTTCGTGATGTTTCATCGTCAGTTAGTCTGGAATAATAAGTAACCATGCGTAGTCTTAATCGGGGTTTATCTTGTGTATGTTGTCTCCATATCCTTTATCATGACGATGTGGTTTCACTTATTGCTGAGGAAAAAAAAACATTCTATGTTACCCGAACATTACAATGGTAGATACTTTTACAAGTGATGCTAATTGGTGTTATTGAAACTCATTTAATGTATAAAAATAGATACATTCACTTGCCGATTTGAACATATTGTCCTTATAAAATCCTACCCAATAACTTTTAACATTGGAATAATGACAGTGTTATTGGCTGAGTTTAGCGATAATTATGAAAAAGTCCGATTGTGCGAAATCCAATTTATGACTGTCTGTCTGTATGCACGGTAACTGTGGAACGAGTTGGCCAAGATGGTTGAAATTTAGGGTGAACCTCTCGCTCTACTACCTCTGCATCGATATTGAAAATGGTACAGATCATTGAGAGTGTAAATTTCTGTATGTGAAAAAGAGACTCTGGTTATATCGGTCTTATAGGCAATCAAGTTGGCAACATATAAGCAATAAACACATTGGTAAAAACACAGAATTTGCTTTGATGGCTAATCATATGTATGGTAGTCCAATTTCTCCTCTATCGATTTAACAAAACACCAGGTTGTGTGCTTATACAATGCCAGTTGGATCTCCGTTCCTAGACTCATAATATCTTGCAATGTTCATCAACAGTAGAACAAGAAAATGTGCACATTTGGTATCACTACAAACGACTTGACTAATCCAATTAAGAATTAATAGTCAATTAGAAGTCGAGGTTTACAAACTATCAATACGATATCCAACTACTATTATTGGATTGGTGTTGGAGAAACGCACAGTTGTTGGATAGAAGACACTCATTCCAGTTTTGCGAGTTTTGTCCCTCAGTAACGTATTCTTTTCATTAAAAAGCCTCGCCCGAGGAGAAGTCGGCGACAATTGCAGCTAATTACAGCGGACTGGCGCAGACAATGGCACACAACGAGCTGTGTTAGGATGGGCCGTTGGGCGTGGACACTGTTGGGTCTCGCGGGAATTCTACAACAAATTGACACGGGATTAAAAATAGAGGGCATGATTTGAAAGTCTGACACAGTCACAAGACAAAAGAATAATGTGGGGAATAATTTTAAGCCAAATTAGATTTAATTATAACGAAAATAATATAAGTAGTGTAACAACAATTGATTGTTACTACTCAATACCTTTTTGACGTAAAATCCTCATAGACAATCGTGTGGAATTTTAAATTTAACTACAACATGTAATCTGTGAACGATTTATTGAATACCGTAGAATTAACGTTAGTAAACTTGAACATTAAATACAATAGAACAACTGTACTGAGGTCCTAGTTCGTATTCTAACATTGTTTCACTTTTGTGAAATCTGTATTAGAAATTCCTTTCAATGCTGCAATTGGTTTGTGTAATTCGCTAAATCTGCCAAGTACGCTCTATTTCAGTTGGGAAAGAATGTAATACAGAATGCGATCGATAAGACTGTGAAACCTAATATTATTATTGCCAAAAATAAAACAAAAGCTTTTGTTTTTGTCCGTAAACTAATTTGGGAAGTAAAAAATAACGATCGAGGCAATACTTAGTTCGATGTTCTTAACTAATATATCTTAGATGTAAGTAAACTGAGTATATCGTGTTATGTGGAATCAGTAGGACCTATCTCTGTAATATTAACGTAGATTGATTTAAAGTGCCATTCCCCAAAAAATAAATGTAATAATTCTTTTACACGAGACAATGATTAGTTAGATACATTGCAACACAAAAGTTGCTTATACTAAAAACAGTCAAAACCCAATAAAAAAAATAATTATATACAAGGATTATATTTTTACACACTAGGTGCAATTTTCAGCCACCTTACAAGGCAATTTTTCGTCTATACTCACTGACAATCAAATTGTCATTGCTGGTGGATAGAACACGAAGAGTCGAATTAAACACTTCACTAAAAATTGGAAATCAAAGATAAGAGATTGAAAACCTAAAAGTTTGGTACTGTGCCATTGTCATTCTAAGTTAGCAATGTTTGTATTGCCTAGCTATCACGTCTATTGGAGGAAATTGATAATACAAATATTGTAATTTTTTGTGAAATTGTCGTACAACTCTCCGAGAAAAAGTTTATTAGAAAATTAGTATCGACTAGGGGCGGCGATTTACTTTCATAACAGCACGCGGTCCTCACTTGTTTCGTTGTTATCGGAATTGAAGTTTGTCACAAATATTGGAGAAAAGGGTTTATTTCGAAGATTCATGAACGATTGAATTAAAGAGATTAATATAGTTCAAGACATTAATTTTATTCCTTGACTTAAAACTAAAGTAAAAGTTTGGTCACTTTTTTGATGAGCGTTAGTTTGAATAAAGGAAACATTAAAATTTTAGTACAAAATTTTATCCCTTTAATAAATTAGATAGTAATTATAAGGTAATTCGGTAGCCCCTGATGCCATAACGATACGTACAACCGCGACTATAGTACTTTTACAGTCGAAATTGGTTTTCATAGATTTCTTATTTGATTACGTGTATAGATGAAATAACCTTTACACGTGTTTGTGGTGTTATTCTAATGTTAGATCGCTGTACATAGGTGGGTATAATTCTTATTGTGGAACACATTAATATCCATGTGTTTATAGCTTTATTCGTTTGATTTAGCATGTCTGATCGCCTAAATTAGATCCCGTATCATTAATGGTAACAAGCTTTGTGAAAAGTGTGTAAAAGAATAATTAATTCCAAGCTGGTTTTTAATTTTCCGTACAGCGCCTGGTTTGTCAGGGCTGCACAAATGGCGCTGAGATGCATTACTGAATGTGTGTGGTTACATGAAGGCGTAAACAATTCAACCAACTATGAAGTAGTGTTTAGTAAAATTTATTAATGTACTAAACGTTGGATATTGTTTGCCTAATGAACTTGTTCTGTTCGATGTGTTGAAATGTCGATTAACGAGAGAAAAATTGGCGATAAGAGAACATGTACTGTATAATGTGCAAATTAACGACCAAGTTCTGCTCATAAGAATTGCTTCTTATACATTTAGCGTGAATGAAATATTACCAATACCACGATACGCAAATGTTTGTAGCCGATGATGGCAATGAATACATTTACATCGATACTTGTATTGAACTAACGCCGACTACGATAAGTTACACAGAACAGGAAACGGTATTGTATTAAATTATCGTTTTAAAAATGTATGATAAAGAAAAAGTGCTGTAGAATGTAAAAGTACCAAGTAAGTGCCGCACATACCTCTTACTTACTTCTTAGCGTGAGTCAGAACACTACTAATACTACGATACGCAAATGTTTGTAACCGATGATGGCAATGAATACATTTACATCGATACTTGTATTGAACTAACATCGACTACGATAAGTTACACATAACAGGAAACAGTATTGTATTAAAGTATCGTTTTAATAACGTTTTAAAAATGTATGATAAAGACAACGTGCTGTAGAACGTAAAAGTACCAAGTAAGTGCCGCACATACCTCTTACTTCTTAGCGTGAGTCAGAACACTACTAATACTACGATACGCAAATGTTTGTAACCGATGACGTCAATGAATACATCTACATCAATAATTATATAGTACTAGCAACAACGAATGCAGTAAGTTACGCAGAACAGTAAACGCTATTATTTTAAAGTATAGTTTTCATAACTGTTCAAACCACCGCCCTTCAATGACGAAACTATGAAAGAATTGATGGGTAAAAGAAGAAAAGTAAGAGAAGAAAACTACTGAAAATATGTTTTGTGCAAGCATGCGTGCGGAAAGTGTTTTGTGGGAAAGGGAAATGCATGTAGGTTTGACAGGTGTGGTCTGAACAGAGAAGAAATGTTGAAAATCATTTGGGACCTGTATAGGGTCTGCCTGTGTGTTGGTGTAAAACTACTTGGGTTCCAATGGCATTCACTATTTGCTAATACTATAGGATAAGGGATAGGCCCTAATGCTGGAATTTGATCCGGAGACAGAAAAGGTTGGACTGAAATGTGAGAAATAACAGCTGAGGTAAAAAAACGCTAGGGCAGGCCCCACCCTCGACTGTAGAAAGGGTCTTTGAGCGATTTACAGCTTGGGTTGGGCAGAGCTTTTTTGGGTGCGACTCCCACTCACTAGCTGGGGTGGATGGGTAAAAAAATAGTCAGTCTCTGTTACAGTTTTCCATCTTCTTTGTTGGAAACAGACCATTACCGGATTAAGACTTTGTAGTTGGTGAGAACTTTCAAGATAAGTTATGTGAACATGTATTCGAACCTAAGAATAGTCGTGGAGTAACGAAACAAAGGTAATATGAGACAAACGCCTGTATAGATTGCTGGAAACTAACTGAAAAAATCAGTCGAAACGAGCCAGTTTTCTTTCTGAATAATATAACTACTTTCTTGGAAACCTGCAAGCTTGTTGGAAAAGCGTACACTGAATTGGAGTAAAGTAACAAATGAAATAAACTGTAACCTGTACTAAAATTTCCGTATTAAAAAACTTATACATATATAAAAACTTGTGAAGAATAGTAAAAACTTTTGTACGGGGCTTTTCACGTAAGTATAAAGGATTCCTCGCTCACTTGTTTGTAGAGTATAAGTGAACGCCCTCAGGTGAGACGACGACGAGTAACAGGTCACTAACAAAGCGTGGGAGGGGTGGTTCCTCACCCCCTTACTACCTTCCCACAGCAACAGTTGCCACGTCATTACTGCAGTTGTGACGTCATCGTCATACCGTACTCTCTTTGTAACGCTACAGCCTGGAGCTTCGTGTTGTTTTCATAACCTTTGGCTGACGTCAACTTCGTTTGTGTTGGTTACATCCTTTTACATAGATACCTCAATAAACTTTCACAGCAACAGTTGTTACGTCATCGCTGCAGATGTGTGACGTCATAATCCCACCGTACTCTCTTTGTAACACCAACCGGAGCTTCGTGTAGTTTTCATGAACATTGGCTCCCGCCAACTTTATTTGTGCTGGATCCTTTTACATACATATTGCAGTAAACTTTCAGCACAATTGAATGTTACTCGTGTGAATCGTATGATGTTATAAACTATTTTTGTAAAGGATCATATTAAATCTTGCAAAGCAATCCTATCAGTCTTGAGACTTTCACGATATTGCCTTTGGCGTTGAATCTTTATTAATAAAGTCTTTATTAACTTTAGTGAACTAGTCATCGTAACTACTAGATCAATGAATATTGATATCTTGATATCTGGTAAGCTAGGCTAAATCCGAGATAAGAGAACAAACTAGACGATTAAATACACTATTCGTAATTTGTTAACTACATAATGATCACTCTTTTTTATTGGATACATTTTATAAATATAAAATTATTGTAATACCTTGTTCTCTTTAGTTTTGACTGTAATAAAAAAATAAATAAATACTGGTTTGTTCGAATTTTGAATATGTAAAAATAAGTCCCACCGTTTTAGTATGTCAATTAGTGTTGATTCGACGGATAAAAGTATTTAAAACTTAAAATGGAGCTAAGAAAAACATATTCAAAACATCTCGACGCAAAATACAT
Source organism: Homalodisca vitripennis (assembly GCF_021130785.1). NCBI lineage: Eukaryota > Metazoa > Arthropoda > Insecta > Hemiptera > Cicadellidae > Homalodisca > Homalodisca vitripennis. The sequence goes on from NC_060208.1 coordinate 148,267,594, forward strand.
TCTTTTGTGCTTATTAGTATTAAAGTTGTAACCTAAGTTATTACTTTTAAAATAAGGTCCATATTTTCAAATACAATTCTTGTTGGTTGGATTCTGTTTTATTCTGCTGAGGAAAATACGAAATTATGGAGTTTGGGATCCATTTTACAACGCAGACTGACAGAATGACAGTTATTAAGCCCCCTTTGGCTCCCTGCCAGCTGAACCTCTATCTTCTGTGAGATTCTTATCTGGAATACTTAAACGATTCGTTTGAATCCAGTCTAAATCGCAGGCTTAGTAGGATTGATGTAGTCGGATCGGATGCTGTTTAACTTTGCAAAATAAGATCGATCAATGACGTAAATTTGATTCAATAATTCCCTTAGCACTCTATGCTAAGACGAGCGTCTGTATTTCATAGGTAAAAATAAATACGCATTGGTTGTTAGGTAATTAAGAGACATGAATTCTTTGTAGGTAATGTAGATCAACGTATTGTTTAATGAGTAATATAGAAACACATATTGGTTGTTAGGTAACACAGATCCACGTAATGTTTGATAGGTAATATAGAGAAACTTATTGATTGACATGTAACATTTAAATACGTATTATTGTTGATAGACAATATCTATACTATTATATAAAAATCTAATGGTGTGTATATGTATATCATCATATATACAGTACGAAATATATATATACATATATATATATATATCTATATATATATATATATATATATATATATATATATATATATATATATATATATATACAGGGTGATTCATGAAGTTCTCCCCCCACTTCTACAGCACATTGTAATAGTAAAAATAATGAAAAAATGTTATATAAACATAGGTCCGAAAACGCTTCGTTAGCGAGTTACAGCTAGCGAAAGATTTCGCCTGAATTCCTGGGTAAAGAGTAAAATAAAGCCATACTGAACTTTTGAAAAGGTTAATTAAGTAAGAAATGTCGTGGATTCTTATGTATTTTTACCTGATAAAGCTAATAAAATAGGTTTCAGAACTGTACCTGTAGTAGTTTTTGAGGGATTCAGGGTTAAATGCAAAAAATTGGGGCACGAAACAATGTTTTTTTAAGTTTGATGTACAATAACTTTGTTAAATTGGTAATAAATACATAAAATCAACAAACATTAATTGTAGAGAATTTAATTCTGAGAAAATTGATATAATCAAAGTCTAAAATAAAACAGAAATAAGTACCAAAAAATCGATTTTATTCAGTATAATACATTACTAGTTTTAAGCAAAATTAATCAGGTTGGGCCAACTGTACGCACCTTTTTATAATAGATGTTAGAAAATGAGGCCATCATTATCAATACATTTTGCAGCACGTTTGTGTATTGCTTTTGTTGCGTTTCTTAATTTTTCAGGACTTCCCTGTATCTGCACAGCCGAATCCATAATACGGGCAATTAATTCATCACGAGAATTCACTTTTGTCTTGTATACAATGTCTTTCATCCATCCCCAGATGCAATAATCCAATGGAGATAGATCTGGTGATCTTGGTGGCCAAGGGTGAGGCCCTCCATGACCAATCCAGTGTCCAGGAAATTGATGATTTAAGTAAGCAGAAACGGCACGTGAAAAGTGGGGATGTGCTCCGTCATGCTGGAAGTACAAATTTTGTCTGAGATGTGAAGGAACATTCTCTAACAGCTGCAGCAACTCTTCTTGAAGGAAATGCAAATAGAACTCAGCATTTAGGCGTCCAGGTAATATGAAAGGTCCAATCAGCCGATTGTGCAAAAGGCCACACCAGACATTGACGCTAAATCGGTGTTGAAAGTTCTGTTCCACTACCTCATGTGGATTTTCTTCTGCCCATGAGTGTTCATTGTGCAAGTTATTGACACCATCCCGAGTGAATTGTGCCTCATCCGTAAACAAAATACGCTTGTAGAGTTGATTATTAATATTCAAAAAGTTGCAAAACTCCAAGCGAAGCGTACCATCCCCTAGCTGTAGATGTTGAACCTTTTGTTTATGAAACAAAATAAAATTTGTTTCGATTAAGTGACCTCCACACTGTTGACTGCGAAACTCCTATCCGCCTAGAAATACGTCGTGTACTTACACCTAGACTGCGATGAACAGCATTAATAACAATATCATCATAAAGTTGGACAGCTCGTTCATAATTGGTTCTAGTACTTGGTAGTGATCCTGTTTCCCGAAGAGTACGAAAAGTTCCTGAAATTGTTTTGGTATCTGGAATCCTCCTATTAGGGTAACGTAGTTCATATTCTTCTACAGCAGCTCTAGCATTACCATTACAGTAACCCAAAATAAAAACCATATCAGCGTATTCCTCTGATGTAAATAAGTAAGGCATTTTTTAGCTGAATAAACAATCGAATTATAACTCACAGGAAAATTGCATTTAATAACACGATTCACAGAACCCGATCTCCTGCTGTAGCTTGCAAAACACCACTAATACACAGTTCTAACGTAACAGTACAGAATACCATTGTTGATCAGCTGTTATTCGTGCGTTACCAACTTAGAAATTAATAAAACAAAAAACTGCATTTCGATGATTAGTAAACAATAATGGGAAAATGTTTGCTCCATTTATTTTCAAATATTTGATGTAAATTTTTATAAAAAAAATACAACGTAATAAAACATGATATTTTTATTTACAAACAAATTTATTTAACAGTTAATCTTGTTTTCTCAATTTATCTCATCATTAAGGAACAAACATTTTGTTTTTGTTTTATTTTAACTAAATACCGTACGGTATTTCTTTACAGCTAGTAATGTATTATACTGAATAAAATCGATTTTTTGGTACTTATTTCTGTTTTATTTTAGACTTTGATTATATAAATTTTCTCAGAATTAAATTCTCTACAATTAATGTTTGTTGATTTTATGTATTTATTACCAATTTAACAAAGTTATTGTACATCAAACTTAAAAAAACATTGTTTCGTGCCCCATTTTTTGCATTTAACCCTGAATCCGGTAGCTCCACTTGACGCACAGCTTATATTTATATAATGTATTGAATGGAATCGGTGCTGTAGCTGCTCGATGTATGGTAACTTTAGTTACGTATGCAACCATCAGTCACGCCTTATCGCAGTAGGTGTCACCACATTGCTCACTGGTCGTTACGGGATAGCTCCACTTGACGCACAGCATGTATTTATATAATGTATTGAATGGAATCGGTACTGTAGCTGCTCGGTGTCCGGTAACTTGAGTTAAGTATGCAACCATCAGTCACGCCTTATCGCAGTAGTTGTCACCACATCGCTCACCTGGTCGTTACGGGGTAGCTCCACTTGACGCACAGCTTGTATTTATATAATGTATTGAATGGAATCGGTGCTGTAGCTGCTCGATGTATGGTAACTTTAGTTACGTATGCAACCATCAGTCACACCTTATCGCAGTAGGTGTCACCACATCGCTCACCTGGTCGTTAGGGGATAGCTCCACTTGACGCACAGCTTGTATTTATATAATGTATTGAATGGAATCGGTGCTGTAGCTGCTCGATGTATGGTAACTTTAGTTACGTATGCAACCATCAGTCACACCTTATCGCAGTAGGTGTCACCACATCGCTCACCTGGTCGTTAGGGGATAGCTCCACTTGACGCACAGCTTGTATTTATATAATGTATTGAATGGAATCGGTACTGTAGCTGCTCGGTGTCCGGTAACTTGAGTTACGTATGCAACCATCAGTCACGCCTTATCGCAGTAGGTGTCACCACATCGCTCACCTGGTCGTTAGGGGATAGCTCCACTTGACGCACAGCTTGTATTTATATAATGTATTGAATGGAATCGGTACTGTAGCTGCTCGATGTACGGTAACTTTAGGTACGTATGCAACCATCAGTCACGCCTTATCGCAGTAGGTGTCACCACATCGCTCACCTGGTCGTTACGGGATAGCTCCACTTGACGCACAGCTTGTATTTATATGATGTATTTAATGGAATCGAAGCTGTAGCTGCTCGATGTACGGTAACGTTAGTTACGTATGCAACCATCAGTCACGCCTTATCGTAGTCGGTGTCACCACATCGCTCACTGGTCGTTGCGTGATAGCTCCACTTGACGACGTAAGACCAAGTACATACATCATTGTGTGTTTATAGTCTGAATAAAGTATATGTATGTCTTCACTAAAAGTATGTGTGTATCTTTGAGATAAACGACATACTTATTCGAAATGTTTAGCGTTGTAAGCAATTCTAAAAATCATTATGCACACATAGTCCAGTCGTATTACCTAATTGAAAAAATAAATGTTTTCTTACAGCAAACTAATGGCACAATTTAGTCAAATGCATCATAAATAAATAAAAAAAACCATTCCGAACCAAAATCGTCTATTAGGGGGTATAGGAGGGTGGTTTTTTTTTTAAGGGGTGAAAATGGTTTTTTTTTTTGCAATTTGTGAGTAAACAATGCATCCTATTGAAAAAAGTCAAATGTAAAAGTTGTTGGAAATACAAAATTCTACAACTTATGTAGTAATCATTTTTGCCCTAACCTCAAAAATTTCCCCAAAAAATTAAAAAACCCGTTTTTTTTGTTTTTAATTTTTTCTTTTACAAAAATGGTTCGATTGAGCTGAAAGTTTGATCAAATATACATTGATTTATTCTAAAAATACTGTAATTTTTTCATTAAGAAATATTCAGCCGTTATAATAATAAAATTTTCACTTTAAAAAAATATTTTGATAATTTCAATCAATCACCATTTTGAAACATTTTTTTTAATCAAAAAAGGTTTCTCTGACGGCTCATTATTTTCGTTTTTTTTCTCTTTTGAAGAAATGAAAATAAAAAATACGTAGTTTAATTGAAAAAACTGCAGAAAAATTGGAAATAAACAAAATATTGAAATTTTTCATTATACATTGTATTATTTACATGGAAAAAATGGTTATTATTTATTTAAATTATAATTTAATTTTAATGTTGAAGAATTTTTGTATATTTTGAAAAGTTTAAAAACATTGTTGAATGTGAAGTTGGATTACAGGCATATATATATATATATATATATAATAGTGTCCTTGAAGCAAAAGGGCGGGGTCAATCCTATTCTTCTATTATACGGGTCTCAGTATGTTTCTAAGCATTCAATAAGCAGCTGCTTTGTCGTCAGTCAAGTTATATTGGAGTAGTGTCCGTGAAATAGCCTCGTGATTAGCAATTTACAAGATTTTTGTCCATATAAAATACAGATCGTAAGTAAAACTTTAAAATTTTTGCGAAACAAAATGTTATACAAATTATTCAATAAAAATTATTAAAAATAATACAGATAATAAATCTTTGTCTCTGTACATACGATTTTACGCATGCTATTTATCTAGTAATTTTTTACGTATTTTCAGTATACTAATTTTATCGTGCTTTCTGCATTTTATAGATTCATGTAAATAGTGGAAAAGGTACCTTCTTGTATCATTTGTAAAAGCCGCGATGGAGATTTGGTGAAAATAAAAAAGTCGAGGGATAGATACTCTTATTTCGTCAAGTAAACCAAAGCAATGATCAGCGGTACAAAACATTTCAGAAATTGACTGAAGCACACATTCATGATGGTTGTCGATCGGCATAACAATAGACCTCGATCAATGTTACAGCTTCCAAAGAACAAACAAGAAAAAAATCTATTGGGAAGAAGATTATGAAAGAAGCATGTGATTTTGAGCATCATTGTGTTTTTTGTGAAGAACCTTGTAACAAAAATACAGCATTTCGCGGCATGCAGAAGGTTGAGACTAAAGAAAACATTTTATCAACTTTAAAGGGAAGAGATGTTTCAGAATCATTTAATAAAAGTCTGTTTAGTTAGACTGAATTTTCTCAAAGAATCAGATGAAGTTTAAGCTTATTATCATAATTGGTGCATGTCATCTTTTTATGATGGGACAAGTTCAACATCTTGTAGACATACATCGAGTGTAGATTCTAAAGATTTCATAAGTTACTGCGTGTATTACTTAAAAAAAATTCATCCGAGTGCCAATTTTCCCTTAAAACGAAATTAAAGAAGATTTTGATGGTGATATCCCAACATTAAATACATTTAAAAAAAATTGAGTGATAGTTTTTGATAACGATCTTGTGTTTTCCTTCACTGAAAGGAGATACAATCATTACATTTAAAAAAAAAAGGAGATACAATCATTACATTTAAAAAAAAGCAGGGAAAAAATTGAGTAGAATATGGTAATCACGATCAGATGACGTAGAATATGAAAAAAAAGATATTTATATTTTAAGTTCACTGAAAAAAGACATAAATATTAAAAAAAACTTTTGGAAAGAAATAATGGTTATCTTGATTCAATTCAATAAGAATTGTAAAAAAATATTGTAAAGAAATAAAAAATATATGATGAAAAATACAAATTAAAAAAAAATTACTAAGACTTGAATTCTGTTTTTTGATTTATTTCAATTTTCACACGAAATTGTTAAATAAGCATGATTCATTATTATTTTGCTTAATGCTTACAAATAGCACTGGTAATAAAAAAAATTATAATTTAAATAAATAATAACAATTTTTTCCACGTAAATAATACAATGTATAATGAAAAATGTCAATATTTTGTTTATTTTCAATTTTTCTGCAGTTTTTTTTTTCAATTAAACTACGTATTTTTTATTTCATTTCTTCAAAAGAGACACAAAAAAAACAAAATAATGAGCCGTCAGAGAACCTTTTTTGATTAAAAAAAATGTTTCAAAATGGTGATTGAAAATTATCAAAATATTTTTTTTAAAGTGAAATTTTATTATAACGGCTGAATATTTCTTAATGAAAAAATTACAGTATTTTTAGAATAAATCAAAGTATATTTGATCAAACTTTCAGCTCAATCGAACCATTTTTGTAAAAGAAAAAATAAAAACCAAAAAAAACTGTTTTTTGAATTTTTTTGGGGAAATTTTTGAGGTTAGGGCAAAAATGGTTACTACATAAGTTGTAGAATTTTTTTTATTTCCAACAACAACTTTTTACATTTGACTTTTTCAATAGAATGCATTGTTTACTCACAAATTGCAAAAAAAACCATTTTCACCCCTAAAATCCACCCCTCCTATACCCCCTAATAGACGATTTTGGTTCGGGAATGGTTTTTTTTTATTTATTTATGATGTATTTGACTAAATTGTGCCATTAGTTTGCTGTAAGAAAACATTTATTTATTTAACCATTTTTAACTGCTATTTCTCCTGGACTAACAGGTGTTTGTTTGATTAATTGTTCATATTAAGTTACAATGTTATGTAAAATTGTTATGTAAAATAGTTACTAAGGAATATAATTCTTGTAATATTATCGGATAGTACCGCTAATAATTTATCGAATTAGTTTACTGAAATGTTTTTCTTGCTAAATATGACTTTAAATCAATATGATTTAACGAAATCTGACTAAAGTAATTTTCATTCTATTTCTCAATGGTAGTTATTAAGTATTATGTATTTGACCTTTTGACCCTGGTGTGTCAAGCGATAAGTTAACTGTGACGCGGTAATTCTGAGCGTACTGCTACTACCAGTAATTACTTGTCAGAGAGGCTTTGCTGTTGACGTCCTCGCACGTAGATCCGTGTCTGGTCCGTCAATGTCAGTAATCAGTTAGCTTATATCTGTTCATCATCACATTTCTTCTCGTCTTCCCTCCTGGAACTGTAAAGTATTTCAAAATCAGTTGACTGTTTTTGATTGTCGTCTTGGGTGACAAGTCGTATATGAGAATGATAATCATTCAACTGTAATACTCCCTTGATTTACGTTAGAAGGGTGTTTTTAATGGGCCACCATTGTAATCTGGAAAGAATAAATCTGATAGAAAACTGTCCTTGTTTGAGAGACATTAAACAATATGTACATCAAATTTTTACAAATTGCCACCATATTCCAATGTGGCGGTTAATTTGGATTTCTCTACATTAAATTAGCCTTAAGTTGTTTTCGCATATACACATTCAATTATTAACTAACCACACTCGGCATAAACTCAAAAAGAGTTAAGGAATACGTCCAAAGAGGTTTCAGTTTAATCAGCATTGAACCCTGAAAGTTGATAGTGCGTATTGTGTAACTATGGAATTCCTAATTTCTACTTTAAAAATGTACTTGTCTGTTATAAATGGTTTGTCTGTAATACACTGTGTGAACGTGTATTAAGACCTACGTAAAGAAAAAAATACCTTTTTGTTTGGCAGATAATTTTATTAATCGATGATTGGCCACTAAGAGGTAGTGTGTGGTGTCGTCTCTGTGTTAGGTCTCTGTCTACCCTTCCCGGAGACTAGACGACAGTTATTAGTTATACACAGTAGGCTGTCAGGGATGATATGCCTCTAAGAGATAGTGTGTGGTGTCGTCTCTGTCTCCCCTTCCCCGGAGACTAGACGGCAGTTATTAGTTATACACAGTAGGGTGACCGGGATGATGTGCCTCTAAGAGATATTTTGTGGTGTCGTCTCTGTCTCCCCTTCCCCGGAGACTAGACGGCAGTTATTAGTTATACACAGTAGGGTGACCGGGATGATATGCCTTTAAGAGATAGTGTGTGGTCAGATTATTAAACATTGGTGAAAAACAGTTTGACCAAAGTGTTGTTAGTTACATGATACAATATTTAATAAAACGTATATTGATACAGTATCATGCGATACAATACATTTGATCAAATGATCAAGTGTCGCCTCTGTCTCCCCTTCCCCGGAGACTAGACGGCAGTTATTAGTTATACACAGCAGGCTGTCTAGGATGATATACCTCTAAGAGGTAGTGTGTGGTGTCGCCTCTGTCACCCCCTCCCCGGAGACTAGACGGCAGTTATTAGTTATACACAGTAGGGTGACTGGGATGATGTGCCTCTAAGAGATAGTGTGTGGTGTCGTCTCTGTCTCCCCTTCCCCGGAGACTAGACGGCAGTTATTAGTTATACACAGCAGGCTGTCTAGGATGATATACCTCTAAGAGGTAGTGTATGGTGTCGTCTCTGTCTCCCCCTCCCCGGAGACACGACGACAGTTATTAATTGTACACAGCTGTCTAGGATTATGTACCTCTAAAAGATAGTGTGTGGTGTCGTCTCTGTCTCCCCTTCCCCGGAGACAAGACGGCAGTTATAAGTTATACACAGTAGGGTGACCGGGATGATGTGCCTCTAAGAGATAGTGTGTGGTGTCGTCTCTGTCACCCCCTCCCCGGAGACTAGACGGCAGTTATTAGTTATACACAGTAGGGTGACTGGGATGATGTGCCTCTAAGAGATAGTGTGTGGTGTCGTCTCTGTCTCCCCTTCCCCGGAGACAAGACGGCAGTTATTAGTTATACACAGTAGGGTGACCGGGATGATGTGCCTCTAAGAGATAGTGTGTGGTGTCGCCTCTGTCACCCCCTCCCCGGAGACTAGACGGCAGTTATTAGTTATACACAGTAGGGTGACTGGGATGATGTGCCTCTAAGAGATAGTGTGTGGTGTCGTCTCTGTCTCCCCTTCCCCGGAGACTAGACGGCAGTTATTAGTTATACACAGCAGGCTGTCTAGGATGATATACCTCTAAGAGGTAGTGTATGGTGTCGTCTCTGTCTCCCCCTCCCCGGAGACACGACGACAGTTATTAATTGTACACAGCTGTCTAGGATTATGTACCTCTAAAAGATAGTGTGTGGTGTCGTCTCTGTCTCCCCTTCCCCGGAGACAAGACTGCAGTTATAAGTTATACACAGTAGGGTGACCGGGATGATGTGCCTCTAAGAGATAGTGTGTGGTGTCGCCTCTGTCACCCCCTCCCCGGAGACTAGACGGCAGTTATTAGTTATACACAGTAGGGTGACTGGGATGATGTGCCTCTAAGAGATAGTGTGTGGTGTCGTCTCTGTCTCCCCTTCCCCGGAGACAAGACGGCAGTTATTAGTTATACACAGTAGGGTGACCGGGATGATGTGCCTCTAAGAGATAGTGTGTGGTGTCGTCTCTGTCTCCCCTTCCCCGGAGACAAGACAACAGTTATTAATTGTACACAGCAGGCTGTCTAGGATGATATACCTCTAAGAGATAGTGTGTGGTGTCGTCTCTGTCTCCCCCTCCCCGGAGACAAGACGACAGTTATTAATTGTACACAGCAGGCTGTCTAGGATGATATACCTCTAAGAGGTAGTGTATGGTGTCGTCTCTGTCTCCCCCTCCCCGGAGACACGACGACAGTTATTAATTGTACACAGCTGTCTAGGATTATGTACCTCTAAAAGATAGTGTGTGGTGTCGTCTCTGTCTCCCCCTCCCTGGAGACAAGACGGCAGTTATTAATTATACACAGCAGGCTGTCCGGGATGATATGCCTCTAAGAGGTAGTGTGTGGTGTCGTCCCTGTGTTTGGTCTCTGTCTTCCCCTCCCCGGAGATAAGACGGCAGTTATTAGTTATACACAGCAGGCTGTCCGGGATGATATGCCTCTAAGAGGTAGTGTGTGGTGTCGTCCCTGTGTTTGGTCTCTGTCTTCCCCTCCCCGGAGATAAGACGGCAGTTATTAGTTATACACAGCAGGCTGTCCGGGATGATATGCCTCTAAGAGGTAGTGTGTGGTGTCGTCCCTGCGTTTGGTCTCTGTCTTCCACTCCCCGGAGATAAGACGGCAGTCATCAGTTATACACAGCAGGCTGTCCGGGATGATATGCCTCTAAGAGGTAGTGTGTGGTGTCGTCCCTGTGTTTGGTCTCTGTCTTCCCCTCCCCGGAGATAAGACGGCAGTTATTAGTTATACACAGCAGGCTGTCCGGGATGATATGCTTCTAAGAGGTAGTGTGTGGTGTCGTCCCTGTGTTTGGTCTCTGTCTTCCCCTCCCCGGAGATAAGACGGCAGTTATTAGTTATACACAGCAGGCTGTCCGGGATGATATGCCTTTAATAGGTAGTGTGTGGTGTCGTCCCTCTGTTTGGTCTCCGTCTTCCCCTCCTCGGAGATAAGACGACAGTTATTAGTTATACACAGCAGGCTGTCCGGGATGATATGCCTCTAAGAGGTAATGTGTCGTGTCGTTCCTGTGTTTGGTCTCTGTCTCTCCCCCTCCCCGGAGACAAGACGACAGTTATTAATTATACACAGTAGGCTGTCCGGGATGATATGCCTCTAAGAGGTAGTGTATGGTGTCGTCTCTGTCTCCCCCTCCCCGGAGACACGACGACAGTTATTAATTGTACACAGCTGTCTAGGATTATGTACCTCTAAAAGATAGTGTGTGGTGTCGTCTCTGTCTCCCCCTCCCTGGAGACTAGACGGCAGTTATTAGTTATACACAGTAGGGTGACCGGGATGATGTGCCTCTAAGAGATAGTGTGTGTGGTGTCGTCTCTGTCTCCCCTTCCCCGGAGACAAGACGGCAGTTATTAGTTATACACAGTAGGGTGACCGGGATGATGTGCCTCTAAGAGATAGTGTGTGGTGTCGCCTCTGTCACCCCCTCCCCGGAGACTAGACGGCAGTTATTAGTTATACACAGTAGGGTGACTGGGATGATGTGCCTCTAAGAGATAGTGTGTGGTGTCGTCTCTGTCTCCCCTTCCCCGGAGACAAGACGGCAGTTATTAGTTATACACAGTAGGGTGACCGGGATGATGTGCCTCTAAGAGATAGTGTGTGGTGTCGTCTCTGTCTCCCCTTCCCCGGAGACAAGACGACAGTTATTAATTGTACACAGCAGGCTGTCCGGGATGATATGCCTCTAAGAGGTAATGTGTCGTGTCGTTCCTGTGTTTGGTCTCTGTCTCCCCCTCCCCGGAGACAAGACGACAGTTATTAATTGTACACAGCAGGCTGTCTAGGATGATATACCTCTAAGAGGTAGTGTATGGTGTCGTCTCTGTCTCCCCCTCCCCGGAGACACGACGACAGTTATTAATTGTACACAGCTGTCTAGGATTATGTACCTCTAAGAGATAGTGTGTGGTGTCGTCTCTGTCTCCCCCTCCCTGGAGACAAGACGGCAGTTATTAATTATACACAGCAGGCTGTCCGGGATGATATGCCTCTAAGAGGTAGTGTGTGGTGTCGTCCCTGTGTTTGGTCTCTGTCTTCCCCTCCCCGGAGATAAGACGGCAGTTATTAGTTATACACAGCAGGCTGTCCGGGATGATATGCCTCTAAGAGGTAGTGTGTGGTGTCGTCCCTGTGTTTGGTCTCTGTCTTCCCCTCCCCGGAGACTAGACGGCAGTTATTAGTTATACACAGCAGGCTGTCCGGGATGATATGCCTTTAATAGGTAGTGTGTGGTGTCGTCCCTCTGTTTGGTCTCCGTCTTCCCCTCCTCGGAGATAAGACGACAGTTATTAGTTATACACAGCAGGCTGTCCGGGATGATATGCCTCTAAGAGGTAATGTGTCGTGTCGTTCCTGTGTTTGGTCTCTGTCTCCCCCTCCCCGGAGACAAGACGACAGTTATTAATTATACACAGTAGGCTGTCCGGGATGATATGCCTCTAAGAGGTAGTGTGTGGTGTCGTCCCTGTGTTTGGTCTCTGTCTTCCCCTCCCCGGAGATAAGACGGCAGTTATTAGTTATACACAGCAGGCTGTCCGGGATGATATGCCTCTAAGAGGTAGTGTGTGGTGTCGTCCCTCTGTTTGGTCTCCGTCTTCCCCTCCTCGGAGATAAGACGACAGTTATTAGTTTATACACAGCAGGCTGTCCGGGATGATATGCCTCTAAGAGGTAATGTGTTGTGTCGTCCCTGTGTTTGGTCTGTCTCCCCCCTCCCCGGAGACAAGACGACAGTTATTAATTATACACAGTAGGCTGTCCGGGATGATGGCGGCTTGAGGATATGGCAGGTATTAACTGTCGCGTGGACAGATATGGATATTGAATGTCTTCCTGCCACATGTGGGTACCAGCTGCAGTGTTGTCTCAGATTATTAAACATTGAGTGAAAAACAGTTTGACCAAAGTGTTGTTAGTTTTACATGATACAATATTTAATAAAACGTATATTGATACAGTATCATGCGATACAATACATTTGATCAAATGATCAAGTGGTCGCCTCTGTCACCCCCTCCCCGGAGACTAGACGGCAGTTATTAGTTATACACAGTAGGGTGACTGGGATGATGTGCCTCTAATGAGATAGTGTGTGGTGTCGTCTCTCTGTCTCCCCTTCCCCGGAGACAAGTCGGCAGTTATTAGTTATACACAGTAGGGTGACCGGGATGATGTGCCTCTAAGAGATAGTGTGTGGTGTCGTCTCTGTCTCCCCTTCCCCGGAGACAAGACAACAGTTATTAATTGTACACAGCAGGCTGTCTAGGATGATATACCTCTAAGAGATAGTGTGTGGTGTCGTCTCTGTCTCCCCCTCCCCGGAGACAAGACGACAGTTATTAATTGTACACAGCAGGCTGTCTAGGATGATATACCTCTAAGAGGTAGTGTATGGTGTCGTCTCTGTCTCCCCCTCCCCGGAGACACGACGGACAGTTATTAATTGTACACAGCTGTCTAGGATTATGTACCTCTAAAAGATAGTGTGTGGTGTCGTCCTCTGTCTCCCCCTCCTGGAGACAAGACGGCAGTTTATTAATTATACACAGCAGGCTGTCCGGGATGATATGCCTCTAAGAGGTAGTGGTGTGTGTCGTCCCTGTGTTTTGGTCTCTGTCTTCCCTCCCCGGAGATAAGACGGCAGTTATTAGTTATACACAGCAGGCTGTCCGGGATGATATGCCCTAAGAGGTAGTGTTTGTGGTCGTCCCAGTGTTGGAGACTTCCCTCCCCGGGAGATAAGACGGCAGGGTTATTAGTTATAACACAGCAGGCTGTCCGGGATGAATATGCTTCTAAGAGGTAGTGTGTGGTGTCGTCCTGTGTTTGGTCTCTGTCTTCCCCTCCCCGGAGATAAGACGGCAGTTATTAGTTATACACAGCAGGCTGTCCGGGATGATATGCCTCTAAGAGGTAGTGTGTGGTGTCGTCCCTGTGTTTGGTCTCTGTCTTCCCCTCCCCGGAGATAAGACGGCAGTTATTAGTTATACACAGCAGGCTGTCCGGGATGATATGCCTCTAAGAGGTAGTGTGTGGTGTCGTCCCTGTGTTTGGTCTCTGTCTTCCCCTCCCCGGAGATAAGACGACAGTTATTAGTTATACACAGCAGGCTGTCCGGGATGATATGCCTCTAAGAGGTAATGTGTCGTGTCGTCCCTGTGTTTGGTCTCTGTCTCCCCCTCCCCGGAGACAAGACGACAGTTATTAATTATACACAGTAGGCTGTCCGGGATGATATGCCTCTAAGAGGTAGTGTGTGGTGTCGTCCCTGTGTTTGGTCTCTGTCTTCCCCTCCCCGGAGATAAGACGGCAGTTATTAGTTATACACAGCAGGCTGTCCGGGATGATATGCCTTTAATAGGTAGTGTGTGGTGTCGTCCCTCTGTTTGGTCTCCGTCTTCCCCTCCTCGGAGATAAGACGACAGTTATTAGTTATACACAGCAGGCTGTCCGGGATGATATGCCTCTAAGAGGTAATGTGTTGTGTCGTCCCTGTGTTTGGTCTGTCTCTCCCCCTCCCCGGAGACAAGACGACAGTTATTAATTATACACAGTAGGCTGTCCGGGATGATGGTGGCTTGAGGATATGGCAGGTATTAACTGTCACGTGGACAGATATGGATATTGAATGTCTTCCTGCCACATGTGTACCAGCTGCAGTGTTGTCTCAGATTATTAAACATTGGTGAAAAACAGTTTGACCAAAGTGTTGTTAGTTACATGATACAATATTTAATAAAACGTATATTGATACAGTATCATGCGATACAATACATTTGATCAAATATTCATGTCGGCCTTTATGTGTAATATGTGTTGTATCCGACGGTTAAGCTGGAAAAGGTTCGACGTTTTTGTACTCAAGAAGTGTAACAAATTGTCATTAAGTGCTCTAGGACTAAGTGGAGTAATTAGTTATATAAATAGGTATGAATATAATAAACGGACTTGAATTTATAAAAAGAATTAAACGTGTTCCCTCATCTTATAATCTATGAACAGAATAACTAGTAGGGAAACTTGTTTAGCATATGGGAGGGGGAATGTAGGGCATGTCCTCTAACTTGAAAATTTTGAAACCCCTTTTCCAGTTTCACCGTTATGTACCATCAGTAGGCTGGTTGCCAAATTTTGAGTTTAGCACAAATCTTGGGGAAGAATTTGATAAAAATCTTGAACACCCCCATAAACAGTTTCCATTCACCTAGACATATAACACGATTTTTATATGCTCCCCATCAGATATTAGAAATGGGGCGGATTATCGATCATCGATCGTGCAAACTTTGAATACAGACAATCATTGGTTCATATTCAACTTTGTATAATTTAAATAAAGTACTCAATTCTTATTATCTAGATTTGAATAATTTTTTTGCAGTCATCTTATTATTCAAACACTACATAATTCTGTAGTTTTTGTTTAAGGTGAGATTAAAATGATAAACAATATATTTGGCAATAAAAATACTATTTTTTTAAATCAGCCACTACACATCTGTAACTCAATTACTAAATATAAATAAGACCCTTGACTGTTATATTTTTGAGACTATTTGATAAACCCGTTATCTGCAGTATCATATTGAAATTATTGTGTTTTAACAGGTGTCAAGTATGTTGTCATTAATGTGTTTGTCAAAAGCAAATATTTTGATTATTGGACAATCTCTACCTGTACTTCCAATAATTGGTTTCACGGTTTGCATATTAATGTTAGTAATGGAATATTCACAACACACTTACGTTAGACTGATATTCATTTGTATGAACAAATACAGTTGTGTTTTTATTAATGTGGTTCTAATTTGGTCTTTTATAGCAAACAGTTTAAAACTATTCAATTCTTTGTAGAAAGTTCCATTGACGTTTGTTAAGAATTTTAGCTTTAATTTTTTAATGCAACTTAACAGGACTAATGAGTCTTTTCTGTGTTCGTTCATAGTTTTTACGGTGCTTATATTGATAGTTGTAAACTAAAATGCAATTATGTTGTTACAGGTGAGTGAAACTCGCTGCTGTTTCTGCCGGTTATGACGTAAGCTTGTATGTAATTACTTTTAAGCATTACTGAACCTAACCGCAAGTTCTTTCTGTTAACGATTACTAACAAGTAGCCTAATAGTTACTGTTAGCCACGCACATCGAGCAAGCTGCTGAAAATCAGCGCCCTCTGAATATGGTCTTGGTTTCCACTCATTCAAATCATTCGTACGGGGAGGTGTGCTGAGGGATGGGGGGGGGGGATTATGTCAGTTAGTTCTGAGGTCTGACGATAGGGCTGCGCCAAGTTCTATTTGCCACCTGACCTCTCTCTCCATAGATGCCAGTACAAGCGCTCACCTTTCCGTACCTCAAGTTATACCATTACATGACTTATCTCTTTTGTAACTAATACAATAGAAGCTATTATAAACACGGGGAAAGCTGATTGGTCCCCTGCGGCCGATCGAGACCCTTTCAGGTCGGGATGGGCTGGACTGGAGGGAGTCCATTTGACTCCATCATTTTGACATTTGAAGAGGCGGGTCTGGGCGGTCAGGAATGACGGGTGGGAACGAGTGGTCCCCCTACATTGTAGCCACCCTCATCATTCTTAGCCTGCCGTGCAATTTATGTTTCACATTCTTGTGTCACATTTTGGTAGCCCAAGTTTTACGAAGTAACTAACACAACTGAGTTCAAACAATATTTAAGAGGCCGTGTTAAAAATGTTGTTCTTCACTCAGTCACCATTTACCCAAAGGTTATTTAGAATAGAGGTATGATGTTTTTATAAGTCGTAACAAATTTTACGTCTGTATGTAAAACCTTATTGGTTTTATTTTTTATCAACACCTACAACGAAGTATGTTTGAGATACGCCATTCATTTATTTTCGATATTACCTTAAGTTGTGTTATAAATGATTTGTATATGTACGTAAATTGGTAAAGTAAAATAATAATACAGTGTGAAATATTTATAATTTAATTTAAAATTGTTTATAATTCTGTAAGGAAAGTAGAAAAAAAATCACAACAAAAGTGCCATCCAAGTGGTTAGAAATGTGAGTTTCTAAAAAAGTCGATAGTTTTTCAAATTCTGTTGGGTACACAGATTACAAGAACATACCGAGACAGTTTTTATGTTTTAACCGAATGTAAATTTATTCGTAATACTTATTTGATACAAACGATCTCAACAATGATTTATGTTTACTTAAATGTCGTGACTTTGAAAAGCGTAAAATCCCGGGTTTACCGTGCTGATACCCCGGGATTGCTATCCCTAGATCAGTTAATTGGTGAGGAACGGATGCAATCAAGGGATTTTGATAATAATGTTGGATGACAGCACAATTATTAGTAAACAACGATGATGATGTTGCAAAGGAGTTAACCGTCATTGTATCGAGATATAATCGGAGGTGCTTA
Source organism: Homalodisca vitripennis (assembly GCF_021130785.1). NCBI lineage: Eukaryota > Metazoa > Arthropoda > Insecta > Hemiptera > Cicadellidae > Homalodisca > Homalodisca vitripennis. Next base: position 148,285,086 of record NC_060208.1, read on the forward strand.
CAGTACCATGGGTATTTTGTACAGACCTAGCAACAATTAATAAGTCGTACATTAGCTTTTTCAAAACTCTTACAATGAAATTTTAAATGTTAAATACAATCGCTAGTTAAACAAACTTAGAGTATTTGTGATAATTTAGGTTGTGAACCTTATTAAATTTATTGCAGATCCCATTTCCTACTCGACTTTCATAATCAGGCTTAGTTTCAGCTAAGGAATATTCCCAGAAAACTGAGGCAGGGTGTTATTGTAACAGCATTTAAGAAAAAACTCATTTGTTTTGAATAGCTTTCGTTCATCATTTTGCTTCCATTCTTCCCTAAACCTCGGGGAAACTTATGAAGGCTAAGAGTTGTCAAATATAGTGTTACAGTTCTATCTATCTTCTGTAAACAATTTCATTTTAGTAAGGGTAGGACACCTGATTAGGAAATGAATATTTTGGTTGAATCCATTTACAAGAGTATGGCGAAAGTAATAAAGCAACAGGTCAGTTATAAACCAACATTTATAACGAGCAGACTACAACAAGTTCGCATTGAGGGCAAACTCAGCCCGTTACTGACAATTCTAACCGGAGTCCCTCAAGGACCTGTGTTGTCAGCGAGTCTTTTCTTAGTACGAGATTTTATCAATAACTTACTGGTAATAGGACAGTTCCTACACGGAACACTGAGTACCTTTGTGGATGAAATTACTCTCCTTGAGTCCAACGCAAATATACGCAAGCAAAATCAGATTTATCAATTAACATTTTTAGAAATTTTTCGTTCTCATCTAGTTAGTATTTGATACAGAAGGTTGTTCTTAAATTAATTGTGATTCCTGAAAAACTATTAATACAGTTTATAATTATCAATAAGTATTTAGGATTTGTATCGAACATTCATGCAATAAAGTGTATTTACGAACTTACAAATACACAAATAATATGTTACAAACAACTCAAAATTAATCTTTAAGAATTTATTTTGCAGAACAGAAGAGGAAATCCTATTGTTTAATCAATTAAACATTTTACATGTGCAATTACTTTTTTTAGTTTTTGTTTTATTATACTCGCAGAAATCTAAAAGAATATTTCAAATTCCCAAAATAATTATGAAATCCTGAAAAGTAATGGTATTTTTGAAGATCCGTTCAGTTTCTTTGCCGGACCCCGATTATTATCAGTATTTTAATAAGTTCTTAACCATATTAAAACTGGAATATAGTACTTTGACTTGGTTTTCTTAATAGAATAACAGATTATTTCTTTTTTATTGGTGATATGTCGTTAAAAATGTAGTTTTGTAGTAAAACACCTGTATAGAAGAATACAATTCTAAGTTTAACTTCATGTGAATTGTTTTATGCTATTGTCTGCTGTAATCCGACTACAAAATGATGTATCTATTGTGTTGGAAAAATATTTGTATTAATTAGTGCATTTGTAATTTATTAGGGATACGGCATAAATAACAACTATTTTTATACCTAAGTTAGTTTATACAGTGATTGTTTTGCGTTACATCTAAGAGAGATCTGAAGAATCAGTTGTTGCACAACTAAGGTTTCTCAGTACGTTAACCTCAAAATTGTCAGATAAACAGTAGATGTTTTTGATACATTTTAAGTATCGAATTCGTAAATTGAAATCTCATACCTAACAACACATCTTTAGTCTTTACTATATTATTATGAATATTGTCAGTTATAACAAGAACATAGTATAACAAGAATTCAATATATATCAACAAGTACCAAATACTTTAGTTTTGATAAAACTAAGGTAATAAGTCTTTTGAAGTCTCCCACAAGGTAAAACTTTCATTCATGTAAGTCTGTTTATATGCCATGATGTTCCAAAATGGCGGCCGTAAAGTTTTGAGATATAATAATCTATGAGCAAGTTTACAAACAATACGTGTTCATAGTTTTTAACTAATTACAACCAATGTGCCCGATTGTATTTAATATGCCCTGGAGTTCAATATTCAATTAAAAGCTTCAGTATGGTGGGCGTATAATTTAATTTGTAAACCATATTCTCTCGTATCTCACAATAAATACTATTAATTTAATTAACGTAAACCGTTGAACTTTTACATTCGTACAACCTTCTTAACTAGGTTATCTTCCAACATAGACTAAAATAGTTCAAAACCTCTTACATTTTCACACACCACTCGTGTGTTTATAACTACGCGTATATAATTCTTTTTTTAAGATATTACTTGTAGATTGAGAGTTGTAAACGAATATATTTGGTCTTGTCATCGTACCATGAATGTTGTTCAAATTTAACTTCGATGCAGCTTCAACTTGGTATTTAAAGATAGCATGAGCACTCATCTGACTGTGCCGAGAGTAATGTTATTTATCATAATGAAGGGAGGGAGGTGGCTTTTGCCGCTCTGTAGTCACTTTTCAGTCACTTCTAGAACTGTACAAACAGAATTTTGTGGTTGACAAAATTGGACTGTTCTTACTAGAACATGTATGTAAGCGTATGTGAACCTAGCGTAAGACACTGTTTTCGACAGGTGAAACTACCAAGAACTTATCCCATCGACTGTAGCACCGTCCTAGCTTCAATTGGGATATGATTTATCCTCTTGCGTTCTTTATTAGACTACTACTACAGCTCTAAATATTACAGATAATGGCTGTCCGAGATGCTATGAACAATTTGAAAAAAAAAAAAAAAAAAAAACAATTTGTCTAGAACAAAAAACAAATGAACTAAGTCCACCCCCTTATTAGGCCTGTAGTGGTTGAACATGTTCAAGTATAAATATAGGGCGAGTGTCACGGGCAGTGATGGCGTGCCGTCCGTCCGTGAGATTGCATTAGGGCTGACCACGTGACCATTGATTTGTCGGCACGCAACTGCAACACTATGTTTGACCCTGTTTTGTTAATGCAGCACACGTGTACTTGTTATTGCATACAGTTTTTATTCTATATGAAATAAGTTATTACACATATTATTCTCATGCAATACGTGTTCTCGTAACAAAATGGTCCCAAACCTCTACGGTAAATAATTAATGTTAAGTTTAACTTATGAAACACCTGTAACTGCAATGCCCTAACATTACCGATGAATCTGGCTGAATACGTATGATATTAAACTGTAACCTTGTTAGATACGCTGGTCGTTCTTCAATACCGCTTTTAAACACTTGTTGGCTTTGAACAGTTAGCAACAAAACGAAACTAGGTATCAATTCTCATTGTAGTATATTTATTTATACATCAAAGTGCTGGAACTAATTCTGTTTTCTGAATCACACCGGATTATTTAATTGTTAAGTAATGTTTCTCTGCGGTGTGAACCGGAGAACTTAGATGTTATGTAGTTACGACCGCGCCCGCGTAAGCCTAAAACTACAGACTAACAGGTTGTTCCTATGAAAAAATATTAAATACATCTACTACTGGTGGACCGGCTGGCTTATTTACATTGCTCCTAACAAGATTTACCATGCGTCACACTGAATGGCTACAGCACGTAAGTTTCTTAAAAACCGACGAATTCACAATTTAAATGCGCCGTTTTATAGTCACATAAAACCCTTAGTTACTTTGAGACTTCTCGACTAAAAATACATAAGTATAATAATACTTAATATAAAATGGAATGTAAATAATGTTTTTTTTTTTTTTTTTTTGTTCTCTTAGGACAAGAAGCTTATAAATTGCACTTAGTCCTGTAAGGACCTTTGCGCTGCTTCCGGAGTGATAGGATATTCAGGATGGGTAAGGTTAGGGAGTAGGGGCCGCCTCCTATCGAGATCCATGAGGAAGAATTAGGGCACTACATCTCAAAGTCATCCCGGAAGAAGGGAGGCCAGCTGTGAACCAGCCTCTCCAGTCAAAGTAGGCAGGGGGTGGCACACCCTTGTTGAGGTTAACAAGAGCCTCTGAGGTAAGGGAACAAACCCCACCAACTCCAACAGCCATCCTCCACAGTAGGCTAGACCTATCGAATTGCCCATGAATCCCAGAATCTCAACATTTGCGGTTAGTGATGTGCCGCTACTGGACATCCATAAGGTTGCCCAGATTGAAGTGGCACATCGGTTTTTGCTGTGCCCAGTGGTGGGTTCAACTGGTAGGTATAAACCAGCCAGAAGTGATCCCTGCTGGGCGAATGTAAATAATGTTACTCTATAACTTGGTGCTTGTTAATTTTTGTAATATTTTGTAATATAAAATCAAAGACAACCCAAAATGTAACATAACCTCTAAGGCCAGTTACACAGAATTATCTCAGTAACGAAATGGGACGACCAGGAAGTATAACGCGGTCCGGTCTGGCGCTGGTAAAAAGTGGATAACATGATGCGGACTGAGGCCGACTAGAGCTGGCCTAGCGTGAACTGATGACACAAGACAACGCTATTGAATAGCTAATCTTCTTGACGCAAACCCAAAATGTTGATTATGCATATTCCCAGGATGTAAATTAAAGGCGCGGCCAGCGTGATGGCAGTAGACACCACTGATTTGTTTTTGCTTAACGATGTCTTTTACAAGATAATATTAACAAAGACGAGGACCTTGTCAATGAGAACCAACAATGCAGTGATTGGTGTAACTTCAATGATCTGGAGTGCTCAAAACTGGACAACTTAGTCATTGCTTGACATAATAAGGCGATATAAAGACGCAGTATGAACAAAACATACTGTCTTGTTTTTATTTTAATCTTATTTTAGTCCTTATTAAGTTTCTTTTCAATTAACGTTTAAAATGTTGATCTTAAGCAGATAAAGAGAATAAAGAAACAAGGCAGTAATAAGAGTCTCGTGGAAGTAACATTCAGTAATGAATGCACTTGTGTTTATTCATGTCGGATTTATAATTTCATAATTTACATTTCTGTTTATTTTACCACTTAACAAAAGACGGAATTATATTCATGTCTGGCATGTTCATTTTATTTCATTGTTAATACAATTTCTTAGTTATCATTAGAGCGTTATATCTTCAGTAGCTCCTAAATAATCTCAGGAACGTTTTAAGTGCTGGTTATAGTGAAACAACATTCCGATTCGCTCTACAAGAACAATGCACCCTGTCAAAATAATTTTAGGCTCTTATTTCTGGTTGTTGAGTTTTGTAAGATGTCTCATTTTAAATACATTATTAACCCGTAACAGCCCAGTGTAGGCATATGGATACAGCGATATGTTTAGCCTTCCACAATGTTCATTTCTCACTTTATATTATATGGGATGATTAAGAAGCACCTACATTCTTTTTGGTTTAAAGCAATGTTTTATAAGGTATTCAGGAAATAAATTTGAAATTGTTTGTACGGCTTCGTTTAAATAAATATCCATAAATTATGCGCTTTAACGAAAAAGTAAGTTGATTTTGGACGTGGATTAATTACATCTTGAAAATGGAACATTTCCCATAATTATACGATTATAAATAATGATCAGTGATTGAGGCATAAAACCGTTCTTATGGGATGCGAACCAATATGACCGCTAGTTCAGCTGGCCCTTAGATTCGCGTTATTATTTGGAACAAACATTTTCTATTGGCGCCAAATGATAGCTTTTTTCATTCACATTCTATGATACCGAGCCTTGGTGTTAAAGTTGGCATAATGGAAAGTCACGTATTATTAGCCTCGTGTCGATCCACGCCATTAGGGTATCGTTACGTCAAGTCGCGGTGCTTCAATTATACGTAACGATATATGTCGTGTAACGACACGAAGGCGAATTGGTACTGACGTTTGGACTGTTATCAGTTCACAAACCATGTCGTGTATAACGTGTTATATAGTTGGTCCCATGTTTTACACATAGTTGGAGTTTTAACTAATTTAGCCATAAGTTAGTTAACTAGTAACGGGGATGGTAACAATTTAATCGCACAGTCGACTTGCCTTGTGAATAAAAATTCATTATAAAAGTGGCGTGTATGGAAATTATTTTATTATTTGAATTAATTGATAGAAACTGACATACTACGGGGAGCGGCTATTGAAGTGTTGTCAAATAGGAGGTACATATGGAGCCCTTTCTGGACATTAATCATTAATCCTCAAAAAAGTACAACCCTCAACCCCTTAAAGCGACCACGACCATTTTAAAGGTACACTTGCAACACAACTGATACCTTTCAACAGACAAAGTGGTCGTTGTTCCCGGCTTGAGCAAACAGAGCTTTAAAGTGGTCGTGTTCGCTTATGCGTTGACAGATTTCGTTGAAGAAGATTCCGTTGAAAGTTTAATAAAAATTACAAAATAGTTGGTATACGTTTTATATTTTTTTTTTGTTATTTGACTTGAAACGTTTTCAACAGGTACCATTTTGTTAATACTGAAACAAATCATACTATAACTTTAGGTGTCCCTCTAATTTATCACTACAATGTTAGAAAACATAATGGCGGCTATTGGTTAAATAAAACATTTCTCGACCTGTTTTTGTGCGAAATTATGAATACTATTAACCAAATAAGTTTGTGACACCTTGTATATGTGTGGCAGCAAAGTTGTAATATCAGTCTTATTATTAAAAACTAATCCTTTTGGAAAACGTAGGCATTTTGCACAATGGACTGAAATGTTTCTATTTTTCTGAGTATTTCTACTTAGTAGACAATGCTTAAGCGGTTTATAGAAAGATTGCACTTTCTGGCGTTGTACGGTAAATACAATACTTTACCTCCCTTTGATAATAAGCACGTCTTTTACCACTGTGCAATAGAATGTTATGATTTTTGTTTTAAGAAAAGGGAACCTTTCTACGCCCAACCTAACCTACAAATTTACTCCGATACCATTTTAATAGTTCAAAATGTCTTAGCGTATATAAATGCAGTGTTTGGTGCTTAAGATAATTTATTTATAATTTATAAGTACAAAATAATTCTAAATTATGTAGAATTTTAAGATTTCACAAGACTTTCTTGATTAATTATGATTGTATTAAATATTTTAAGGTAGATTTTTTAAAATATTTTGAAAACACGACAATTGGAATACGATTGTATACTTGAGTGAAAATGTGATATAGTTTGTGTGAACACACTTAGTTTAATTAGAATACCATAGACACGAATAATAAAATACAGCATTAGATGTCATCATGACAAAAATATTGTATTATATAACTGTAAATTCACATTACTTAAACAGAACTACACAGTAATTACTACATTTTTCCTTTACTTGCCCAGAGAATAACCAAGTAATTATAGAGTGTACAGGCAATAATATGTTGTAGTCACCACATTCAATTTGCTTTCCAAAAATATTTAATTAAATATTTGAATAAATGTTTGAATTAGTGAGAGAAATGACTCGTGGACATGACACCAATACGTGTCAGAATGGTGTATCGGAATGATATCGTGGTCGGTAGTATCGATATGACATGTCGCCATATAACATGTATCGATATTCGATATGATACGAGAAGAGTGCATTTTATAAAAATTGAGAGGGTGTCAAGTTTGTGGACTCGGGATAATCACGCCGGTATTCAACCCTATTACAAAAGTACTTTTACGGGGACTCAGAAGTAAAGCCATCGCATATCTGGGTTACATTTAACGTATTTTATCTAGATTTCTGGTGACACTTAAAATTTGAAACCGAAGTTCGCTTATTGGATGGCCATTATCGCGACTGTGCTGTAGACCGTAACCCCTCGTATAATGCTCATCATGGATCGGTTTTACTTCAATGTTAAATCTCCTTCCAGCAATTTTAGTTTGTCCACTTATGAATTCTTAGTAATCTTCTCTGTTTTCCAATAAGCACAAGTTTTGGCAGTGTCTTTCAAAATCAGTATTTAGGTTAATGCCGGCTGGCCCACGTGTTTTTAGTAGTTTCAGGGGATGTTAGTAAACTCCAGCTAATATATTGTGTTTAGGGGAGGGAACTCGTGAGATGTCAGCTTGCATAAATGCTGGTGAACTAACCAATCCTCTTCGGCCGACAAGTGACATAAACATAGCACTTTTATAGTTTGTTTACCCGAAGACCGCGCGACTTCTTACACCTTGTGTTTGTGTACGTGTAGGACTATGGCTTCAGTGTGATCCTCTCTACTCAGTGGGTGTAAGGTGCTTCCATTCATAAAAAGGTTTCTATAGTAACAGCATCATTAGTAGAAACCCTTCATTTTAGTGTCCTGCAAATAACTAATTTGTGAAGGATTATTTTTACACGCTTAGTATAACGGCAGATTGTGATTGAAGCGAAGGAGATTTCAAATACATTTCAAACGAAATTGCTAAAAAATAGTGCCTATATCATTAGATGTAATCCTTGTAATACCTGATGATGAAATTATATGAAAGGAATGCCTTCGTGAAAACATTCCAGTGCTATGCCTGCGTGAATTGTCAGTTTGGTATCTCAGACATCAACTCGGTATGGAAGGTAACGCTGAATCTGAGGTATGCGAGTGTAGCAGTCAAGTATCTCCCTTCCCCACGCCCCCCCCATCACATCCATCCATTTACTTAAGCAGTCGTCTTTTGAGTCCCGCAATACTGTAAATGCCTTCCTGCTCCCAGACCGCTATTGACAACGTTACAACTGACGCGACGCCTGTCACAATTTTCCTCATTTGCAGTCCTACCAGTCCATTATCTTTAAACTTGAATTCATTCTAAAAATATTTACCGTGAAACGGAAGGCAAGTCTCTTTTAAAAAATGCAATGTATTCATAGTTGTATTTTTTTTTTTTTTTTATTTTGTCACAACAAACATCAATTTAGCCACACGAAACGTTGTATCAAACCAAACTGAAACTAAAGTTAAATATTATATGATACGTAAATATTAAAATATAAATTCAGGGTTTCCTGGAGATTATGGAATTCAATTGTGCCATGATAAAAGTAACACTTTATATAAAGTATTGGCTATAGTATACAATACGAGACATCAGGATGATCCCGGATTGAAGTGGGAGTAATTGGCGATGAATGAATGGAATGAAAAGAGTGTATTTTTGTCGGAGAGAATTGTGGTTGGAAGTCCACATTTTAGTTCACGTTATTTTAAAATGACTTGTTGCTATACAATTATATTGTCACTGTAATACAGATTTGGCTATTGACTACATATATGAACTGTTAAATAGATTTTGCATGTCTCTATCTGCCCATTGAAATCATTATTATGAGAGAACTTTCGAAAGAATTTTCGCTTTTCCACCAATCACGGGCCTCATACCACAAAGCCGCCATCATTAGAAACTTCGGGCTTATAAACACAATAACTACCATAAATTCTAATTAATACAACCCAAACTTATTACACATATAATACTTACACATAACTTGCGTAAGTTGATTTGACAGTAACCTAACAAAACGTTCATTCCGACAAAAGTTCACTTATATCTGCCTGGGAGCTATGACAGTTTATTTGTTGCAGTAGTTTCTGTCCACAGGACTTATCAAGAATGAAATGGACCTATAGATTTGAAATTTAACATGCACCTTCAGTGATGCTTGTTACACGACATATGGCCTGGCGTACTGCTCCCTTGCTGCCTTGCTCATTATTCTAACCGTATACAAGTTATTTGAAAATTTCGTTGGAAAGATAACTGGATATAACAGGGAAAAGATCAATTTAAAGTTAAAAGAATCTTTAGTAACTGGTATGCCAATTCTTTGCTTTCTTTCTTTAATGTATATTCTGCCAGTAATACACAGATTGTGCTATATATTGCGTACATGATCAGTATTGAACGTTTACTGTAATGCTATAATCCGATCGTCAACGTCGGATAATCTACATCCACCGTGTTGCATCACCATCACGACGCTTAATGTGACCATCATGGGATCTTCGGCGTGATGGCCGCATTACACATAACAAAAAAGCATTACTCGTGCAAAATGCTTCCATATCATGCAACTCGTCACGGCATTAGCTACGTTAATAACGCATTTTCTCTGTAAGAAATTTTCTACCATATTCACCCTGTAATGTATTCTTGTTGGGAGGCAATTTTAGTTGTGTGCTAAAAGCCACGCAGTGACAAAAGGGCCAAGGTGTGGATGATAAGTTTTGCGTGGAAATATTTATAAAGAAGATCAACAGCTGTAACTTGTTGCGGTATGGCACCACCAGGCTGCGCTGGGAATTGTTAATTTAATTGGAACAATACACATCCTACAAAATTCATGTCCTTTTCTGCAGAAGATCTTAATCCTTTTAGTCCTGTGATGCCTGGTCTAAAGTTTTGTAATACCCAAAAGTTCTAAGCAATATTATGAGTTTCAGACAAATCTGTACAGTTCGTTATTTATGTTCATATCTTTTTGTTTTGTAAAGGAAGAATCAAGGAATAGAAGAACAACATATTTTTATATGTAAAAATGTTATGTTTTTTTTATCATACTATCTTCATAAAGAGAAGAACAGCAGAACAAATTACATATTTTGGAGTATGGATGAAATGTAAAAATTGTCGTCCATGCAGATGTTCTTCCAATATGTGATGTTTCTATCATGCAAAGAAGGCTGTTCGAATAAGGGGTATTACAATATACTCGTATAGGTATACAAGGTATATTTGTGAAGTTTTAATGCTATAATTTAATTTTATAATATTTAACAAGTTTAACGACCACAAAGGTCCAGATTAGTTGTATAGAGTAGGTATTATCTTTATGGGATAAATAAATACATTTCTAATTCTATTTGTCTCCATAGCGAAAATCCTGTTATTAATAGTATACAATCAACTTTGCTTGGGACTAAGCGTAATTTTTTTTTAATCTCCAGAAAGTCGTATACATAGCTGATGAAATGCTAAGTTCCAAAATGTTTAAAGGAATAGTGTATTTGATTTTTAGACCCTATCACTCGAAAAACATTTATCGATTATTTTCTTTGAATGAACCTTCTGAGTAGAGTATTCTTCATTTCAGCCTGGACCATATTCTTGGAACGACGTGAGCATTCAGTTGTAAAGATTAATAAATAATATATTCACGAGCTTCTGCTCATCATTTATGTGTGAGCTACCACTAATGTGCTTGTAAATATATATAACACTTGATATGGAAATGGAAATGCTTTTATTAACGAAGCTGAGTCACAATGATCTCTCTACCACTCAACCTCATGAATGAGTGGATAGGAGAATGATAAACATGAATAAATTTAAACAAAAGTTGGTGAAAGAGAACAGTTCAGCCTAATTATTAGTTTAATTTTTTAGAAATTATATTGTTACCGCCAAAAATTAATTCTTGTAACGACACGGAAAATATCTTATTCTATATCAATACTCTCTTTAAATGAAGTTAACGATGTTTAACTAATAAGTGCGGTTCAACATTCTGTACTACTCTAAACATTTCACACGTACTTTATCTTTATAAAGAAAGATAGTAAGAAATCTTGAGCAAGCAACCTTAACAATTAGTGCACGAACTGAACTGGCCACAAACAAAGTTCGTACACAAACAAAGTTACCTCTACATTGTGGACTGTAGAAATAAACAAAACAGATTTAGCAGCTTCGTAGGTTGTTGCTAAGTATTGTGTCTTGTTAAGTTCAGTTTTGTAACGACGAAATCTTTCTTTTTATCAGATGGCATATCATTAATGTACAGTACATTATTAATGTAGATTTAGGCTCTCTTAGAAATAAACGAGAGATACTTTTGATTAAATGTTCTAACATTTTTCAAACTGAAGTGTTGTAGGTAGTTTGGGATCTAGAGTTTAAGGTTAAATTCTGTTTTCTATCACCAAAAATGTAAACGTTTCCTATGCTACTGTAACCGCCAAGTAGAGTAGAAATACAAGTTATGAAACAGTCATTGTTTTAACAATATTAGAAAGTATTTCTAGTTTCAGAATGGGCTGACACTGAAGACCATTATAATCATACCAATCACGCAACAGTAAAAATTGTAAAGTTCTGATTATGAATGCGTGAGAGAGATAATAAATACTATAAAATCGCCTAACTACGAGTACATAATATTTCCTACAAAATGTTTTATATGTTTTGGAAAGGTAAATGAACCAACAGAATCCAATTTGTTGTTTATTGGGGTGGGGGAATGTTGACAAACCCATCGTCTCATATTTCTTTGACGTTGATGGTGATGCGACATATTTTATAACATACTGGGAATCGTAGAAAGTATTATAAAGGATATATTTACGTACAAAAGCTATCCTTAAATGGCAATTCCTTAAAGTTATCCTTATCATGAATTACTGTGCTATAAAGATAGCCTAACGTATAAAGGTAGGAATACAAAAATACATTATGTTTGCATAATGTGTAACATTACTTTAAATAGTTAGATTAAATAGACAAAATCTACCTGATGTATCATTTAAAAACTAGCAATAAAAAAAACTACGTTTAATACAAGATTATACTTTTGAGTAACCTTGTGTCTAGTAGTTAAAAACAAATTGAAAATATTTTAAGAATTGTGTTTTTGTATTGGTTACAATCAGTTTCTAAACTTATTCTCTGCACACGAAAGTATGGAAACGTACTGACTGTATTATAATAAAAGATTTAAACGTCATTTAGAAACATTTTGCAGTGAACGGAACCGGTTTGGTCCCTTGTCGGTCTGTGTTATTTTACGTATCTTCAACAAGCGAGTACGCAATTGGAAAATCGAGCGGTGAGGAGAGTAAGCACTGTCACATCACTTAATAGCGGCCCACGTAAATACTTAATTTTAATCCCAATAGCTTATCTTTTATTTTTTATATTCATAATGAAAATACTATATGAGAGATGTATTTTTTGTTATCGCCAGTGTTGTATAATTCGATTAGAATTATGAAGTTTCTTGTTTATAGTCTAGAACCTAAAAAACTAATTTGGATTGTATAAGCACAGGGCCTGGTTTTCCTTGAAATCGATACAGGAATCCTAAGAGAGAATTCAATCATCACGTTAATTTTTATTGAGTTCGAAATAGGATGCATCGAAAGTATTAAAAATATTAAATGATGCTTTTTATATACTTTTTATCAAATTGTAGTTTGATGTATTCGAATACAGTTGTAATAGATATACGAGTGTTCCACAGGTCCACAGGGGGAATAAACGTTATCAACCATACCTGTTATGAGTAATAGTTATATTATAGTTAGTTAACTGTAAAGAGTTTGAAAATTGCCACTTTAAGTACGGTTAGTTGACTTTGATTTGAAATTTATTTTCATGTCTGGTGGTTGGTATTAAGTGTATCACGGCTAAGACATATTTGATCTGAGAAAAAAACCAATATTTTTAATGCCTTTGATACTGTCTTGCTTCGATCACCACCTAAATTAGTGCGGGTAACAATCCAGTTATTGTTAAGGAATAATTCCACAAAACCGTGTTGTGTATTTCTACAATGAACATTGGCTCTGGGCTAATACAATATTATGAACTCTGCTAATAATAATAACGTTATTTGAATAGTGAATAGACCCGTTGTTGAAAATGAAAAAAGCTTTTTGTGCTACGTTATATCTTATTTAATAACAAACATGTAAACTGTATGCAGTTTCCAATAGTACATGGCTTAACTGTCATGATATTTTAGCGAATAAAACCGATTTAGGACAGATAACGCGATCACGTAATCAGTGGCATAGACCATAATGATAAGCACTGCATGCGGTAGTTTATGCAATATTAGGTTTAAAAATCAGACTTAGTATTGCATAAACTATATTCCTGGTTGAGAGATATGATCTGATAAATTAATATTCTCCTTATCGATCATTAGTGTGATAATGAAATTTTAGAATACTACATTCAACTTGTGTGGGAAAATCTAAAGAAACGGGATAACGTAAAAATAGAAAACTGCGCACTTACTTAAATTTACAAATTTGTTGCCAGGAATCATGCCACTTTGGTGGGAGTTTATTTTAGGACAATAGAGAGGACAGTATAGGAATATTAATGTTCCAATTTGTAACACTACACGGTATGTCTTTTTTTAATGTGCTCCCATTGTACAATTAGAAACTGTAAATCTTACCTCATATTTTAAATGGGGAATCATTCCTTCCCATACATGTAAAATATGTATTTAAAACTTAAAAAAGCTCCCACAATTTTCCAATATGTCGGTAAGTTTGGTTTTGTATAATGGCACACCTTCTATTTAAAAAGTGTTTTCTGAATGTTAAACTACATAATCTCATCAGTTTGATCTCTATATTTCCAGTATTAAGACACATATTTTAATGAGTTCCAAGAATAAAAGGTTTTAACATTACTTTTCCAATATAAAATAATAATAAATACGGAGTGTTCCATAACAATAAACAAATTTGATCCCCATATTGGAAAATGGTGGTAACTCTTAAAAGTTTGATATACATATTTTATATGTGTCCAAACACAAGTGATGTTTCTCAATTTGAATTACGCTGTCATATTTAAAGGTTCCAAATTTAAAATGGTGACCCATTAAAAAAATCGCTGTTTATACGTATAGCAATCCCATAATTTGAAACAACAAATATATTCAAGTTTTAAAGACAATTTTCTTTTTGTGGTTTTATTTTCTGTAGAAACCTGTAAATATGGTTTTGTAATATAGAAATTAAAAAATGGTGAAACATGCATACACATCTGTACACATTCCCCAAGCAAAGTTATTAGTAATCATTTTTATAATTGCCGGAAAATGATGTGTCCCATTCCAAACGGATTTTTATAATTTTCAACGTATTCTTAAGATGAAAATGGATTGTAAATAAATAATTATGTTACAAACAAATAAAGTACTTTTAAGTATAAATTACGATGCCTGATGTTAGGTTGATGTTAGAACACGACGCATAGGTCCACATTTAGTTATTTTTAAATAAAAATGCACAAAACTGAACATGTAATCTCATATTAAAGTTATTAGTTTAAAGTATTCACTTGTCAGAAAATGTTTCACTTACCTTTCTTCACGGTTTTGTCCTCCCTCGCCACCCCCTCCTCCCTTAAATGCGCCGCTGGCACTTGATATAATTTAACCTCATTCATTACACACAATAGCTTGACACTGATTATCTTGCATGTTATTAAACCATGTATAGCTGATGGTTTATCTGCATGGTGTGGTACTGTTTACATATTACGTTGAGTTACGGTGAGTTGACTCACCAATAATACAAGCAAGTATCATTATAATGTGGCTGGTGCAAAGCTGCAACGTCGTGATACATGTTGACAATATACGCCGCTACTCTGCATTTACATTAGTTATTAATAACAGATTGAACATATACTCTCGGAGCTTATTGTAGGCTCTATATTGAAAAAGAGTTGTATCTTTTGAACTAAGATAGTATAATGACATATACTTAAGTAGGTCCTGTCCAGAGCGTTAGGTATAAAATAACGATTTCGAATAGTTATAATGAGTTTTTAATTCAATGGAAGTTTTGTAAGAAATTTTGAAACTAAAATGATATGCTAGAATGATGAGCAATTTAGTGAAAAATATAATGAACAATGTTTATTTTTTATTTTGTCATGTAAGATAAAATGTTATTATTATACTTCAATATTCGAGAGGTGAAATAGCTTCTAGGACAATTATGAGATTAAACGCATTTCCAAGTTTAATACTTTCTGCGCGTGAAGAAAACGAGAATGCCCACGGACATATACCGTATAGTTGATCGGACTTGTCGGGGTCAGAAGATTACATGCGAGGCCTGTGGCCGCTTCGCCCCAGCAAACAATGTTCCCTAATGCATAAACTTGTATAAACTTCCACCGTAACTTCCGCAGCCTACTGCAAGGATCTACCAACATTTAGCTTACAATCTTAGTTTCCTATTTTACTAAAAGATTACTTTAGACTTTTCAAAAATGTATTAACTGTACGAACAGGAGCGGGCTTGTTGGGGCCAGTGGGAGTACTTGCTACCTTTTGTGGCGCGGAGTGGCTTCACCCCCAGCACATATTGGTCCCCGAGTATAAACTGTGTTCGCCAACTAGTATAAACTTCCACCGTAACTTCCGCAGCCTACTGCAAGGATCTACCAACATTTAGCTTACAATCTTAGTTTCCTATTTTACTAAAAGATTACTTTAGACTTTTCAAAAATGTATTAACTGTACGAACAGGAGCGGGCTTGTCGGGGCCAGTGGGAGTACTTGCTACCTTTTGTGGCGCGGGGTGGCTTCACCCCCAGCACATATTGGTCCCCGAGTATAAACTGTGTTCGCCAACTAGTATAAACTTCCAACGTAAACTTCCGGAGCCTGCTACAATATTTTATCCCAAGCCTGCTTATTATTTTAGTTTCCCGCTTTACTAATACTTACTTGTTACCATTTGTCAAGAAATGTGTTAACGTATGACAGACGGATAAGACCTGACTTGAAGTTTCTTGCATAATACATGTACAAACCCTGTAATGTTTTCTCCCCTGCACAATGCGAGTAACAAAACGTGACACGGAGGTCTGATGTATGAAGCGGTTAACCTCTCGCCAGCTCTCGGCTCATTTTTCACGTTGTGCTCCTTTGGATTGTGCTTTTTACAACATTCACAACATTACATTAAGGATAACAAATTGTAATTGTAATATTGGATAGATAGCATAATTTTGTTACTATTTGGTGCTACAATATATTTTTTATATCGATATTTTATTATATAATTTGAATTCTAAACTAGGAGAGTATTAATTTGGAAAATTACTAATATCTATCATAAACAAACATGTTTTTATACAGTTTTCACCGTTTGCACCTTCATTTCATTAAGTTTTATTATAATATATCTGATCAACTGGAATTTAATTTTCAGGCACTGACTGGATTGAATTCTCGCATAGTCACTTATATAATATAAAACACGTTATCTTAAAAAACGGATTACCAGTAAACGGATCTTACCAACACCTGTACCAGCTACCGTAATTCAGCCTCCGATGTTGGTATAGTACTATTAAAAGGGTTTCAGTAATGTTTTAAAATTCAATTTATTTGTAATAGAGGTATCCAAGAATATAATATGCACTTTTGTAAATGAAAATAAGATTACAAATATAAGGAAAGTGGCTAGAATATTAGGGTTTTCCAGCAGAATTGTTTCATTTTTAACTGCCACTATTGTCAGACTGTACTATTCAACTGAGTAGGTTGGGTCTTATTTTGCAGGTGTGTGATTTTAGTAATCGAAAATCATACTATTTGTTTATAGCTATTGCTTTTTGTACATTTCTCCCATTTAATTTTCTCATAAATTTATTACTATGGTCTTTGTCCTGCAAGAAATGTAGGTAATACATACATACATACATATATATATATATATATATATATATATATATATATATATATATATATATATATATATATATATATAAAACTAAAGGGTAGCCGACCGAACAAGCCATACGATTTTGGCATCATTCGATTCTCCACTAAGAAGAACATATATATATATATATATATATATATATATATATATGGAAAACATCTTTAAAATTCGGATTAGAAACAAGTATAGTAGGAAAGTTAAATATAGGCTATATAAATAACATGTGGGACATAAAACAATGTTGAAAAGTGATATATATATATATATATATATATATATATATATATATATATATATATATATATATATATATAAATATAATAGATAATAACACAGAAAGCAAAATGAAACTTCGGATGTTCTTAATTAGGCGTATCGTTTATTTTCCATCCAGAGAGTAAAATCGTAATTTTTTAATCTTATCAACCATAAATTTGTTATATTTACTCCTTGCCAATGATAGTAATGCGAGTTAAGAAGGAAGAATTTTGCATAAACGAGGAGTACGTTGTGAGAAGGTGGTATATGTTGTAAAACATATATTCATGTCAAAATAACAGGGAATAAAAAGTATATTAAGTTGTTCCATTATCCTACTTTTATAATGAGAACTGATGGAAAAAACTTTTAGAAGCCGTTTTAAAGTTGTACACGACAATGAAAAGCTTGTATGAACAAATTGTTTGGGTTAATAATAATTCAATCACCTGAAAGATTCTGCCTATGTAATAGGTTGTAGACTGACGGCATAGACCTTTCATCAAATAAGTCAAAGCGATGAACATAAACTCAAATATCAGTACGAAAACCAACAAGAAAAATTCGAATTACGAGTTTTTCTTTGATCCAAAGTAGTTAATTAACTTTGTTAGAGTGTTTTACCATTTAACATTTACCTCAAAGCCACAGACATTACACGTTATTCCAAAATTCGCTTGCTTTAGCGACAATATACTCTAATTGTATGTACGTAAATATTTTTTTGCATTTTTTTTTATAGATAACTAACGTTAAAATTAATTTCATAGTTGGTTAAGTTTAGTTTGCAAGATAATTGTTTATAGCAATGGGATCCATTTCCAGTATGTTTTCTTGCATAGAAGAGCTTATTAGTTTATACAGTTAGCTATATCTCACTTAATTTACCGAAATAAATCTAGAATTCTACCTGATTGATAGTCCTTATCCTTATGTCACGAATAATATCTGCAATAAAGTTATCATCACAAACCAACTATTTACATTGTCGTATTTATCCTAATAACTTAGATGGCAGTTAATATACTGTAACATCACCTGACTAGCTTGTAACTAGTAGTTGTTGATGTTATACTTGTTCATATGAAAAGCTTTAGTTATCAACGTTATTATAGTTAACAATTCTGTAGCACGTGTGTTATCAATATCTTTACCAATACCGCTTTGTCTAAAAATCCCAATCTCAAAGACATTTGATATTATAGCGGAGTAAATAAATAGCTTACACGTCTGTATTTGAGTAAAACATGTATATGATGAGTTGAACAATATTGATAACTCTTATCTTATCAACAAGATATTACAATATTCATCGTTTTTTCCTTGTTTGTCAGTAACGAAAGTACACAAATTAGGCTCAGAGTCTAGCGGAGGCGCTTTCGCTAGCTGGTTTTGAAATCGGAAGTGTATATTTGTCCGTTTGTACGCACAATAATTATCGAACGAGTTAGGTAGACCCTAGGAGGGGGGGGGACTAAAATTTAGTGTGGAACTCTATATCTGATCCTTCTATATCGATATTTAATGTGGTCAACATCAGTTCATTGGGAGTTCTGTTTTCTGTATTTCAAGTAGGTTACTCTGGTTACAATGATCTTATAACTACCACGGAAAAAAACAGGAAAAGCAGAATAAAAAAAATTATTGTATATTGTGAAGATTAGCTATCTGACATGTTTTAGTAACTTATCAACACTGAAATGGATAGTTTGGAAGGTTTTATACAAAGCGTGGATATTTTAACTTGACCTGCATTTATAGCAAGTTAAACGGCGTAGGAAACCTATTTTTTGGCCCCCATTAGGAATTATCGAACATTTCTGACCGGAATCACCGATGAAAGATAGGAAGGACAGAGCACGGATCTCAATCGAAAACACAAGTCTCTATTACCTGAGTTTCTTACCACCTGTGTATTAGGTACAAATGTTGTTATCAGTTTTAAATTAACTTTGTGATGTCCTGAATAATTAAATATTATATGCTTTAATACCAGCAATGGAACCATAACTAAGGGGCCATATAAACACACTAAACCGAAAATCCACAGAAAAAAAGGAGATTAAGGCCAAGCAATCAATCTTTCTTAATGTCGTCATGTTCTACATGCATGGTAAAAGAGAACTTACAACTAATACATTTTATTAAACAAGTATATGACATTAATAAAGGCCGAAAATACAAAAAAACTGGTATTAAAAAAAATATAATTTTTTAAACATGATTTAAACGCGCTGTAAGGTCGAAGTTGTATTTTTGTATGTTATTATTGTATCAATAACAATTACCGATTACTTTGTCAAGTGTCAGGCATTTAACGATTTTATAAATTATTAGCGGTGATATTTATACAAATTTCTTTATGTTTACCTGTCGTGAATTTGGTAGCATAAACATTAGAACCCACATGCTACAAGACCGGCTGTGCACAAGCGTGCAGGTTGCAAGTTAGTACCATAGTTGCCAACTGGGGTCATTTGTTAGCCTTTATCTCTGGCCTGCATTTCTGAGCGGACGGTGAAACAACTTTACTCTTGTACATGTAATGGGTATTTATGTGTTACTATCATGTTCTTAAAGCAGCTCCATGTACTCTTGTAAGATTGCGGTTCTTGAGGAACAAGGTACACAATGGAATGGTCTTATTTTGAAGTTTTTATTGCCTGAAGGTCAAATTTAAGAATGAAGAAGACCTTACATGTTACTATCAGTAATTAAACATCGCAGGATCTATGTATTTTTATTATTTAAACTACTGTATAAATTTAATAATTTTTAGGAGAAGGACTTTCTCTAGTTATTGGAATTGGTCGAAATGTTTAAATATAATTGAAACAATCGCACTATTATCAAATATAAAGAGTGATTTTGTATTGTCCTACTCCAGCATCAAAGTTTCTCAATGGGTTTCGATACCTCAACAATTGAATGTAACTAGGTTTCCCTTAAAATTTAATGTTTTTTTGACAAAAACTTGATTTTTAAGTTTTATTTCGTAGCCATAGTATTTATAGTTACAATTTCGCCAGTTGGATATGTAAATTCAGTATTGATGTTGGGCAGTAATTATTTCAGCATCTTTTTTAGCTGTCCTAGATTTTTGATTGGGGATTCAAATTGCAGCATATTAAAATATATAAAAAATACTCTACGGAATTATATATTGTTTCACAGGAGATAATTGTTATAGATTTACAAACTAATACCGTCAAAGACGATAATAAATGTTACTATCATCGCCAGCCAATGCAATAAAAAATGTGAATGTAGTAAATTCATAAATGTAAATATTCAGTAAAATAATCGATGAATACATTTAAGTGGGCGACAGAGTCATTCGTTCTTGTTCCTTTATCAGTACATATCCCGTAAACAGTTCTCGGTACACTATTCAAAATTACTAAAATTTGAATATTGCAAGTAAAAAACATACCTGTTCATGGCATGTGCTCTTTTTGTACTAAACAATTATAAAAGTGAAACTAAATATTACAGGAATTAAAAATTCAACATTGTAAAAGTTTGAGAAAACTGGAATATCAAGTCGTGTATATAAAGATTTTTAAAACGTATACGGGTTATGATTTTCTTAAAGTGTCAGTATTGAATGCTCTGGGGATCTCATAATTCCATCTACGGAGATTAAGATAATGAGATGAATCCATAAAGAACGCTTATGATAAAGTAACCGCCATATCTAGTAGGCATAATCGAATCAATTCTAATATTCCCATCTCGGATTGGATAAAAAGTGGGATCATTATCTTACATTTTATGACAGTTTATAATAAAATTTCAATGGAATATTGCAAGTAAAAAACATACACGTTCCTGTTCATGGCATGTGCTCTTTTTGTACTAAACAATTATAAAAGTGAAACTAAATATTACAGGAATTAAAAATTCAACATTGTAAAAGTTTGAGAAAACTGGAATATCAAGTCGTGTATAATATTATAAAGATTTTTAAAACGTATATGGGTTATGATTTTCTTAAAGTGTCAGTATTGAATGCTCTGGGGATCTCATAATTCCATCTACGGAGATTAAGATAATGAGATAAATCCATAAAGAACGCTTATGATAAAGTAACCGCCATATCTAGTAGGCATAATCGAATCAATTCTAATATTCCCATCTCGGATTGGATAAAAAGTGGGATCATTATCTTACATTTTATGACAGTTTATAATAAAATTTCAATGTAAATTTTAAACAAAACCGTTTGGCTTTAAAACATTACCCTCAGTTATGAATTTGATTTTTTTCATACAGACGGCAATACTATCACGTTGTAGACATTTATTAATCAGTAAGGCGGGTGTAGAATGTTTGAGAAACACCATTTATCACCTGCATGTTGGCTTTGTAGTGGGGAGCATATAGACCTCGGGGAAGCCGGGCCTTACTCAGAAACAAGATATGGCTAGACTACACACAGGCTTCGCTTCATGTTTTATACAACACCTTACGTAACTCGCCTATCGCATGTCGTTTGAATTAAATTTCTGATTGTTCGGTTGAAATTTAAATCTGAGAAGCTCTATTACCTTGAGAGTTTTTCTGGGAACCCAACAGGTGAGGAATTAATTTTGCAAAACAATAAATAGATAACATAAATAACTTCAACGAGGCAATGCTTTTCAAATATAAGAGAGTTTTCTTCATACAATGTTAAAGCGTTAATCGTAATTGTACACCTGTTGATCGTACTAGTAATGTAGAATCTCAACCATAAGGTGAATGAACATTTCGATGCAAGATTCGTAGGTCGTCAAGGGAATAAGGAAAGCGGCAGCGCGTGAGAGCGATTCAAAACCAAACTCATAATGAAATAATTTGCGTTAATTTTAAAGTCTATAAGTTTATAGGAGGTGCAGTAAAATAAACGGTGGGAATGTTAGAAATGAGTGATTAATATAAGAAAACTCGCTTGAAGAAACAGGTATTATATGGCGTTTATAGGAAGTTCCTAACTTTACATCCTGTCTGCAAGGAAGAATATAATTTTTATCTGGAAAGGTAAACCAAGTCATAAATGTTTTGGTATTTTATAAATATGACTGCTAATAGTGTCTCAGATTTTATCAGCCCGATTTCGAAATTGGGTTTAGGCACATCATTTTCAAACTTTATCAAATTATGTGTGGCCTGAAATAATATAATTAATGGTTTCGGTATAAATAATCAGATTTTCCTCAAAGAATGCTTGAGATAAGTTAAAATACGTGGAGAAATTCTAAAATAAAATGAATGCGTTGACCACTAAAATGTATTAATTATTATTATGGATTGTAAAAATATATTTTAACCTTTTTTTTACAAATTTGTATTAAACCCCTTTCAATCTAGTCGTATTATTAAAATACAGAGACATTTTGCTACACCACAACTATCCTCGTAAAACAGATAAAAGTCTCGGAGTCACTGTAGTATCAGTGTACGAGGACAACACATTTGCCGAGAAGGCTACAAGAGTGTTTAGATCCGCCAGATCTTGTTGAAAGAACGTACTTGTGCTTAATTGTAGTTTGTTGTTCCTTGGCCAGGAATAACATTTGCTTTCGGTGAACGTTGGGAAAATTGTGTCGGTTTACCTCTCAGTCCTGTTTATGTGAAGGGCACTGGACACACAACTTGGCAACTAAACTTTCCCGGGAGAGCCAAGTTCCAGGGGAGGCCAGGCATGCTATTCACACAACTTTCACTAGGCGTAATGGTCTGCACAACTCGGTCTTGTAAATCCTTTATCAGAATAAATACACAAAAGATATTTTCTACAGTCTATAGTATGAAAAAAAAGAAACCCTTGGTTTTGATCAAATATGAGGGAATATAGCTGTATGTTCCAATGGGGTAAAATTCCAGTAAACAATTAGGTAAAATTAGGTGAAAACCAAGATATATAAATTTAGAAAATAGTAAAACTGTCCCAATTATACGATTTGAACCAATATACGAATATATTGCGAGTACTGGTGTCGGTTTTATACAGTAATTGTATAATTACGGTTAAGTACAATGGATTTAATTCTGGCTAGGATATGACAAACTTTTGACATAACCAAGATGTTTACAGCTTATAGTATACAGTAGTTTTATCTATTAAACTCTATTACGATGTACTGCTACCCAGGCATTAATATAATTTGATTCAAATTGTTTGGGCTGGCGGGCATGTATGATTCTTCCAGTGTTTCTCATTTAGTGGGTAATCCGTCAAGGTATTTATGTAATTTGGTCGTGGGACAGCGGTCTGCTAAATCATCTGTGAGACATGAGTAACTCCACCATAATTCTGGCTATTAAACATGATACAAGGGATTAATGTAGGAGCGGGTATGTAAGCCTCTTCCAGGGCTTCTCATTCAGTAGGTAATCTCTCCTGGGTTTAGTGTGAGTAACTATTAACATCAAGGCATAAGTCTGCTAAATCATCTGTGAAACATGAGTAACTCCACCATAATTCTGGCTATTAAACATGATACAAGGGCTTAATATAGGGGCGGGTATGTAAGCCTCTTCCAGGGCTTCTCATTCAGTGGGTAATCTGTCCTGGCTTTAGTTTGAGCAACTATTTTACATCATGGCATGTCTGCTTATCATCTGTGAGATATGAGTAGCTCTACTAAAACTGTGGCTATCAAACATGATAAGAGGGCTTAATGTAGGAGAGGTATGTAAGCCTCTTCCAGGGCTTCTCATTCAGTGGGTAATCTCTCCTGGCTTTATTGTGAGTTACTATTTACATCATGGCACAACAGTCTGCTAAATCATCTGTGAGACATGAGTAACTCCACCATAATTCTGGCTATTAAACATGGTACAAGGGCTTAATATAGGGGCGGGTATGTAAGCCTCTTCCAGGGCTTCTCATTCAGTGGGTAATCTCTCCTGGCTTTATTGTGAGTTACTATTTACATCATGGCACAACAGTCTGCTAAATCATCTGTGAGACATGAGTAACTCCACCATAATTCTGGCTATTAAACATGATACAAGGGCTTAATGTAGGAGCGGGTATGTAAGCCTCTTCCAGGGCTTCTCATTCAGTGGGTAATCTCTCCTGGCTTTATTGTGAGTTACTATTTACATCATGGCACAACAGTCTGCTAAATCATCTGTGAGACATGAGTAACTCCACCATAATTCTGGCTATTAAACATGATACAAGGGCTTAATGTAGGAGCGGGTATGTAAGCCTCTTCCAGGGCTTCTCATTCAGTGGGTAATCTCTCCTGGCTTTATTGTGAGTTACTATTTACATCATGGCACAACAGTCTGCTAAATCATCTGTGAGACATGAGTAACTCCACCATAATTCTGGCTATTAAACATGATACAAGGGCTTAATGTAGGAGCGGGTATGTAAGCCTCTTCCAGGGCTTCTCATTCAGTGGGTAATCTCTCCTGGCTTTATTGTGAGTTACTATTTACATCATGGTCTGCTAAATCATCATGATGGCTCATGATACAAGGGCTTAATGTAGGAGCGGGTATGTGCATCTGCTAAATCATCTGTGAGACATGAGTAACTCCACCATAATTCTGGCTATCAAACATGATAAGAGGGCTTAATGGAGGGGCGGGTATGTAAGCCTCTTCCAGGGCTTCTCATTCAGTAGGTAATCTCTCCTGGGTTTAGTGTGAGTAACTATTAACATCAAGGCATAACAGTCTGCTACGTCATCTGTGAGATATGAGTAACTCCATCATAACTCTGGCTATTAAACATGATAAGAGGACATTGTCAGGGCGGGGAGGTAAGCCTCTTTTAGGACTTCTCATTCAGTGGGTAATCCTTCCTTGCATTAGTGTAATTTGCTCTTTACCTTGTGTCACAATGGCTAGTTTAATGTCATATGGACATATGTTGATAATGCACTCTTTATTCGAGAAAGTATTTTTTTTAAATTGTAAAAGTCAATAATTATGTTTTGTTGTTTTTTGTAAAAATTTTTAATAGGAACGGAAACGGAATGGGAAATTTAATTGGAGTAAATTAAGAAAGATAACACGGTATGTGTATACTTCTAATCTGTGGGATTTGTCAATATTCTGCTCCATGCGCCTAATAAGCTAATCTACGCTCTCTTTTGTAATACAATTAAAATATATTTCATATCAAAACAGTCTATAGGTAGTGATGTTCCTTTCTTTCACTGTTGCTGATAGGCCTTATCAGTGTTGTTTACACATAGCTATACGAAATTAAAACAGATCCGATTATATTATCAATACAACAAATAATTTTTCAACATTTATAAAGAAATAAAAAGTACAAATTAGTCAAACTAATTTAGTATAGTAATTCTGCCTAGAACACTTATATTTTAGATTGTAGTTTAAGTCACAGAATTCATTGCTCCCTCTCTCGAACGATTCCATTACGCGACGTTCCGATGCCCACCAGGTTGCAGTTCACGTCGATACAAATTAAAATTAAAATTAAAGTAAAGGATGTCTTATTTTACCAGGCATAGTTAACGCTAAGAAGTCCTCACTAACGGTCAACTAGGGGACCAACGCTTAAAAGTGACTTCCAAATCACCACCAACGGCCTAGCAGGCGAGCTGCTTGCAAGGACAGGATCGCTCAACGGTCACCCATCCAATCAGCAGCCACGCTCGACGTTCTTTGATTACATTATCTTGCGATAATCGCTCTCCTCGCTTCACTGCACCATTGACAAATTGGCGTACGTTATACGACGTCATGTCAACATCATGATGCAATGCTTTACATTAAATAAAACATAGATATCTACACGGCATCGTGACTTAACGGAACCAAAAGAAGAGACTTCAAATCGGACGGAGCTGGGTATGGTGTGACTTTCAGTTGCCGTATAGCCTCGCCGTAGCTAGAACTGTGTAGACTGTAATTAGTTCCGATACGCGATGAAACGTGACAGTCGTTACGCCACGTTGTCTCCTACTACAACTAGAACTGCTAGCCAGCCAACATTATATTCCACTATGTGCTGTAACGTGAGTCGTTACGCCACGTTGTCTCCTACTACAACTAGAACTGCTAGCCAGCCAACATTATATTCCACTATGTGCTGTAACGTGACGTTACGCCACGTTGTCTCCTACTACAACTAGAACTGCTAGCCAGCCAACATTATATTCCACTATGTGCTGTAACGTGACGTTACGCCACATGTTGTCTCCTACTACAACTAGAACTGCTAGCCAGCCAACATTACATCCACTATGTGCTGTAACGTGACGTCACGCCACGTTGTCTCCTACTACAACTAGAACTGCTAGCCAGCCAACATTATATCCACTATGTGCTGTAACGTGACGTTACGCCACGTTGTCTCCTACTACAACTAGAACTGCTAGCCAGCCAACATTATATCCACTATGTGCTGTAACGTGACAGTCGTTACGCCACGTTGTCTCCTACTACAACTAGAACTGCTAGCCAGCCAACATTATATTGCACTATGTGCTGTAACGTGACGTCACGCCACGTTGTCTCCTACTACAACTAGAACTGCTAGCCAGCCAACATTATATCCCACTATGTGCTGTAACGTGACGTTACGCCACGTTGTCTCCTACTACAACTAGAACTGCTAGCCAGCCAACATTATATTGTACTATGTGCTGTAACGTGACGTCACGCCACGTTGTCTCCTACTACAACTAGAACTGCTAGCCAGCCAACATTATATTGTACTATGTGCTGTAACGTGACGTCACGCCACGTTGTCTCCTACTACAACTAGAACTGCTAGCCAGCCAACATTATATTGTACTATGTGCTGTAACGTGACGTCACGCCACGTTGTCTCCTACTACAACTAGAACTGCTAGCCAGCCAACATTATATTGTACTATGTGCTGTAACGTGACGTCACGCCACGTTGTCTCCTACTACAACTAGAACTGCTAGCCAGCCAACATTATATTCCACTATGTGATGTAACGTGACTTTATACCAACATGTATCTGTTCAGCATAGCTGGGAGCTTAGGTAATATTGAATCAATGATTTCTGTAATCGTGAATACAGCGCATACTTTCAAAAGTTTGAATTTACGTCACATATAAAAAAACTGTAATACGTTCCGTCCTGCATGTAAGCATTGTGTACTGACATTATTATCTAGGTAGCTGGAAATCTTATTAAAATATGTTGTATTGTTGTTATTCCCCTTTTTTACTCTAGCGATAATTTGTGTATTGTAATCATGTTTAATCCACTGTTTTCAACAAACAGGTTATAAACCAAAACACAGAATATGATTTAAAAAGTTCATTCGGTCAATACAATATTGTACTTTCGTATACTTTTTGTACTACTTTATGACATTTTCATTACTTTATTTATATTTGTAGACAATCCCGAAACCATTGAAACCATTAAAACAGCCTTGTTGGATATTAAAACCCGAATTGAACTAAGAAAATGAAGCTGACATACGAATGTGTGATCGTATGAATAAAATTTGCCAAGAAAATAGAGGCGAGATTCAGTTCAGCGCTGCCATGTTATTAGGTTACATACAGAGCTCTGCCCGGATCACCATGTGTGGCCCACCAATATGTTTCCGCTTCATTAAATTCAGCAAACCCGTACCCCTCCTACAGTGACTTCTACTCGGCTAAAGGTTAACGTAGCCAGGTTTTTCGGTTACATACAGAGCTCTGCCCGGATCACCATGTGTGGTTCACCAATATGTTTCCGCTTCATTAAATTCAGCAAACCCGTACCTCTCCTACCTTGACTTCTACTCGGCCAAAGGTTACCGTAGCCTGGTTATTAGGTTACATACAGAGCTCTGCCCGGATCACCGTGTGTGGTTCACCAATATGTTTCCGCTTCATTAAATTCAGCAAACCCGTACCTCTCCTACCTTGACTTCTACTCGGCTAAAGGTTACCGTAGCCTGGTTATTAGGTTACATACAGAGCTCTCTGTGACTCACCGCGGATCCAGATAGGTCTAAACGCTTTGCGGACCTTAGGTTACAAAACTATTTCCTGTACATAAGATGCAATGATAGCAATATTTGTGTCGTATTACAAGTTTGTGACAGGTTAATTTAAATTACAAATAATTTTTTATAAGAAACCTCTTGGGTGTAACGGAACCTTTTCTTTTATTATTAATTGCTTAACCGTTTTGTTTGATACATATCGCACCAATTGTGTGGGCGGTATACATGTTGTTATCGTTCTGTTCTGCTTGATTGAGGACATTATGGCGTGTAGAACTTTGCTTATCATTATAACCGACATGGGCTGAAGGCCTGGTTTACACTGCTTTACATCAGCAGGAGATCGCCTTATGTGTTCAGTATTACGCAATCAATTCTCAAATTTAGAGAATTCGCTGTTACATATGAAGTTTATGAAGTACTCCGTAACCTAAAAGCGTTGTCCTGGGGCGTAACATAGTTCTAAGTTTAGGTTTCCTGTCTGACAATAAACAAGTCAAGTGCAATTATACTTGTATTAAAAAAAATCATCCTTAACTTTCAATATTTCGATGGACGTGTTATTTTTATCGTTCGAGAGGGGAGTGTTACTATCTATCAACTACTAGGTAGAATATCATACGGCATCTCATATTGTGATAAATCTCCGGTTGGGTTTTTGACATAAAATAAAAGGCTTTTCGTTCGTCTTTGCAACAATACTGGGTAAGGCCCAATGTGGAACACGGCTGCTGGACGGACGGAACATATACGTGGAAATTCTATGTAAAAGCGGCAGTTGTTTTTTTACGACAAGGAGAGTGGAGGTACGATTGTTTGTTATACGTGAGAAATCTTAGTTGCATAAAAATGGAACAAATAAGGATTTCGAAACGTTATTATTCAGATTACGCAAATTATGCTTGTACTTGGATAGTGGAATTGTAATATAAGTGATGATAGGTAGTATATATAATAAGGAACTATGAAGATTGGATCTTCCAATCGGATTGGCCTTTTTAAGAGAAAACGCCGCATTGTGAGACAACTCGACCTACAAGTCCCAACTTTTTACTTTGTAAAACAGTTGAAGCTTGAGTTAAATTCCATGACTATCTCTCGTTCTTCTTTTTGATGACATCCTGGATAAATCTTCCAGATTAAAGATACACCAAAAGTGTTGCATAATATGTTTAATTAAATTGCAGCGCCGAAAGAAACCACGAGTACTGTTAGAAAGCTGTATAAGTACAGCCTAAAAACTGTTGTAGGGACTATAGATAAAATTCGTTAAGTATTACAATGGGTCTATTTTTGTATAGGATAATACCAGAGATAACCATAATGAGCTCGATACAGTTATTTTGTGCAGTGAAGGCTATCTTCAGTAGTTTTATTTTAAACTATAGCCAGTATATTTATCTGAGATGCATAAATCTGTTATATTTTTGTATAGGATAATACCAGAGATAACCATAATGAGCTCGATACAGTTATTTTGTGCAGTGAAGGCTATCTTCAGTAGTTTATTTTAAACTATAGCCAGTATATTTATCTGAGATGCATAAATCTGTTATATTTTTGTATAGGATAATACCAGAGATAACCATAATGAGCTCGATACAGTTATTTTGTGCAGTGAAGGCTATCTTCAGTAGTTTATTTTAAACTATAGCCAGTATATTTATCTGAGATGCATAAATCTGTTATATTTTTGTATAGGATAATACCAGAGATAACCATAATGAGCTCGATACAGTTATTTTGTGCAGTGAAGGCTATCTTCAGTAGTTTATTTTAAACTATAGCCAGTATATTTATCTGAGATGCATAAATCTGTTATATTTTTTGTGTGCAATCGTTTGAAATTCCGCTTAAAGGTTATTTATTAATATTTATTCAATTACATTGAAGGTTTTATTTATCCGCTTTGAGTTCATTTAAAGAGCTAAATAAATAATTTAAAAATCATGGATGAAAAAATTATTGAATGGGAAATTTGATAATTTGTTGTAAATTGAACGTTTTTTTTACATAAAACTTGCCTATGGTTGATGTCCTGCATTTTTAAATTGTCTATCGTACTTTGTCGGATTAAAATTTAACTCGTTTAAGAAACCTCAACCAATTTGAAAATGTTATTAAATTTAAAACTTTGGTCATACATGTATAAAGAACAAAAACATATTACAAAGATAATTTAAACCTATTAATATACCTAATAAATATAAAAAATGAATAAATTAATTAGAATAAAATACAAAAGGTCAAAATACGTCACACCACCCGTCGCAACAGGCTTCGCTCACCTTGCATGCCAACATTCAAATCTATAGCTCATTTCATTCTGTGATGTCCTGCAGGTAGAAAGACAGTAGAAAAATACGAAGTTTACCAGACAATTATTCATCATAGATCTTATTCTTGTCAAAATGAAGTTTAATGCAAAATTTGCATTTCGACATAGCTTGTTAGATGACAATTCGAAATTATGTTAATTAAATTGGGTTCCATATTAATGTTTAAATAATAAAAGTCTACATACAAAGTCAGTGCTATACAGTTATTATGTGGTGTGTGTGTGTGTGTGTGTGTGTGTGTGTGTGTGTGTGTGTGTGTGTGTGCGTGTGCGTGTGTGTGTGTGTGTGTGTGTGTGTGTGTTTTGTGGAATAACTCTGCTACCTGTGTAAATATGTCGAGTTTTTTTACAAATGTATTTATTTTGCTATTTTCTCGTTGCTGTCTGGGTACCCATAAGACCAATGTAAAACATTCGCTAACACTTAATCAAATCCCATGGAATGGACGTGTACCATAATCGCACTCAATGTTTCTCATATAGAAATGAAGCCTCTATTGAGAAATCGTACGGACAGACATATGGGCAGACATAAATGAAGTTTTTCCAGCTCAATGAGTAACAGGCTTCGTTAAAGCTCACACTCAAAATAATGTTTACTGTTTAAATATTTGTAAATAATTTCAAATTTAGCTGTAGAATAGAATCAAATTGCCTTTTATATGATTTTCTCTGAGCCTATTCAAACTATTAAATGTATCAAACTTTTTTTGAAACAGTTTTTCTATTTTTTGTTATTTTACGCCTAATTAAAAAAGCCACAACTTTTAGTTA
Source organism: Homalodisca vitripennis (assembly GCF_021130785.1). Lineage (NCBI taxonomy): Eukaryota > Metazoa > Arthropoda > Insecta > Hemiptera > Cicadellidae > Homalodisca > Homalodisca vitripennis. The sequence goes on from NC_060208.1 coordinate 148,316,723, forward strand.
AATTGTAGGCCTTACTTTGTTGTCTATGCACAAAATAGCGTTTTATTACTGCAATAAAAACGTTACTGAATTATAGTTTTTAAAGAAAAAAAGGATTTTGACTAACTGTAAACATAAGTTTATAGAACACACCAGTGCAAACATGTAGGTCATTTAGTACATACGATATACAATATCCTCTATTACATCTTGATCACGTACATTATCGATATTAATTCAATATTACCAAGGAAGCGCCCTGTGCTGGTGACAGAACCACTTAGTCGTGGCTTTGTGTTCTCTTAGCCCTCTTTACTGTTTACCCATTTACTGTGCATTATATGATGTGAAATATATGGAAAATACAACATAATATATTTTTCGTAATAACATCGATATATCTTACAACTCTTGAAGTCCTAAATTTTACTTTAGAAGATATAAGGCATGCACTTAAAACGCGTGTACGACGCCTGAAACTAATCGTTTTGTCTTATTAGAACTCGGAACAAAAATTTAGTGCAGCAATAAGTTATTTTAAGTAACAAATCGTTCATTAGCACTGACTGAGAGAGTAAATTGCTATATACATAAGTGAGTAACAGTTGAAGAGAATAATAATAATGATGATAACGAAACAATTGCAGAATAAATACATTTGTAAATAAAATCGAGTCCGATCATATTTTATTTTAATATGTGAAATAGGTTTTATAAATTCATTAAAAACATATTGCAGTATAAGAATTTCATGCCTTACAATAATAACGAGTAGAAATGTTCGTAGTGGAATCACATTTGGCCGTTGGAACTATTCCAGAACAGGACCGTTCTTAATGAGCTGCAGTAATTGTGAGACTTAGGGACTGCTTAGGCTCTTATATGGAACCTCGTACAGTATGGTGTGCCTAGTTATATAAATTAACTTTGTTATCCAGAAAATCTTACTACAAGCCATTTTCAGATAATTAACTGTGGCTTCCAGTAAACTGTTCATAAGACGTATGATTGAGGTTTGGATCTCTAGTTTTAAGTTTGAGTTTTACTATAAAATTAAGCTTTGGAATGTATCTAACAAGGAAAGTCGTTAGAGAAAGTGGAAAAGCAAAACAACAATCCAGTGAGATTTTTTCCGTTTGGATTCTCGCCTTTTGTGAGAAGCGCGTCATTGTGATAAACTCTCACTTCAACTAACGAGTAGTCTTTACAATGTAGCGTTGGCTTCCAGTGATTGGTTTGAGATAGATCTTCTCGTCGTTTCTAGATAAATGTGTGAACTAGAATACGGCGTGAACCGTTTATGGAATGTCATATGGAATTGTCATATCGACGATAATAGAAATTAATGTAAAGAGAAAATGTAGTTTATAATATTGAAGAAAAAATAATCGATAATTGTGTTGAATGATGAGTTATATTGTTACCAAGCTCATATCTGTTTAGTCAACTTTTTAAGAGCTTAAAGTTTACAAGAGTACAATGAATCATTTAAACTACAGTAATATTAGTCCCTCGTTTTGGGGTAGAATTGTGAGATATGACTCATTTGTAAATATATAAATTAATACGTAATCATGGACTTGTTAGTTTTTCATGTGAGATTTATATTTTTTAATATTTAAACAATAAAGTATAAAACAATTAACATTTTTTTGGAATAAACGGTAAAAGTATTGTAAAAAAAAACAAAAAAGCATTTAAATCCTTAATAATTATTAATTTTATTTTTAAACGAGGTATATTTTGTGATGTAACGAATAAAATTAAGGCTGTGGAAGTATTTGAAGTTTTAAGTTGTTTTTGTTGGGCTTAATTGAAGATGGCTGCCAGTATAGCCAACTCTTAAGTTATAAACAAGTTTAGTGTAAATGAACAAAAATGCATAATGTTGTTTGAGGAGTGTTACCAAGTTAAATAGATACTTTGATGTACTGGATGGAAATTGGGAGAAAAGAAAGAATTATGTGTGATTTTGTCGTATACTTACCCGCGAGCAGAATGAAGATTTGCTTCGTTATCAACAATTCGTACCTCTACGAGATAGGAGTATATAATGTAAATTCTACCGATGAAAACTCCCTCGAAATATCTCGCCACATAATACATAAAAGTTGTGTTCGTTAAATTAGGTTTGAATTATAAAACTTCCTTTGACCTATGGACCTACAGTCATATTGACCTACTTTTAATGATGACTTTCTACTACAGTATGTTTTCTTTCTATTCTATGACGCAAAATTTCAAATTTAAAGTCTATAGGTAAGTTTTTTTGGATATGTTGCGGAGAAATGAAATTTGTCCAGCATTCAAGTGATGGGCCGATAGAAGTTTAAAAGCTAGCGACGATAATGTATATTTTTATACATACTTCACTTTTGGTTTCTTATACTATAACATTTTTTCTGTCATAACTACTGGCCCGTTTCTCGTATGTATCGCTGCGGAGACGAACTTCTGTCTCATTAGCACATTTGTTTGCTTTAACATTTAACACATCTTTTGAACTCTTGTTAACAGCGATCTTGACTCATTGTGCCTTAGACATGGCGAGTTGTAATGTTGTAGGTATACTCTCTACAATCAGTTATTTAAAACAATGAGGAGTGATTTGTAAGAAAAGTCTTAGATCGAGTGACTCGGGCTGTATTGCTTGGAATGGGTGACAACCGTGCATCGATACATGCTGGTTTTTGTTTGCGCTCAACTAACAAAAGCTAATTTTATAATACCAAAATATTTATATATTCTTTATATTTATTAAAGCTGAAATAGATCACATAAAACTGTTGAGTATATGCAAAGTAGACAATAGTGGTATGATAAAAGAGCTTCAGAATATAGTTTAGTGGCACTAGCTGACGTCGAATATCCACTTGGGCTAAGAGGCTATTTTTCATGCTTGAAACATTATCCTGTATATGCACATAAATTTACGTTCGATATACTAATACCGTGTTGCAAGTGTAAGAATTATGGAAAAGAAATAAAGTTCTCTAATATTTTAAATTACAGTTGGTTTTAGTCTGTTAACGAATCATATTTAAATAATATGTATTAACCAATGTGAGATTCATTTTGTAAGAAAGTTAATCAGTCGGTGTGAAGAATTTGGCTTTTTTATGCGTTAATGTTATTTTTGTTATACTCGAATCAAAAACCAGTATGAAAAATTTTATAGTTTGTGATATTTAGGTTAAGTGTATTACTTTTAGAAACTAACTGAAGTACAATCAGAATTAAAATTAATTTTTAGGTTAAGTTTAAGAATATTTATATAGATGATTTATTTTGATAAGAGAGCAATAGTTCTGTCAGGGTGATGTTCTAGGAAATCTGAACTTATACAAAATAATTAATTCTATCCCAAACTAGTTTTCTACTAGTAGTTCCTTTTCTGCATGGAACGCGTTTTATGCAATCCGTCTCAATATTGTAGGAAGGAGAAGAACATTTCATGCGTGTAAAAATAATACTATTTAAAAGTGAACACTGAATTTTACAGGTTGGACAATTCAGAGTTTTTATCAAGTTATAAATACTAAAATGTCAAGACACACAGAATGTACGTGCAAAACCTGGCACGGACAGTTCTGTAAAGTTTTGGATTTGGCTGCAGGATTACCATGTCGGCAAGTCGCACCAACAGAACAGTGAAGCGGTCTCGCAGTGAATTTAAAAGGGGAATTCGCGATTATTACAGTCCAGCATGTAGTAAACTTTCTGGTGTTGAATTGTCACAACCCTCCGTCCATGAAACTTTCCCAATTGGGTAGAAAATAAAATTGTACCCGGGATAATTGATGTTTTTAATGCACAATTAGTAATGTTGAATAGTTTGATGTATTTTTAATGTTTATTGTACTTGATATGGCGATCAAACTTTTAACAAAATGTATTTTGTTTCAGGTAAGAAGATGTCTTCGGTCGGATGAATTTACCAAGTAAAATTCATTTATATTTTAATATTCGTTATTAGTTGTATATACAAAATAAATTATCTAAACACTAATTTTTCAGATTTAAATACAATTATTACGCTAAAAACTTAGTAACACAGTATGAAACAAATATAATCTTATACATGAAATATAAGAAAATGTAAGAATTAATCGACGATTACCATAAAAACGTACATGATTAACACTTTCGTTCGCCGATTAGTTTATGGATATATGTTTATTAATTTATCTAAATTAATATATGTGACATCTGTTTACTTTACTGGATGTCACACGACTTTTGTTTTAATCGAATTAATTTAATTTCCAGATAAAGAACCCAGCCGTTAGATTTATGTCCTGAAAGCATAAATTATTTTTAAACCCTCTTTAAACATTTTATTTCTTATATAAGATAATGTTTTTAGTAATATTACGTGTATAACTGTAGCAATTTGTAATAGTGTGATGGAATTAAAACAACAACAAATCTGAATTAAAAACTTTTTGGCCTTAGTCTGGAAAATTATAGTTGTAAAGCAAACGTTGTTAATATTACACATCATAGCAAATTTTTAAAATTGTTATAACATATTTTGAATAAATTTTGATCCCAACATAGTGAGTGGTACATAAAAATAAAACATCCAAATGATCATTGTAAAAGTTTTATAAATGTAAGAATGAAACAGTTATATTTACAAATACGTACGTGATTAACATTTTAATCGTCGATTTGTTTACTAATATGTGTTGGTTAATTTAGAGAACCACACTCTCACAGAAGGTATAAACGATTGGATAGACATACACTAGGCTTGCAAACTGTAACAATACCGGTCTGCAACAAAGACGAATTGTCTTGCTGCGGATAATAAAATGGCTTTTATTGACGAGCGATTTTCAGATACATCTTATTTTCTATTGTATGTTCTACACTCATAGATAACGCTGTATATCATGGACAATTCTACATGGAATAGTAATTTTTGAATCGATCGGAAATGTTATTGAACTTTTGTCAAAATATTATCAGGGGCATCAAAATGGTTTTATAAATTGTTTTCAGATGAAAAATTCTTATATTTACGGAACAAAGCTTTATTTTTTGCTTTAGGAAGATTGTGATTTTCATTGAGTGCACTAAATTCTAACGTGTTACAGTGTCATAAATACATAATATTTTATTTGAATAAATCCATGCTAATCGTGTTAATGCCAATAGATAATAAAATTAAAAGATCTATAGAATGTTTTACATGTTTATTAAACACAAACGTTAGTTTTGCTCTTTTAATGTCCATCTAACAAGTAAATAATATGACTAGTTTTAATTGTAATTTTATACAAGAGTAAATTCAAATTGTAACCATCATAGTACTCGTATAAATGTACACCATGTAAATAGTTGAACAGGACTATAGATGTCATGTTTATGTACTGGAACCAAATGCATAGTAACCGGAGTGTTACCGCTTTGATTTCGGTTCTCATTAGTATGATACTCATCTGCCGTATCAGCCAAAACACAGTCATTACAGCTTTGTCAGTACAGATTGATTACCATGGGTGTATACATAAATAGTGTATAGTAATTGTATGTGAAAAAGTGTTTTTTGTGGTAAATCAGTTTTAAATTTATTTCGTATGTAAAAATTGTGTAGTATAGATAAAGTAATCTTCCTGATCATTGGGTACAATTTGAAGCTTATTGCAATGGCTTTGTCAAACTCCCTAGATGAGATCACATTGATTTCCGATGTGTTTCACAAAGCAGTTTATTTATTGGACAGTCTTTTTAATCTTGTAATTAAATTCAAAGTTTATATCGGAATTATATGTTGATCCTGTATTATTTGTAATAACATTACGATATTAGAATTCAATTCATAGGGCATAGGGAAGGTATTATTGTTTCTTGGGAGTGATATTTTGCCTTAGGCTATAATGACATTTGACTGGATTTACGTTTGTGTTACATTTAGTCTTTAGTTACCGATTCCACAGTGGGCTATCCAATTAAGTTTTGGTTTTAGTTCACGCATTAATCATCACATTTGGCATTACAGATTGGGGTAAACTGAAGTTATTAAATACATAAATTATTGTCCTGATTTTAAATTTTGGGATTCACTTATAATTTGGACTTTGATTACGCTTTAGGCTTCATTCGTGCTTAAGACTGTATTTGCGTAGTATATTTTAATAATGGACTATAGGTCTCTTTAGCCTCCATTTACGCATTGGGAAACTATTATTGGTCTATCTGTTATAGGCTACGTGGATTCGTTCTCCAAGATGATTGATTTTCAATGTGTACAGCTCAATTCAGGACAATGGTTCAGTATGCGTTGGATTCAATTGATCTGCATATAAGCCTCATTTGTCCATTTCCAATTATGCAAATCCCCTTTATAAGCTGCACAAGAAACGTTCCACAATCAGTGGCATAACACATTTTGTAGTTTGGTAGGGACTTTATTCCTTGTTATACTTAACTTCTACCAACACTCATGTAGATATTTCGTTACATATAACAATGTCTCTTAAAAATACTAGATGAAGTTGATTAATGTAAATAATTTCATGAATGATAGCGATGTTTTATTTTTTAAATAATAGAACGTAAGAGTACACTAAGAGTTTTTCAAAAATTGTTATTTTCTAGTAGTGATTTACTTATAAAAATAATATCGCAAAGGGCTTCAAAAAATACTATAAATGAGAGATAGTTTCTGGGGCTTCAATATTTATTAAAAGGTTGAAGAGGCACTTTAGTGTTGAGATACCTCAATAACACTTATTCCATGTAGTGAAATTTTAATTTATTTGTTAATTGTATTCTTTGAGCTTTAAGTACTCTTCATAAAAACATATGAAATATATGAAACATAATTTTGATTAAAATTATGCTCTCGCTTATCGAAGTATTCGACTGATTACAATCATAACTATGTGTTATCTCTTAGGAATGGATGTTCTTCTACTCATAAGTCAATTTTTGTTTGATCGTAACATCGCAATACGAGTGTCTTGTATCTAACAGAAGTTTCATTAGTGCCCCATCCTGTAAGCCGCTAATTGATATCTTCTCTTATCATAAATACCCTGTTATCAGTGGTAACTGTTAATTGACAGTGTGTATCATATCAATATCTCGATTCAGTAGCTTGTAGCGTATTATTTAATTAGTCTCGGTTGTTTTGTACTTATATAACGTGATTTAAAGTTTTTGATATCTTGTAAATGAAAATTGCAATAAAAATGTTTTTTTGAATATTTATTCTTAAATACGGTTTAAATATAACTAGCAGTTACCCGCGGCTTCGCACTAGCTTTCCTGTTGGATACCAGGGTCTTACATGTACATTCTTATTTTATATCGCATACTAAACACTCCTGAGTGATACTCCAATCACTAGAGCGATCCGGTTTATAATTATTTAAATTCAGAGATCAGTATGTCGGAGCCCTCATATCAGAGACATGAAACACTAGTTTTTTTATTCGCCATTGATATTTGAATCTATGCACCATTTTATGATAGTTGATTAAATAACTCCAATTACTTCACTAAAGTTTTAACTATATCAGGAAAGTGTTTAGGAATTCTAAAGTTGAATTTTGTAGATTTCTTAGTAAAAGCACTTTCGCAACAACTTTTAGAGTCAATATTTTGTTCAGTCATGTTACCACTCGGTCTCTCCGTTCTTATTTTTCAGCTAAAGTAATTACAGTAGAACCCCTCATATCCGGCCTCGGTTTTACCGCACCTCGGTTTATCCGGCCACTTCCCGGAAGCCAATATCGAAATTTATTTACCACGGCTTGCAGACGCGCAGTTGCACGCACTAGTCTCCCACGATTCTTGCGTTATTTTGGTGTATCTATTTGTTTACATTTTCCTGTGTTGTCCTCAGTTGAGCTAATAGGTTTAACCTGTAAACAGTTCGTTGATTATTTCCAGTGCGGTTAGTACAGTACAGTACAATTGTTTCGTTTCGTCAAGTGCTGTGTACTGTAGGTTGGTTTATCCGGCCGAATCGTTATCCGGCCAGGGGCTCGGTCCCGTGGTGGCCGGATATGAGGGGTTCTACTGTATGCCATCCCACAATGTGAAAGAAAGCCTATTTTAGTACCTTATTACCACACATTCACAATTATGTTAATTAAATTGGATTTGGTAACAATGTTTATTGATTATTTCAATTAGATGAACTCTCTTACATTATGAAAGGAAAATTAAATTTGTATTCTCCAATTATTCACAGTTTTTGCGTTAGATTAAGGTCTATCTACACGTATACACCTTTATAAAAATTTTGTAAACTAAGCACAATATTATTGTTTACATGGCATTTAATTGTTGTAACCAATCAGCTGATATTCAGTTAGTTATTATTCGAGAATAACCATCCAAGCAAGACATGCGTTTTAGAAGTTAGCTGTTTTAAAATAAACAAACAGACTTTAATGAGGTTAATATTAGAACTTTGGAAGATATCTGGAACAGAGCCTAATATTGGACGTACTTCAGATCCACAGAAGGCATATCTAAAGTGTAAGGACTTTAAGTGAAACAGAAACACGTATATGAATTAATAGCTTTTATTTATAATTCTCAACGACACGGAATAACAAGGCTCGTGCGTGCTCTCTCGCTCTTACTTGTCAGGAAATATGCCTGACAGGAAATATTACACAACGTAATTGCTCCCTTTGAAAATAAACATGAAGTTGGCTTAAACGTCTCGCTTGTGATAGCAAAGGAAACATTACATTCCTTTGTATACTAAAGCAATTTCAGTGAGTACTGGATAATTATTTGGATAGCACCATAGGCATAGGAGATCTTTATGTTACTAATACTTAATAAGAATCTCTAAACATTTTAGAGTGCCGGAACCTAAAATCCTTGATTATGAAATCTTCTGAGGGTTTCAAACCTAAAACTGACAGGAAGTGTGGCATATTCTATTTTTTTTGCCTATTAACATTGCACAAAACTAATATTTCTTATACTTTTGTTAAGAAAAAAATGTTAACTATGATCTAGGATTGCTACAGCGTCCAAAACTACTTTGGTTTACTTAAATCGGTCATAGCGCAAACATAAAGCGGAAATGGGAAGTTTCCAATTTTACTCCTCACTTTACTTTTTCTTGTTTAGAACACATTTTATTGATAACATACTGAGCCTTTAACAAAGAAAATAAGTTAAAAGTCACTAAGGAGCACAACTTTAAACTACGAGTATTATCTTTACATTATTCCCTGAGTAAGACACGTGTCTGTACTAAGATTTTTGTTTACATAGAGGTTAAGTTGTACTAAAAAGTTTTTTAATTCACGTGACAAATAAAGCTTTTCAAAATATTCTACAAAATAATCTGTTCATTTTGAAAGGTGAAACGAAGGTAATGTCCATACCCAAAACTGGACAGATAGTGTAGTCATATAATCCTACTACTTGGCAGATGTGTTTAGATAGGATGGTATGAAGTGGGGATGTGTTATATTTGGATATTCTTTGTCACTTGATGGCTGCATCCTTTCAGTGACAGGGAGAGCTAGACGGTGAGTTATAACAATTCTAAACATATTTGTAAGTTGATCATTAAAGTATTCAGATTAGCAGTTCAAGTAAAACAGTATTTTAACTTGAAACTTCAGTTCTATTAATTACTAGTTTATTGGACAGTAAATTAATCTCTATCCATTTGTTCAGAAGTATTCGTAGTCTTCTATCATTGCTAGTTATTTGGTTACAACAACTAGTTTCCCCTACACTCAACGTCATGTATGATCCTTAAAATTCTTGTGTTCTTAAATTAATGTTTACTCATGTATGTCAGAGTGTGAAAGTTATTGTTTAATTAGATGCTGGATGGTAACAAGGATTTTCCTTATTAATCCATTATACTTAACTACTACTGAGCATTTATGAAGTATAATCTACTAGTGTATTTCAAGTGGATTTACTTAGATACATTAATGTAGAAGTTGATTAGTAGTAATAAGACACACACACACACACACACACATCTTTCTGAAATTAAAAATACCATGAGTCCAATAGTAGAGTCAAGTTTTGACATACGAAAAGAGTGCTTCAATATTAGTGCTTTTAGGTAGCAGTTAGAATGGGCAACTATGAACATTCGATCTTCCAATCGGATTGGCCTCTTAGTAAGAAAATGCTTCATTGTGAGGCAACTCAACCAAAAAGTTCCAACTTTTTACTTTGTAGAGTAAATCAGTTTAAAGTTGAGTGAGAACTTTTTGATTTGTAACTCATTCTCCTTTTTGATTACATTAGGAACCTTTCGGTATATGTGGATAACACATACAGTAATTGTTTTATTGTTTTCAATAAATAAATTATTTTGTTTAAGTACTTTTTAGGATTGCAGATGTCAGTCCGGTTGCAAATGTTGAAGAGACCACCGAGAGGAAGACCTATGAGATCATGTAACTTACAATATTATAATTCATAATCATGTATCGCGTTTTTTAAATAAGAAATTATTACATCTTAGAAAAGAATGAAACGCTAGTTTGAACATGTAATTCACTTCAAATTGTAGGGATAAATGGTATCTAAAACTAATAATACATTTTTTTATTACAATACTCCCTCCCCCACAAAAAAGGTGTTGGGAACTTTTTAGTAACCTACGGTAGGTTAGATTGACATGAAAAATACAATGAAATAATGGTATTTTAATTTATATAAATTCATTTTTAAATCAACCAAATTTTACTGAATATGAGAATAAAAAGTCTAACAAAGACTCAACATTATAATTGATTTTGGAAAATTTGCATTTATTTTTTGTATTATTTTATATTTTATAAGCTCACAATTTTTGTTTACGTTAACAGCTCTAAGTTATGTCCGTATATGATATATAATCCAAATGTTAACGCTTCATTTAAAAACTATAATGACATCTTAGTTTTACATAAACAGAAGCTAATATATAAAAAAAAAACTGCCTTAAACTTTTATCTACAAAGACAATAAAATGGCCAGGCTTCTCACTGAGCTTGGTAACTAGGACTAGTCAACAAAACTCGCTATTGATACGCTACCGACAATGTAACGAATTTGGTCTTTCGTGGAGTCTTGAACAGTCTTTCTGAGAGACTTGTGTTCTACCCCTTCTGTACTAAATACAGGGAAATACAGTATCCAATATTGTTTGTAATACTCTCTGAATTTCGATCTGAATTTAATATTACCGAGGAATAGGTCTGGTGATTTGCTTTCGTCAGAGACGCTTTGGCAATAGTGAATATGTCAAGTCTATGTTCGGTTATTAGGTACGCCTAGACTACGTTTGGTATTGTATTTTCTGTGTATGGTTTATTATGAAATATATAGCAGAATTATAATAACAGAATATATTTTCTAATAATATCTTGATCGACTTACAGGATCTGAAATTATGTAATTTTTAAAGTTTCTAAACGTGTGTTTATGAGCGCCTCAATATCGTTAAAATTAATTGATCAATTATGGCCTACATAACAATCTGCGTCTTATTAATGAACTAGGAACAAAAATTATATTCTTAATTTCTATTAAGTAACTGATCAGCCTTTCATTAGGCACAGAAAATACTGAGAGATTCCTCTTTATTTAGAAAACTGAATAAAAACTGAATTAAGTAGAAAGTGAGTATAGAGTCACACTTGGTGTAACAATTGAACAGGGGTCTTTTGTTGGAAACCACCATACTGTGGACTCCTCAACCCATCCGCTGATAACGATTAAACTTAACTGTCTGGAAGTTATATCTGTCGAGTTTCCTCTTTGATAGTTTTTGAGTTTCATGTTTCTGTTCTGATAAGGCGTTGAAATGTTCACACTTCGAATATGTTGAATAAGACTCGTCGCAAAAGGGGCATCACTGATTGTAGTAAATTTTTAAAAGAAATTTAAAATAAATTAGCTTTATATAAAAAATGAATAAGCATTGAATCTCAGGAAAACAATAACATATGATGTTTTTATTGGCTTGTAAGTCTCCTAAAAATAATAAATTACTTAAAGTATGACTAACTTTAAATAATACTTTTTGAAAATCGAATGGGCATACTATGCCAAATACTCATATGGAAAGCAATTAATTTCTTTAAACCTAATGCGAACGAGGAAACCACAATGTCCTTTACATTTACTTACACATAATTATAATTTTCATTAAAAAATTAAATGTTCTACCTTTTTCAATAACAGTGTCATTTAAAGCATATGAAATTGATGAAGTAACTGTCACGTCAACTGATTTACATTTTTATAGTGACATTTAGTACATGCCGAAGTAAACCTTTAGCTGTTAGTGAGTGAAAACTAATGAAATATGTTATATGTTTAAATATTATTTATTTTTTAAATTTATGATTCAGAAAGTTATGTTTCATGAAGTTAATTGTAAACATTAGCAGAATAATTAGTATACCACTCTTTGGTTTCAGTTATTGACGATTTGAAAGCACAACATTACGATAATAGTATATTTAACATTACAAGGAACAGGGCATGGTTTCTTCCTCTAATTTTAAACTTAAACATAATAATTAAATACCAAGTAATGAAACATAACTCTGAATATGCCGAAGCCGAACAGAAAAATCACAAATATGTCATTACTTAAAACAAAACACAAAGACCCAAAGAGAACATTAAATTCAAAATAGCAACCTATAATCGAAACTGAAAAATGTAACTATGCATTTAACCAATACATCAATAAAAATATTTTTAAACGTTTCTAATGTATTATTTTGTATTTCTGCATATAACGATGTATGTTTTTAAATAATAAAGAAATTCTTATTTCTTAATTGTGAAACACAATATTAACAAATAGACAAAATTTGCAGGAATAGAATTGCATACAAAAACTCTTGCTATATACAATGAGTTGAGATTTGCGGAGCGCAAACACATTTGGGTGCTTGGAACGAATCCAGAACTGAACCTTTCCTAATGAGTTGCAGTAATTAGGATGCTTAGCGGTTGTCCATGTCTTCAATGTGGATGTCTTACGTAATAATGTGCCAAATGTCTTATTCTATAATAGTTCAGTACTTAGATAAATTGAGTTTACTATCCGGTGAATATTAGTCAGTACAAGAATTGTTTGGATAATTAGTTGTGGTTTCTCCTTTAGCAGCTTATTACAAGTATCAAAGAAGGTTTGAATGTCTTTTAGGATACTCAGATTGACTTTATTATTGTATTTCGTTTTTATTACAGAATTTAGCATATTAGAGCAACAATTTAAGGCTTAGAATTATAAGTAACTAGAAAAGGGACGAAGGATGAACAAAATAACCCAGTGAGATTCATGGTTAAAAGACGATGAGTGAGACGTTTCCTTTTGTATTCTTTCCTTTTCTGAGAAAGTGCTTTATTGTAAGAAACTCTTACTTCATCTAACGAATAGTCTTTATAATGTCGCTTTGGTTTCCAGTTATCGGTTTGAAAACGATACTGTTCGTTGTTTCTAAATAAATTTATTAACTGCAGTCTTTACTTGTGCATGATTATATTAATATTCATAACATATCTTTTCTTACTGGTGTTAATTGTGTTGAGCAATAAATGAGCACAAATCCCTTGCCAGAAGAGATGTGTGTTGAGAAATTGAGCTACAACTGCAGTTACACATTTAAGTATGCGTATGGTGTAAACTGTATGTGGAGCGCTAGCAGCAAATGTAGCGATATACTTGAATGTATGGAAAGGAAATTCAAAGAAATATTGAATTTACTTGAGATTTATACCTCACAATTTACGCGAGGCAGTATGAAGATGTGCTTCACGTGGCGTGTCAAAGAAATATTGGAATTACTTGAGATTTCCACCTCACAATTTACGCGAGGCAGAATGAAGATGTGCTTCACGCTGCGTGTGCGAGAGCGAGCGAGAACTTAGAGGTGGCGGGGCTATTCTCAGCTGAGACGCGGCGTGACTGCTCTCAGCATAAATAAGGATTGGGGAGATGCGTAGGTTGCACAGGACGGATCCTTTCCTTTATTCCCTATCACTTGATCGTATGATCCCTCAATACATTTCTTTCATGTTTAGACGGTAATGTCTCTAAAATTCTGTTTGTGCCATTGGGATTTTTATGTGGTTCATAGTTCGTAAATCGTACCGTATCGTACCTTAGGTATAAATTGATTGCAATAGTCTTAGTACTTATATTAAGTTTGCAATGAAAAAAGAAATAGGTAGGACATTGTTTGCGGTTTAGTTTTGAAGTCTTTAAGAGTTTAAATTAATACGAGAGACATTATAAAATTGAAGAACGTTTGGTCTAATAAATTATGCAATACAGTCTGTTTCCCGTCATCGGCATTCTAAATAGTTCGAGCCAACTGATGCTAAAAGTGAGCAGCTAGCATTGCGGGGTTTCTCTGTAAGTTTAAAATTTTAAATTATTAACGGCCTCATCTTGTGTGAGGTTCATGTAACATATAAAAGTCTCTCTGGAAAGGCTGTTCACAACACAATATGACGTCCAAATCTTGTGCTGTCATTAACGGAACTTATTGTTACAAAGCCCTATTGACTGGTCCTAGTTATTATTATAACAATATTGGAACACCGAGGTTTTAATTTTTCCTATTCTGCTTGACCTAAACTTACAGACTCCTAATCAACGATTCTGGCAGTGTGATTTAAAAGTAAAGATTTAGTTCGAAAATTTGCTCTAGTGTGTGTCTGTGGAGGAACGGATATTCATGATGGAGAACAATTGGGCTGACTTTCATTTGTGATAGGTCAAAACATTCTTTACTTCCAAAAACAACCCTCATTCAATACTTTTTTTAAACCTTTTTGTATGACGTAATGTCACATAAATCTTGATAGAAGATATATAAAAATATATATAGTAAAATTTGACCTCATTATTCTAATGTTCACTAACTGGTTTCCAACCCTATTTTTTTATTTCATGGGTATTTAAATTTAAATATACAACAATTTAACGCTGATTTAGAGTTACGCTTTCCATCAGATTTCAGCAATTCTCTGATTCAAGCTTGCATCATCTGGTAATATTTTTTATGTTCTTTAAGTATACATTTTTCTACGGAGCCATCATGCACTCTCTCGATGCCAAGATTGAGTGTACCAAATCAAAAGAATGAAATGATAATATACTCTCATCATACGTTTAGTAGCTCTTGCTGATGTCTAATATTCACTTAGGCTAGGGCACTGTTTTTCATGTCTTCAAACATTAATCAGTACGTAAATACATTTACGCAAGGTATTTGTAATCTAGTGTTGCAGGAAGTAATATTATGGAGGAAACAGTTTGTACCCTGTAAGTTACAACTGCCTTTGCTTGCTATCAAATAGAGATGTAAATAATTTGTATTAACTAATGCGAAGTACAGTGTTTGGAACTAATGTGGTCTGACTATAAGACGGATTAAAGGCCTCTTTCACACACATCGAATTTGGACGTCCGATATTTTATCGACCGTCCAAATTCCAATAGTGGCGCATAGCAGTAAACGGGAGCTTTCAGACTAGACGATTTCTGAACGGCAACGATAAAATGCCGTGTAGCAGCCGTCCACTGCCACTGCAGACCAACGGCACCGTGCCGTTGCCGTCCTTACAGTGGCGTACGTGTTCATTCGTGCGCTTCCAGACATATCGATATTTTACCGTCCGTCCTCACTCCTCACTTCTCACTGCGCCTTCTCTCTGCACAATTGCTGTTAAATTGTAACTGTGCCCAGCTTGTTAATATGGATGGAGAATTTGCTATTGCTAATGACTTGCTTATTTCCCTAGTGGAAGCCAAACCATCTTTAACATCTCGTGAAGTTCATCAAACAAAACCGTAGACATTCTAAAGAAATTAAAAAACTTATTTCCATCATGTCGAAGTTCTTCAAAAAGGGTGTGAAAGGTTCCCACCTGTTCCCTTGACTTATTAATTGGATGTATCCAGCACTTCCGCTTAATCCTACGACGCTTTATACGGCGGTATAGGAACCACATAGCCACAACAAGTTTTTATTTATTAGAGAGAAGCAATACAACACTCACTACAGCACACCATATACTCGAATAACTTTCTGAACGGTAAAAAATCGATGTGTGTGCAAGCGGCACCCAAACGATAAAATATCGCCCGTTATTTTATCGGACGTCCAAATTCGATGTGTGTGAAAGAGGCCTAAGTCTTTATTTTTGCGACAACCGACAACGTTATTTTGTGTCGTACTAAAAACCATCATATTCCATTTAACAGTCTGAGACTTCAAATTTAAACTAAGTGAATTGTTTCGAATACTCACCGGGATACAATAAGCAATATTATGCAGTGTTTAGACAATAGTTGACAATGTAATTATATCAAAGCATTAGTTCTGTCAAGTGAATGTGTATTGTAGCAGAACACTAGCAATGCTAAGTAATTACTTCGATATTAAATTATATATAAGCCGCTATTTTTCGCGTAATGTGTTTTATGAAATGTAAAGTATTTTGATTTGTACGCTTTGACTCAATACTGGTGACAAAGGATTGAAAAGTATACAGTTACTCGTAGGGATGTTAGCTGTAATCATATAAAATCCAATTAAAAGTCAGTACTGAACTGGTCGTTGTTATATAATATTAAGTCATATAATAAACTGCTGAGGTACACTGTGTAGGACCTGACACGAGCAGTTTCATAAAAGTTTGGAGTCAGTTGCAGAATTACCAGGTCTGCAAGGCTTACCACCAGAACAGTAAAACGCTTTCGTCGTGAATTTTAAAGGAGAATATTACAATCCAACATGTCGTAAAGTTTCTCTTGTTAAGTTGGTACAAGGGTTTGTATAACACAACGGATTGGGTAGGAAATGCATTTTGAACCGGGGTAATTTATGTCTTAATCGTCAATTAGTAGATATTGTATAATTTTACATATTTTTCTATATTTAATACAATTGATGTATCGATGAATTGTTTTAACGAAATGTATTTTGTTTCAGGTAAGAAAACCCCCAGAAGAATTTACCACGTAAACTTAATTAAATTTATTTTATAATTATAGTTAACAATTACTTTTAGATAATTTTAAATTAAGTATATATGTAATTGTAGAATTTTGTAATAGGATGATTTGAAATCATACTTTGTAATAGAATCGAAGTAACTACAATTATGTTTTGTAAAGCTTCATATAATGTAAATTACGGGTCTAAAATGAGCGATCTCAATATTACAATACAAAATGGTAGTAAACATCGACAACTGACATGTATAACTAAGCTTTTCGAATATTTGAAAATCGAATACTATATCACCTTACACACTTCACGTTATTCATGGGTTGTATGAACTAGATTTCAGCATTTCATTTTGAACAGAACGTTTAACGACCTCATTTAGAGCCCATTCACAATGAGTTCCAACTGGAAATACAATATCTCACGTGATTACTGTGACAATTGTATAAAAACTTATTTTCAACTATTTTTACGCCGACTCTTTTACAAATAGTATGTAGGTTAATCTGAAGAACATCCATAAAAACCAAGAAAATAAATACTACCGTCATGATTGTCTTGTTGTGAGTTTTGTGAATATATTTTACGATATTGAAATTGGATGTTGAAGAATATATTGGATGTTTAAGAAGATAATGGATGTTTTAAAAAAACAATTGGATGGATAATAAGATATTGGATGTGGCATCAAAATGAGAAATTGGTGTGTCGGAATTTTAATAGATATTTAGTCAACATTATTATAGATATTTCAAACAAAATTATTATGCTTTGCCTTAAAAGTTTTGACAAAATCATAGCGAGCAGCGAATTTGATAATTTTGTAAAATTTTTATCTGGATTAATTAGGTTATGTAAATAAAAACAATATAAATATATATTATAGACTGCTGATTGAAACCCTCTGCATTATTTCCGTAATTTTCTACTGACCATGTAAAAAGTAAAAATCGTAATACACGCTCAGATGTGAAGTTATATGAACAAATTAACACAATAACACATATACATATACGTCACGTAAATAGGTTAATAGGACTGTGGGTGTTACGTGTATGTAGGTACTGAAACCAAGGTATATATACTAGTAACCGGCGGCGTGCTATATTAGTGGTGTCTCATTAGTGTGTTACTTGCACGCCTTATCAGCCAACACTCAGTCATTATCGCTTTGACAGTCAGGATTGATCACCATGGAATTATACAACAGATTATAGTGATCGTGTGCTGTATTTTGGAGGGAAACCGTTTACAATTTCCCTGCTACATGAATGTAATGCGAAGTCATCTTTCATTTACCTGCATTGGTAAAAACTTACTGGATATGCTGTCCTATGCTCCGCACGAGCCACCTCATAACAATATTATTTCTTAATGTGTCTACCGTAAGATTTTACAGAGCTAAGATTTGTTCTTTTAAGTTTTAATTTTAAATAAGTACATACGTTAAATTTGCAACTACGTGTTGGTCTGTAATTGATTCTGATTAACGTTATCTTATTGGGACCGAATTTAATTAATATTTTATGTTTTGGCTGTAACCGCGTATTGATCTAGAATTACCCATTTGGTTTTGATTGCTAAATTTGCTCGATTCTACTGTAGTCTGTTTTTAACACATTGTGGGCGTTTACAATTTGAAAATAAAGTTATATTATGAAATGCATAAAAGCTTTGGACTGCATTTACGCTTTAAGCTTCATTCGTGCTTAATGCTACATGTGTATTTTAGCCTCCACGTACATATTACGTAGCAATAATATGCAATAGACTGCAGTTATGGATTGGGCTGTCTGTTAGATAGCGCGGCTTTGTTCTCGCAGCTGATTGAATTTCAATGTGTACAGCTCAACTGAGGGCGATAATTCAGTTTACGTTGGATTCAATTCATCTGCAACCTGTATAATCCTCATTTATCCATTTCCAATTATGCAAATCCCCTTTATAAGCCCCATAAGGCACGTTCCACAATCAGCTGTTGTAATATAAGCCTACCTTAGTATTTACTTTAAAAAAACTTACGCATTGGTACTTTCTTAAATATAAAATTGTACCTTAAACGTCTTAATTAGGTTTGATTATCCGGTACAAATAATGTTGGATAAATAACATTGTGTTGAAAATTCTACATACCCATCAATTTCCCACACTCAAAATACTGAAAACTGAACGTAAACTTATAAAATTTGTTTATTAAATGCAATTACAATTTTCGAGTAATCAGAAATGTCATTATAGTAGTATGTAAGGCTGTTGAGAAGGCATTATTGTGTTAACCTAGTGGTAACAACTCAAGCACTGAGGTACCTGAACAAACACATTTGAATTAAATTAGCGAAACTGTCGCTTTTGAGGCACCATTCGAGAGTAGAAGGGCGTGTTTTTTGTGCTATTGACATTTAAATATTAGGTGCCAGATGATCTTTTTTTGTATCTACACCGGTACT
This sequence comes from Homalodisca vitripennis, assembly GCF_021130785.1. Classification (NCBI taxonomy): domain Eukaryota; kingdom Metazoa; phylum Arthropoda; class Insecta; order Hemiptera; family Cicadellidae; genus Homalodisca; species Homalodisca vitripennis. The sequence goes on from NC_060208.1 coordinate 148,336,128, forward strand.
AGAGTTGTTTTCTTTTTCTAGTGAACTCCCCCAAAAAAGTTGAGCTATTGCGTTTGTGAGCTACTGTTAGCCATAGAGAGTTAAATATGTTGCCGATCCTAATCTATAAAACAGGGATTTAAATATCTTGTCTTGGTTTGGAGAACAATATAATTTAATAATACGTATATTAAATATTTTATTCAAATAGAATATTGATTTAGTTTTAACACTATAAACTAATTATTCTCTTTTCATCTTAACTGTCAACGTCTTTGGCAGGAAATATTACAAAAAGTAATTACTTCATTTTAATGTAAACATCAGCTTGCCTTTCATGTTTCTCTTATGATAGAAGAGAATATTAAATCCAATTTATTCTAAAGCAATCTCAATGAGCGGTGCGGAAATAAAGTTGAGAAAATTGTGCACGTAAAACCTAATTAGGGCCTATATTATCTTTAGAATTAGTGTTACCCTTACTACAGTGTAACAAAACTAGGAAACAACTATAAGTTAAACCGCTTAGTTGAGAATTCTGGCCATTACAGAGTTTGGGCTATTATACAACAATTGGAACATATGTTACTGTTAATAACAGTTAAGGTCTCAACAGATATTAAAAAAACTGTTCAATGAGCAAAGCTACGCTCTTAGTTACAATCATAACTATATTTTATCTCTCAGAATGTTAACTATTACGCTCTGGATGTTATTCAACTGATAAGTCAGTGCTTGTTTGATCACAACAAGAGTCTCTTGTATCTAACAGAAGTGTCATCAGTAAGCCGCTGATTGATATCCTCTTATCATCAATACACTGTTATCAGTGGTAGCTATTAATTAATAGTGTATATGAGTATCTCTATAAAGCAGCTATAACGTTTTATATGATGTATTATCGGTTTCATACGTAGATAACACAATTCAATTTAATTGGTTACTACTAAATTGACACTGCAATTAGGATTGATCGTAAAGTATTTAGAGTAATAACTTTTAGTACAGTAAGAAAAATCTCAGTTATTCTTCAAGTTACTGAACGACAGGCTCTCTCGATTTGTCTGTTAGTTGTGGCTACACTCTCGTCTACTCAACGACGAGTAAACATTGCTCTCTTTTCATCTTAGCTGCCAATGTCTTTGGCAGAAAATATTACACGAAGTAATTACTTTATATCAATGTAAACACCAGCTTGCGTTTCATGTTTCTCTTATGATGCAAAGGAGCATTACATACAGTTTATTCTAAGGCAATTTCAATGAGCGGTGGGTAAGTAAGGTTGATAATAAGTTTCATCTAACCATTTCTACTATTGGTGCCTTAAAATTGTATGTCTTAGAATTCTAATTAAACAGTACCTTTTCAATTATATCTTTATAGAATCTACGGGGAATCCTATATGTTCCATACAATAAAATCGCACTAATACTTGGTATTGTGTTGTAAAGTTATTATGCTAAATACTACAGTATGATTGTTTCTTGGCCAACACTACAGCGACTCTTAGATGATAGCTAAGCATATAAATTTAGCGGCCAGGAGAACAAAGTATTATCCAGTTCGAGACTAATTTGGCATTTCCTTGTATTGGAGGGCCGGAAATTCCAGGAGATCTCCTCTGGACATTGTCCGCGGTACAAGGTCACATTGAATCAGTAATGCGATCGTCCAGAACTCAGGGCGTCACGAATTACATTGTTGTATGACTGTAGGCTGGGTAGTTATAATTTTCAATTAAAAACAAACTTTTAAACATTTCAGAACTCATTGATATTTTACATGGAAACTGAAATATTTTGCTTTAAGTTTTGTTAAGTGTTTAATTTTAACACTGAGGTACTGTTAGTTTTTATTCTGTACCTTGTTGTTATTAGGAATATTTTAGAACATTTATTTTACTGTGTAATTACCACAGTTTAAATATTACAGTGAATGAAAAATCTATCTATTAATTAAATTGGTCTAAGATGGACGTTCGGCTAAGTGGTTCTTGTATGGTCTGGCAATGCATGGTCTGCCTATATCTTGTATTTTGTCGTATCTCCTTCCGTAAGCCCAAACAAACTCTCTCAATGATAAAGTCCTTGTCACATATTAACAATTTTGAGAAGTTTTTCTACGACTGAAATTTGAGCTATTCAATCCAGTTCCGGGTTGATACGTACGTAAACATTGACTCTTGTACTGTGACTCATTGAAGTCGGTGTAACTCTTCTGGTAGTAAATGTTTGCCTGCCTATGTTTTCTGTAAAATATCTAAAAAACGAAATAAGCTTTAGACTTAAAATTTACACGACACATCGTTACTATTTTGAAAAGATATAATTCAGATGAGGTGTTATAAATCCCCCCATGGGATTTGGCTGATCGTTAGTGAAGTATAAAAGCCTACGTTTAGCACGGACGTTACTTTATTTGCACGTTCTTTCATGTGTAATGTTTACTAAAATGTCATATCGGTGAACTGCTCTCACTCGAGTTATATTTCTAGTTCGACTAATAATGAGGTAACACATACTTTTAATGTAGAAAGTTATTTGGACAGTGTCTACAAACTTCAGGTAATTAAATGACAACTTGTCTTCTGGCTTATCTCATAAAACTAAAACAAGAATTATGTTTATTGGCCATTCATAGCAAGACCTTAAACTGACATGGAAGTTGTGTGTGTACACCCTATACTAAATATTAGATAACTAATTTCTGCCATACATGTTCACGTCAAACCTCAGGTAGGTATTGGTATGAATAATGATCATTGTAGATAAGCTTTACAAATTTTTCATCAAAGAGTAATTTTTGATAAGGTTGTACTGTTTGGATAACTCCTGGTTTATTTTACGTATTAGCACATTAATCAATAAAATAAAGAGCTAATAGATTGGAGATATTTATGTGACTTAATTAATAGGACAGTGTAGCATACATAACATATTCTTCAAACCACTATTTTCATACAATCGTATTCCATTCGTGTTTACTCTAGCGCCATGCGTAATTAGTTTCATGATTGTAATGTTGATGTAATTGTGACCGCGGTGGAGCTAACTGAGTAATTACAGTAATGCACACAACGATCTTGTCCATTATAAATTTGTTTACCTATTCATAATTATAGTATTTGAATAATACTACCCAAGGTTGCGCCAGCATTTCTGCTATGATTTTTTAATGGCTGAACGTCACTCGAGGGGATGGAAAAATGTTATTATTGTTGTTCTGTTTCTTTGTCTGGCGATAGTTTTGAGAACGAACTAATCTAAAAACTTGAAGTTCTGCACCAAACTTCATTTCTATATAGACAACTTAGAGTTCGATGATGGTACGTTTTACTCCGCGAGATTTGGCTGAGCATTAGCAAAAAGGTTTTAAACTGGTCTTATAGGTAACCAAAAGCCAACGCTTCCACAGCAATAAACATTATCTTAGTTCCTATGTTTAGGCGAAAATACTAAGATCTTATAATATAACTTATTTTTTTATATTCATACATGATACCCTGTGGGCACTAGCATATAACCGCCGAAAGAAAACAGACGTCATGATGTTTCCACCGATGTGCTACTTAACAAGTCAATGAGTAAAATATCTTATTGGGACTTACTATCAACCCGATATTGAGTAAGAATTGTGATTAGGTTGTTTATATCGCTAAATAGTAAGGATTGTCACAAAAATATTACCACTGTGACCATTTAGTAGTTGAAATCGCTAATAGTAAGAATTGTCACATTCACATTACCAATGTGATCCAGTAAGTAGTTAAAATCGCTAATAGTAAGAATTGTCACATACATAGTACCAATGTGATCAGTAGGTAGTTAAAATCGCTAATAGTAAAAATTGTCACAAAAATATTACCAATGTGATCAGTAAGTAGTTAAAATCGCTAATAGTAAGAGTTGTCACATAAATATTACCAATGTGATCAGTAAGTAGTTAAAATCGCTAATAATAAGAATTGTCACATAAATATTACCAATGTGATCAGTAAGTAGTTGAAATCGCTAAGTGGTATGAGTAGTCACAAAAATATTACCACTGTGATTATTAAGTAGTTGGAAGTCGCTAATAGTAAGAATTGTCACAAAAATATTACCACTGTGATTATTAAGTAGTTTAAATCGCTAATAGTAAGACTTGTCACAGGAATATTACCACTGTGATCAATAAGTAGTTGAAATCGCTAATAGTAAGAATTGTCACAAAAATATTATCACTGCGAGCATTAAGTAGTTGAAATCGGTAATAGTAAGAATTGTCACATAAATATTAAAAATGTGATCAGTAAGTAGTTAAAATCGCTAATAATAAGAATTGTCACAGAAATATTACCAATGTGATTAGTAAGTAGTTGAAATCGCTAAGTGGTATGAGTTGTCACAAAAATATTACCACTGTGAGCATTAAGTAGTTGAAGTCGCTAATAGTAAGAATTGTCACAAAAATATTACCACTGTGATTATTAAGTAGTTGAAATCGCTAATAGTAAGACTTGTCACAGGAATATTACCACTGTGATCACTAAGTAGTTGAAATCGCTAATAGTAAGAATTGTCACAGAAATATTACCTCTGTGATCACTAAGTAGTTGAAATCGCTAATAGTAAGACTTGTCACAGGAATATTACCACTGTGATCACTAAGTAGTTGAAATCGCTAATAGTAAAGACTTGTCACAGGAATATTACCTCTGTGATCACTAAGTAGTTTGAAATCGCTAATAGTAAGACTTGTCACAGAAATATTACCTCTGTGATCACTAAGTAGTTGAAATCGCTAATAGTAAGACTTGTCACAGGAATATTACCACTGTGATCACTAAGTAGTTGAAATCGCTAATAGTAAGACTTGTCACAGGAATATTACCACTGTGATCATTAAAATAGTTAAAAATCGCTAATAGTAAGAATTGTCACAGAAATATTACCAATGTGATTAGTAAGTAGTTGAAATCGCTAAGTGGTATGAGTTGTCACAAAAATATTACCACTGTGAGCATTAAGTAGTTGAAGTCGCTAATAGTAAGAATTGTCACAAAAATATTACCACTGTGATTATTAAGTAGTTGAAATCGCTAATAGTAAGACTTGTCACAGGAATATTACCACTGTGATCACTAAGTAGTTGAAATCGCTAATAGTAAGAATTGTCACAGAAATATTACCACTATGATCACTAAGTAGTTGAAATCGCTAATAGTAAGAATTGTCACAGAAATATTACTATTGTGAGCATTAAGTAGTTGATATCAGTCACCTATGACGTGGCTGTAGGTCACACACCACTTGATTGAGGACATTGTGTCGTGTAGTAGCTCGTATATCCTAGCGATACGGGCGGGCTATCGGCCCGACATACATCCCTTTGCATATGAATAGGAACGTCACGTGTACGTGAAGCACGTGTACGTGAAGCACGAGGTGTACGGTCTTGTGTATACGTCACGTGTACGTGAAGCACGAGGTGTACGGTCTTGTGTGAACCGTATACACATGGACATAGAGACTGTTGTACAGGTATATCGAATAAAAGAGTTATAGAAGCAGAACTTTATACGGTGAGTTGGGTTTTAAATGCTGACAGCCTGTAAATTTGAGCTTATTCCAGCTGCCTAAACTGTTCTTTCTGTTAAACATGCTATCCGGACAGTCATTATAACCTAAAAGTTACTGACGGTTGCGTTTTCTTTCTTCCAATGGAGTATAATATTTCTCCTTAATATAGCACTCTTATTAGTATCATACATATTGCTTGTAAGCTTACATTATTTTTAATAAGTATTCGACTGCATTTAAGTATTCACAAATCAATGAATTATCCTTTTTTTTAAACTTTAGAATAATCTACGTATAAATTGACCTGTGCTTAATTTTTTAATTTATGTCCTCATAAACCACCCTAATAAATGATGTTATTAATATTATGTTCGTCCAAAATGTTACTTTTTAACTTATGTTTGACGTATGAAAACAATATTTTTAATGGGAGAAAGGTTCCTATGATTGCTACTAATTTTACAAATGAAGTGTGTAGGAAGTGTCCTACACAATATATATATATATATATATATATATATATGTGTGTGTGTGTGTGTGTGTGTGTGTGTGTGTGTGTGTGTGTGTGTGTGTGTGTGTGTGTGTGTGTGTGTGTGTGTGTGTATTTCTCTCGCCAATGTATTGTTCTGCCGGGTTACCTATGACCTTTATGGAATCTATTGAAAGTTGTACTTTAGGGCGAGGCCCAGCATGGAGCCCTACCACCCCAGTGTCAGAGATAATTTTATTTTCTTAGGTCTTACACTTTTCTCATATATATGTGTGGATCAGAGGAGTAACTTATTATCATTACTGCTAACAATGTTTATAGTTAGTTGTGAAAGTTTCACACGCTATCGAAACTGAGAATGGCGCATAGTGGTTGAATGTAAAATTAATTTATGAATGTTGAGGTCATGAATATGTAGGTAGATATAATAAAAAGTTATAAAAATGTATTATCCAACATAACTTATGCAATAACTCAGGCGGACTTTCATCGTCTCGTACTTTCCGCCATTTCAGGAACTAGAATTTATGGATATATGTCCTCAGTCATAAATTTATAGTGGTAATCGTAGTGTGTATAACCCGTAAAACATTTAAGTACAATGATAAATTATTATTATGGATAAGTCGTACATAAATAATGTTATAATATGGATATAATAGAGTGGTATGAGATTGGTTTTACACTTAAACTGAAGTCTTTTGTGAGAAAACGCCGCCGTGCCGTATTGAGAGGACTACTCAACCGGTGATAACGACCGAACTTTACAAAGGTAGAAGTTTTATCTGTTCGACATTTCTGTATTGATTCTGGTTTTATGGCATTTATTAAGGTTTCATTGGGAATTATGCTTGTACCACCATTTTTATAAATACATATAATTACCACTACTATTTCACTTCATACTCACATCATAGAGTAGTTAGACAATTGTGAGTGAAACGGGATATTTCATTTTTTAAATTAATTATTATATTACTCATGTTAAAGTGTTTTTAATTAAAATAATATTTAAAATACTATAGAAACATTGCTTAAAGCAATTTACAGTAATTATGGCACCATCACCCACATAATATTTTATTTCTGTGGTATATACACTTTAAAACCGTCTATTTTGTTTTACAGAATGCTTTGCTTAATATAGTACTTTTAATTACAGGATTAAAATATTTTACTTATCTCTCTAGGGGTTGAATAGAAAAAATATGGAGTATCTGAACGAAATTTAAATGTTAAATATCTATTCTTTTTTTGACATGTATTTTCTGTTAATAACCAACACAATTCGCAAAAAAACAATTCGTGGAGTCAAGTTTGGGCCACCGTTTCTCTATTTGAGTGTGTTGGTGTATTTAGCAATGATTCGGCCATCAGCCAACAAACAAATATTGGCATGAGTGACTATTATCGATTTTTCATCGAAACTGTTGCAGAAGTGCGATCCGTGTCCTTACTCGTATCCGTACCACACACAAATACCATTATATCTTCAAAACAGTTTGTAATCACATTTAATACATGAGAATTCCCTGTACAGTACATGCGCCCTAATTTTTAATTTGGCCGATACAATGTTTAGTGCGAGACTGATATCGGTAACCCAGAAAAAGGTCGGGTAGGATGTTGCAGACTATCAGGTGCAGACTATCAGCTGTAGACTATCAGGTGCAGACTATCAGCTGTAGACTATCAGGTGCAGACTATCAGGTGCAGACTATCAGCTTTAGACTATCAGGTGCAGACTGTTAGGTGGAGACTATCAAGTGTTGATTATCAGTTGTAGACTATTAGGTGGAGACTATCAGTGCAGACTATCAAATGCTGACTATCAGGTTCTTATCTGTGGCCTGTACCTAGACTCGGAGGAGACTTTGCCCCCATAGCACTATTCACATCATATATCACCCACTGTGTATATAAGTTTTCAATAAACTACATTTTAGAAGCGTAGTTCTTGAAAAACAGAGTCCAGAAAAACGATCTTCAATCATCTATTAAAATCTCCCACGGATATTAACATTTCAGATACTATTAATAAATAAACTCTTGCAAGTATTACACATGTACCAAAATTTAACCAATTATAAGTTTAGTTTATTCCAAAAATGTTCATGGAATGAAAGGTGGACAACTTCTCAATAATGACTTGTCCCCTTAGAGAATGTGGAAAAGTAAAACAACTCTGATAGTTTCTCGCTTCAATTCAAACCTTTTGTGAGAAGCTCTAACGAGTAGTCTTTACAACGGCCGAGCCGCTTTCGCTTGCAACGATTGGTTTAGTCACACAGTCTTTCCTTACGTCTAGATAAATTTTTGAAGTGAAGCTGATTTATGAACTATTGTGGAATAACATGGTTTCAGATAAAACTAATTGGGCTAACAAACAGCGTTTTACTATAAACACCGCTATTATGGTGTTTTATGTAATTTTTCACCCAAGATGTAATTAAAACATCACTTATTTGAACATGACATTGAGTCACAACATAATTCATGCCGACAAGACCAAGCTATAACGTACAGTTAAACTATATGCTGCTTTTTTAGTCGATTCTGTCGTTAAGTAGCATTTTAATATTGTAAATAAAGTTGCTGCATTATATTTCGGTTGAGTTAATAATGCATTTGAACTGTAGAGTCACAACCCTCTAAGATAGCCTGAACTCCGAAATAAAAAATACATTATTTCTCTCTAGGTTGAATTATATGCATAGTGTATACATTACATTAGTCTCTTTGGCCAATTTTGTAACTAGGATCAAGGGTTGAAGAGAAAATGTGAATTTGTACAATGCGTATATTATTACTTAAGGAAAAGATGTTTAATGAAATAGTATTTAACTCTGTACTTGGCAGTAGATAGTGAGTGTGTTGTATCATTGAGAGTAAACACAGTCAGAATGATGTATTTAAATAGATACAAGCTATGTAAACAATTAAGAAAATTATGTTTTAAAATCAAATATTACTTAAGGAAGCTTACATTTTTAAATATCTTTATCCTTATTTTATAACGAATATAAAAAGGAAATATGCAAAAATATCTAAATAATTAATGTATTGGAGTATAAATTACTTGAAAATTCTTAAATGAGGACAAAATTACCTGAGATATATTTTTATAATAGTAAAAGTTGTAAAAATAATTCGTCCTATTATGTTTATCATTTGTTAAATACGTATTACCTTTTGTATTAAAAGTAAATATAGACATTACAAGTTTCGCCTTAAATCATAATAATAATTGTATTTAAAGCCTGCCCTAGTTACAAAGACTTTGGGAACATTAATAGCTTGGTTATACATCAGGTTAAGTAAAAACGAGTAAATTCATATCACTTTGCAAATACGAATTTATTATTAAATTTATTATATTTAAGATGTTTTATATCTCATAAACATTTTATATAATTAATGTGGCCATTTTGTATTACATTAGAAGTAGCCTTTGCTTATACCCTTTCACAAATCTCTTAACACAATCAAAGAATAATAATTTGAGTTATTAAATATTATAAATGATCGCAAATATAATATTGCTGGAGGGTCTGCCGTTCTATGCAGATACTTAAATAAACGTAATGGAGTTGGGACTAAATATTGGAACCATTTACAATTTTCCCTTTTACAGTTACGCGTGATCAGAATGAAGACGTTTTGCAGCATCGATTCTCGGTACTAGAGAAGGAGAGCGGGGCGACGACACGAAGTTATATCAGCTGCGGCTGCTCAACATAAATAAGGATTGGTCCAACGACCCTGCTGGTGTGTGGGTCGTCGAGGATCTAATGGGAATTCCTATCACTTGCGCCGTTCAGTTTCCCACATCAATATTCTTATTTACTGATAATATAATATGCTCTCTATTTCTGTGACGACGTGTGGGATGTGTAAGTTGTAGGGGCCGTATTTAGTTCATGCTATCTTTATCGTATCTATGCAAATAATCAGGCTTGTTAAATTCGCAGAAATTTCTTACTCATAAATTTTACCAACCGAACTTATTTTTCTCTCTTACAGGAAGAAAGTTGAATTCTCAGGTGTACAGATGGTTAAGAAACACTGATAAATAGCTACTTATCACATAATGTATTGGCAGTCTTTGACGTCTGACACTTTCCTGAATAGGCTATTTGTCATGTATTACATCATTAGTACATGCACGTAATACATGCACATAGTATTAGGACGTGTACTAGCTTGAGGAGTGTGAATACAATACAGTAATTGCAGCATTATGAAAGTGTTATGATAGTTATGTTTTGGCAGAATTATTTGAAACACTTATTTTAAAACATATTCTGCTGTGCACTCGAATGTATTATAGTTTATTGGTATATCTCTAAAGGTTATTTATATGGTTCTTAAGTTCCGAATTCTTTGAGTTTGAGATATGGGGATTTTCGTTGAAACAAGGAAGGTAGGTTGCTCGGTGCACCCGCTACACTCGTAAATTGCGGACGGGTGATATGCCTCACTCTATATAATATGTGTTGTTCGTAGTTATATAAGTGTCGGCCAGTTTGGAAAAGATTGAAAGTCGGTATTGCATTGCAGTTAACACTACTATTACTTTATAATTAACAAATTTTACATTTGGAATAAAGTATTTTCAAGTAGAAGTTACATTGGATTTATTTAGGGAAACTTTGCACAGCAACAATTACGGAATATTTTGAAATTAAAGTTGTTACACCAGAACTTAATGTAAACAAATGTCTGGAGCATTTAGAAATTTGCCCGTGGGGTGGGGTCTTATAGTAGTTGTGAATCGTTTATGGGCCTATATTTTATATCAGTGCCTAAACTATGTTCCTGCAAAATTTTTATTTATTCGGTTTATTTTTCTTAATGGTAACACAATATCCTTACATTTAATCTGCCCCATTTGTAAATAAATAATATTAGAAGGTCAAAAGGTGAGTAAATTTGTGTAAGTGTGTACTTTTAAGCGTTATACTGTCCAGTGTACTAGTTGTCAATCCAAGTAGTTTTCAAAACATCTTCTGTTTCAGGTAAGGGAACGTGGTCTTAACTTTTTGCAAAGTAAGTGTAACTCATTGTAGAAAATTCTCATTTTGATTTTCAAACGTATTATTTTAGGTTAAAATAGCAGCAATTAGATTTAAAACTAACTTAAAATTATGGTTGTGAACAAATGTAAATAATATTTCGTTAATAATCCAATTAATTTGCATTTAACGACATTTTTATGTTTAAAGTAAAAACTATAGCATTCCCACTTTCTTTGTCATCTTCACTTACGACCGCCCTACCGCTTTATCAATCATAGATAAAGTTCCAAATGTATAATTGGCAATGTTGGATTGTAAACACTCAATTGGTCGGTTATAACCATATATATGCTGTAAGTAGCTTCTGTACAGTCAAGAGTATATTCTACAAAGTTTAGAAATTTTCCGGCTTAAATTAGAGTGCTACCTTAAGATAAACTAAGATTTGTATCATTGTGTTGGCAGTGGGATCCGAGAAATGTTTAGATCATTTCATGAGAAAGATTTATCTATTGTATTCAGTTTAATTTTCATAGTAGACTTGACCTAATTGCTAAAGAGAGTAAATAAATACACATGGCCTGATGGACCGATGTTTTTTTTAGAAAACAGACTATTTATGGAACTAACAGTATAGACCTTTACAAAGATTAATTGCGTTACAACAGACAACATTTTTACGTTCTTATACTAAGGTTAACCAACACAAATAACTACCGACAATGTGTTTTGGGGTGGCCGGGTATAAAAGCTTAAGGGAAGTTGGGTTTGTTAGAGTATTTTACAAGGCTCCATAATGGGTTTCAAGTTAGATTTTATACACAAAGTGTGAGTAACGATTTTAGTACGCTTAAAACATAAAGTAAGAAAATGCGTTACAATAACATTTTAATGTTACATAACTTAGATTTCGCTGTATAATACTAGCAGTTACTCGCGACTTCGCATAAAAGTTTGTAGGCTTTGCACGTGTATGAGCACGTTTAGTTCTAGGAATTATATCTCCAACGCCAATGTCATTTTCCTTCCTTGTTGCTACGGTCAAGGAAGTATGTCAAAAAGTGTATATTTATGTAATTTGCCATTGTAATTTGCTTCGGCCTTGTTTTGTTGTGCCATAGTTCATTTTGCCTTGTTCCTCCGATTAAGAAAATGATTTAAAAAATATTTTTTACTTAACTGTAAATTTTTGTATCTGGATAATGTATTATTCTGTACACAACAGGATTTGCAGATAAGGTTTAAATAAGTGTTGTTACTATCAAGCTTACTTATGCTTTAAAGGCTGTAAATGTATAAGTTTATAGTAGTGGCTAAATTAATTAAACATATGGTTGTGCTGCCATTAATAATGTTTACACAGAATAGTTGATTACATTTAGCAGGCTTTTTTCAATTAACATTTCGAAACATTAGAGACCAAAATGGGATTTTTCTTAACTTCAGACGCCAGTTGGGCAGAGGCCTAAGTGATTTTCGAAATAGGAATAGGTCTGTATATTAACCAGGGACACTGAGAATGTCCATGTAAAATTTCAGTACAATTGGTCCAGTAGTTTTTACATGATTGATTAACACACACATGCACACAGATACAATTAGATTTTTATATATAATTGTAGATATTCCATAGTAAGTCTTTAAAACTTATAGATTAATATGTATTTTATTAGATTAGCAGAGATTAGTATGTATGATTAATACTATATATATATATATATATATATATATATATATATATATATATATATATATATATAATTTCAATAAACATTGAATCACAAAAAGTACTTGCTCCGCCGGGAGTCGAACGCGGATCTCTCACTTGCCGGGTGAATGTGCTACCATTACACCACAGAGCGCTTACTTTTTCCGATTCAATTATTTTGTATTTGGCCGTATCTGTCACATATGCGTTTAAAATAAGCAAACTAACATATGATCGGAAGACCAAATACCTGTCAAACGACTTTTATTTACATTAAACTGTATAAATGGCAATAGCCTTATTTAATTTCAATAAACATTGAATCACAAAAAGTACTTGCTCCGCCGGGAGTCGAACCCGGATCTCTCACTTGCCGGGTGAATGTGCTACCATTACACCACAGAGCGCTTACTTTTTCCGATTCAATTATTTTGTATTTGGCCGTATCTGTCACATATGCGTTTAAATAAGCAAACTAACATATGATCGGAAGACCAAATACCTGTCAAACGACTTTTATTTACATTAAACTGTATAAATGGCAATAGCCTTATTTAATTTCAATATAACATGATATATATATATATATATATATATATATATGTATATATTATATCATATTAATCTATAAGTTTTAAAGACTTACTGTGGAATACACGAATTGAAATTGAAAATCCGTCAATAAGAATTGAAGCGTTTAACCCCTTAAAATCCCTTTGCGAGTACACTGGTGACGGTAAGGCTGAATTTATCCTGTACTTTGTATAAAACGTGCGAGTTGTGAAAGAGGTTATAACTGTAAACTCTGCTGCGACCCACACGTTACGTCCAGTATTACATCAGGTATTCCAAAAATAACTGAAAACTTAGATTTTCATTTCTTTAATTAATTACGTAGATTTTGTGAAACAGCGGTTAATGTAGCATATTATAAATTATTAATATTTTGTTATCTTAGACTAAAATAATACCTTCAATTCACTTCATGAGATTTATACACGTGGTCTCGTACCGAAAGTGTGTGCACCGCAGACCTCTGACCCGCAACGCCGCACTGGAGTCGGTCTCACGGTAGCGCTGTGTTGGTAATTATTAGTTCTCCTTATTTTTCAAAATTTTATTCATGTATTATCCAAACATCACATAAAGGAAAGTTATTAGGTATATACGATGTTATGTCGACACATCGAAAGATACAGAGATAAAATGATAAGGAGCTTAAAATAGATGGTAACGATGAATAGTCACCGAATTTCTCGCAAATGTCGCTAGTGACGACATTAGCTAGACCATCGCGGGTTTATGACATTTCCTGCGAATACAGCTGGTGACGATAAACCTTCACCTTTCTATTCGGCGTAAGTTTATACAGCTGAATATACTTGAGTGTTACAGTTGTATATTTCGTTTGAATATGGACTAAAGAGTCGGAGATTTTCAACCGAGGACACGTACGTAGAGAAAGTACTCTAAAACAGAGCACAATCTCAATATGTCGTGATTTAAAATGAATTAATTAAATGTCATGAGATTGATAAATTAAAACAGGATTCAATTTGGCTACGCTTTTTTTCCTGTAGGCGAAACTAGGTCTCACATCTGTGTACGAGTAAATAACGAATGAAGGTTGTGCGTATGAAGTATTCGGCCCTAAATATTCTGAATGAAATAAATATGAAACTTTGATTTGTGAGTAATGATTTTCATTGGACACGACGTAATCCGAAAACCGAGCTTTTGAGGTTTTGTGAAGCAACACCTGTGTGCTAATTTGTTATAAGTTTAATAAATTTAAATATCTAATAAAAGATTTATAAATATCATAATATTTTTAAAATGGTTCAACGAAAACAAAACTCTAAGGAAACTATGTGGTCTGATATTCTCATGTAAGATGTTATAATTATCCGTTATTGTACATTTAGCTCAGCTGCCTTTAAATTCTTTCAGTTTAATTAAGCCTCGGTGAATTGCACCTTGGAATGTACTTGTGCTTTGGTCTTCATTTAAATACGTTTTTGGTTTGCAATTTATGCTACCTCAGGGTGCCATTACATTTCTTCAGTTTAATTAACCCTCGGTGAATTGCACTTGTACTTGTGCTTTGGTCTGCATTTAATTACGATTTTGGTTTGCAATTTATGCTATCTCAAGGTGCTATTAAATTCCTTCAGTTTGATTACGCCTGGGTAAATTTCATCTTGGAATGTTCTTGTGCTTTGATCTGCATTTAATTACGCTTTTGGTTTGTAATTTATGCTACCTCTTGCTGCTAAAGCCAATGCGACCTTACGTTTGGATGCTAAAACCGTATACTTGTGTGTTTTGAGCACCAAAATAGTCTGTAATTGAATGTTGATGTAAACAACTCAATTGTGGGCGATGGAATGCTCGTATTTGTTTGGTTATGCTAGTCTGCTTCATGTAATCCTCATTAGCACAATTTAATTTGGGCAAATCCAGTTCGTATACGTGATGTGAACAGAGTCATTAGATTGAGTGATAAAACAATATTTTTGCGCAAGGTGCTTATGCAATTGAAAACTCTGAAAAAAAAAAAAACAAAAGTGCTACGATATCCACAGTTGGTAGAAGTTAATTAGGTTTATTTGGTTAATGGAAATAGTGTTTACTCTTGTAATTATTTCCAAATATTTGGAACCATACATATGTGATGTGTGTCATTTACCTCAATTAAGTACTGAAACAGTAAGTTTCTAGTGCAGCGATTAGCACTTTGTTGCTGTGCATCTAAATTAATCACCTTCCGTTGTTATTGTTTGCTGTAATCCCTGAAACATTCACACATTGTTTAGGACCTTAAGGTACTTAAATGAAAGTCTTTACCTTAGTCGATTAAATGAATGGATAAAAACCATTCTTGGAATAGTTAATTATTTTAACAAACTAACAACAATATATAACAATATATACAAACATAATTTTTCTGCTAGGTTATTTAAATTACAAAGAATTTTAATTTAGGAAATAAGAGTAAAAAACATATTTCGTCTACTATAATTCTTGAATTTTACATTATGCAAATCAAAATTTAAGTCACATTAAAATAGCGAATTAATTTGTTATTTTAATATAACAGTGAACTCTACAAGGCATTCTATTGTATTCTAATCTATGTTTATATGTTAAAACTCAATTTTTGGAGTAAAAAAGTTTTAAAATCGAGCATAGTTGGTAAATGTTGAAACCTAAGGAAACATTTTGGTATAACAACGTGTATTTTCGTAGCGCTCTTAATTAAAAAATATCCCTTTCTTAAATAAACACAAAGTTGCTTGTAATTCCTGGTGTGTTAATGTGTTATTTTTAAAGTTCGGATGTCCACAATTTTGGTTTGTTGATATAGTCGACACAAGTTAATGATGCGTTATATATAGGCGAAATAAAGTTTAAAAGGAAAACAAGTATCACAATATGAAGAAGTTTAATTAATGGTTTATGCATACTACTTTTAAAAACACACATAGATTAGTCTCATTGAGCGAGGTTTTCTAGTAATTAGTCAAGAATCACGTAGTTTTTCTTGCTTACCCTTATTGTCTTTTGGCTGCGATGTTACGAGTATTTTACAGTTTTCAAAAGTTTGTACGGCCCTCTTGAAACAAGACACCGAAAAAGTTAAGAACTAAATGAGTTGTAAATGACGCGAGAATTCCAAAACTTCCCTCAGTCTGTAAGATGCTTAACAGACGAGTTATACCATTTCTTAAGCTCAGATGTCCGCCGCCGCTTTATAAATATAGGAACCTACACAATAATATGGTTTTTCGAATTGTTTACATGTTATACAAAAGATTTTACCTTACGTGGTGGAAGAGCCAGGATATAAGGGCAATGATTGCCATCTCGAAAATTTGTTGCATGTTGATGGTATTAAATTGTTTAAAGAACATAATTTAACATTACAAATTTTACCAAGTTTGAATCCGTTTGTAATTATGCCAGAATATCGCATTGACGTTTGAAGATATACACATATTAAGTGAGATATGTGCAGATGGTAATATTGCAATGTTATGTTGAAAAAGATTCCAAAGTAACATTAATGCTATATTTGTCTTATAAATGTAGTAGTCTTGTAATATGTATAATGCCATTGTTTTATGGAAATTATTATAATTATTCAGTTTATTTAATTTTACTTATTACAACGATGTAAATATAACATAAACTATAACACGTGCACTGTAACTAGCTAATAATAGTCCTGGATACCATGAACTGTAACTAACTAAACGTTACATTCTAGGAATCTTCCTGAGTGTTGGTGTTCTGTCACTGATAAGTCAGTGCTTATTTAACCACGAACACAAGGGCCCCTTGTATATAACTGTAAAGTCTTCAGTTTCTTATCCTGTAAGCTGCTGTTTGATCGCCGCTTATCGCTAATGCTCTGTTATCAGTGGCAGATGTTAATTAACAGTGGTATTAATATAGTAAACAGCCTGTGGGCCTGTCGACTAGAATCGGTTTGGTCTTGGTTGTTTTGTTATTTATTGCAGTTGGATTTGGCTCTATTGAATTTTTGTAGTTACTGGTAGAATATTACTTCAGTTAAGAGTACATATAAAGCGTAGTTACTCTTAATTGGATTAGTGATATTTAAATAAAAGCCCAAATTATTTTATTTGTTCGTATTAATTAGGATGGCCAAGGTTATTACCCTTGATTCAAGATGTTCTTTAATCGTGTAACCTGTAATTGGAGTTTATGTTTCTCATGGATACGTTCCATGGTAAAAATATGATATATTTTGTAACCAAGGTAAGCGGATTTTAAATACAGTGAAATTTTACCACAGTGACAGGGTTTGTTACTGATAGAATATTTCAGTATCATGATGTATTCACTGACCCGAACCTAACCACATTTTGTTCAATATTCAGTGTTAGACTGTATAAATATAATATATATATATATATATATATATATATATATATATATATATATATATATATATATATATATATATATATATATATATATATATATATATATCGCCGCCAATTTTAGATAATTCTTTTAAAACGTGTAAAGAAATGCCATTAAAAATTAAACACCGTAAAGAATTGTTCCACCATGATTAATGTGTATGGTGGATAATGACTGAATTTTCGTCATCTATATAACTAATTAAAACAGTTGATATATTTCAAAGATAAAATTCCCATTGGAATTTTCAGTTACAAAAATTAATTATTAAACGGATCAGTGGATACAGTTTTACGGCTAAGTGCAGAGACGAGGCAGGGTACTTCATTATTCATCCGTAGTTAATTGTGGATGTACTAGCGTTGACTGGGCGGTAATACACCTTGCTTTGTAATCTTCCTTGACAGCATGTACTGTACACCACATTACTGCTGGACCATAACTCTCAACGTGTCTTTAATCTCTTGTTCGTAATAATCCAAGAAAGTATTTAATGTATTATTGTATTTTATAAATGAACCACTCAAGAAGTGGTTAAACGATTTTCAACATTCCCTGTTCTGAGATTTTAATGCAGGACCTTTTAATCACTAACGGGACAAGTAGTATAATCAGGAATTCAACATCGAAAACTCCATTGATCGCGTAGTTCAAGTTATGTTACTAGTTTTGTAGTCCGTCCTTGGATGCTCAGTTGTATGGGTTTATTATATGGATAGATTTGTTAACTAGTAATGTCTAGGTCTTGTCTTGTACATTTTAATTTAAAAATATTTCGATTTATGAAAAAAATGTTTGTATTACCTTACAAGAGAGTGGTGAGAGAGGAATGTTTTTGACCATTAGTTAGGCATGGTTTTAATGATTTAATAAGTAATATAGAAATAATATCTTTCTAACTCATAAAAAATAAGCATTCCATCGTTTTTAAATTAAAAGCTTTTGGTCCTAATCTATAATAAAGGTGGTTTTTGTACAGTTGGAATATAGATTGCATTAGATTCCGAACAACCACTTATATCCAACAAAACTCAGAGACAGTGCCGTTGAAATGGAATAAGCTCCATTCATGTTGGCGCGAGATGATATATTTATGCTATCCTTATAACTATTATTGCAGTAGTATACGGCGCAATAAATTGCAATCATGTGAAAGGAATAAATTATCATGCAGTCCGAGAACGAGCTGGAATACCTCGTACTGGAGGTCCGGAAATTCCAGGAGATCTCACCTGGACAATGACTCGTGTGCAAGGTCACACTGGGGCTGAAACATGACCGTCTGGAATCCGTGAGTCACAGTGTATCGTGTCCAATGGCAAACGTATCACATTGAGAAACGAACGCTTATTGAGTATTATGAGATGACTTTAATACCGAAAACTTCTATTTTATCCACATAATATCATTGTTAGCATCACACATTTGTACGTGTAAGCCCTTATTTTTGATTGTAGAATCACAGTATATTCTCATTACAATTGTTATTAATACTTATTGAGTATTATGAGATGACTTTAATACCGAAAACTTCTATTTTATCCACATAATATCATTGTTAGCATCACACATTTGTACGTGTAAGCCCTTATTTTTGATTGTAGAATCACAGTATATTCTCATTACAATTGTTATTAATACTTATTGAGTATTATGAGATGACTTTAATACCGAAAACTTCTATTTTATCCACATAATATCATTGTTAGCATCACACATTTGTACGTGTAAGCCCTTATTTTTGATTGTAGAATCACAGTATATTCTCATTACAATTGTTATTAATACTTATTGAGTATTATGAGATGACTTTAATACCGAAAACTTCTATTTTATCCACATAATATCATTGTTAGCATCACACATTTGTACGTGTAAGCCCTTATTTTTGATTGTAGAATCACAGTATATTCTCATTACAATTGTTATTAATACTTATTGAGTATTATGAGATGACTTTAATACCGAAAACTTCTATTTTATCCACATAATATCATTGTTAGCATCACACATTTGTACGTGTAAGCCCTTATTTTTGATTGTAGAATCACAGTATATTCTCATTACAATTGTTATTAATACTTATTCAAGTAATTTCTCTTTAAAGGTTATATCGTTGAATATGTAAATGATTAAATCAAAAAGTGTAATATTTCTGTGTAAATAACCAAGTATACTATTCAAAACAATATAAAGAATTTAATTTTCAGTAATTATAACTTTAAAATGGCATACCACCAACAATTTTATAACCCAATAAAAAGCAGTAACATTGTTTTTATCAATCCATTACAGCCAGCAAGGAGAAACACTGAAAGATAGAATTTTATACAAACACTTTTGTGGAATGTATATCTTGACAACGTTTAATTCAATAACGTCGATACTGTCATTGCTCTTTTGGAAACTCAACTTTAATTATTTTGCTATAAAGATTATAGTGCAGTGTCAGCAAATGGAGAAACCAATTAAAATGCATGAATAGATATCGTTAGAGACCACTTGTTAAATAAATGGCCTGCTTTTAACCTTTATCTTAG
Organism: Homalodisca vitripennis; assembly: GCF_021130785.1. Lineage (NCBI taxonomy): Eukaryota > Metazoa > Arthropoda > Insecta > Hemiptera > Cicadellidae > Homalodisca > Homalodisca vitripennis. The sequence goes on from NC_060208.1 coordinate 148,356,377, forward strand.
GGCTTAATGGCAAAAGTTGGTGTGCTTAAATCTCTACAATAATTGAGACTCATTTAAATATTCTCGTGTTGGACTTGTGGAAGAAATGTTCCGTTAGTGTTATGTGGGGCAAAAACAATCTACATTGAAGCAATGTTGTTAAAGGCTGTAGTATAGATATTTTCACAAAATTATGACGTAACTAAACGTAATGGTCTCCTAACTCCGTTTTGAGTCATTTTCTATATCAAAACGTTTTCGATCAAAAACCTCGTGTTCTGCCTAAATTTGAAATTGTGCTTTTACTAAACTAGTTTAAATTTTGTATTATTTGTAAACCAGAACGTTCTAGTAATACATGATTACTAATTGAACTCGATAAGTAATATTAGTTGGTAGGCTAATGACCAAATCATTAGAAGTCACGGGTAAAAGTTTAGGAAGAATGAAGAGGTTGTGGTTGAACCTGGCGGTTTGAAATATCCTAAATGGGTTACCCAACAATTGCAAATTCCAACTCTACTGTAATACGAGTAGAGTACTCTGAGAACTGCAACATTTATGAGAAATCACTTTAGAAATGGAGACCAAAAATAAAGCTGTTAAAGGAGACCGTTTACTGTGTTGAGGACGTGTATGACAGTCTGTAGCGTGATGGTACCACTTGTGTTGGCGTCATTAACACAAGCTGTGCCGCGGCCACCAGTCACGCGAGCCACTTACGTCTTTATACCCGTACTACTCTACTCTAGTCTACACTGCACTATTCAATTACTTCTTCTAACCTCTTGATAAGTCACCACCGTATTGAGTAAAAGATAAGTGATTTTTTGGTAATTTTAAAATTAGAACTTTACAAATTTTGTGAATATACTGTATAATTGGTATGTTTTGTTTGGCAAGGGATTAACTATCCCATAATCTTATCGGGTTGGTTACAATTTTAGCACCTGTATGAGATATCATGAGATTCTTTTGAGTTAAAGTACTGAGTAGAAAAGGAAGTGTAATTTTTTTTAAGGAGAAGCCGATCCCCTTTTAAGCCTTATTATGCCCGTCCTCATGGGCTACTGGCCTGTGAGAGGATCTTATCAAACAGAACAAGGGGGTGAGTCGATACAGTACAAGGTCGATGGTATTGATAAAAAGTGCAAGGGTCACAGACAGGATTCGAACCTGCGCTATCTCTAACTCAGATTTTAAGTCCAACATCTTAGACCGCTCGGCCATCGGTACTCCCGATGTATTACAATGTAAGTTTTATCACCACTTACTGCCGGTTTCGGAAAAAAATCCAATAAGCGTAGTTTTGAGGATATGGGACTGAAGAAAGTTGGCTGTCGGCCCTTTCTGAATTTATTGAAGGTTGTGTGAGGGTTTAGTGTACCATCCCTCTCTGGTTTTATATTATTACCTAGACGAGTGACTTCCTTCGTATTGTTCCATAGTCAAAGAAATTGCAATGTAATAAAGTGTAATGTAGGAAAGAATGTGAGGTACAAAGCCAACAAAATTTGTTTAGCGTTCATAAATTTTCTTTACTCTCTTAGCATTAAACATTTTATTTGGAAATTGTAATATTAAGTGGAAACTCCATTGTTCCTCATACAACGCTCATCAGTCAGATAAGTCGAAAGCGATAACTCCATTGTGAAATCGTTTCTCTCGCCAGCACTGTAGCACGCGTGTTGGTCGATTTAACTAAGTCGTGTCCTTGGAAGTAAAAACTGAATCTTTTTAAATACCTAAGAGACATAACAAACAAATATATTATAATACGGACACAAAGCTATTCTAGGGATTTAGAGCCAGATGGATTTATAACATCGATATTGTCTATCGAATCGTCAACGCAGAAAAATGAATGACCAAAATTATTTGTACTTGACCTTATATGTAACACCGTCTCTACTTTTATGCAACGATGTTTATTCTAATTTTCTGTGAAATCAATACATTTATCTTACTATTGTATATTGTTGAAATAGCTTATGTTCATTTATTATAGGTATGTAGGATTGTACAGTACAACGCTGAATATATAATTGAGACCATAAGGCTGCAGTAAATAATGCAGCGCTATAGTAGCATGCGATGGGTTTGAGTGGACGTGATTGCAGCCCAGTACGGCAGAGCTAGGACTGCAGCTATTACAGCTGATTTTTAATCTGATTTTCTAGGTCAACTGCCGAGATCGCTAGCACAGAAAAACAGTTTATGCAGGACGAATAATAAACACATTTCCAGAGTGGGGTTGACACGCGAGCAAGCCTGAGCACTTAAGTAAGGAAGTGCACAGAAGGAAAATATGCATTGGGTAATATTGCTATAAAACTTAGTCCTACTTCTTCTCACTCGCACCGACCTTCAGACACAGAACCGATCCTCCTACTGCTTAGAAAGACATACAGCGCAACTAATGTGTAATTCTTGTGCTTCCTTGCCAAGAAACTTTATTCCTTACATTCCAGGAGATGAGAGCCAAAATGGATTCTATCAGCTCAGAAGTTGTTGTAAATTTTGTAATTTTTTCTTGAAATTCAAAGAGGAATTTCCTCTAGGAAAGGACTTGATCTAGAGCTCCAGTAAACCATTGGAAGATCGATTATTTTAGTTATAGTCTGTGTATCTTGTCTCCATCGATTGGTTTGATATAGGAAATGCCTACATTGGTTTCTTTAAAACTGGGTTGTGTTTGAATTAATTTTCTTCTCCTATGCTTTTATTAATCCTAATACTAATCGTAATATTTACATTTTTAAGTTATTCACGATGCCATTACGTGTAATTATTTATGACATAGTCTGAGACACAAACTCACTTACTGAAACATGTACCTTGGAACTCTTCCAACCTTTATATTCTTGTGATATATCGTGGCCATGAAGAATGAAATATAAACTTATTTTATGACACGATGATTGAAAAAAACGACGCGATAGGGGTGGAAACCTTCTTACACATATCTAATCCAAATAGATCAGGAAACTTCCAGATCATCCACAAAAGAATTTCGTCACACGGCTTCGACTGCTATATCTGTTTAGCCTATATTTCATTTTAAGACATATCTAGTGCACTCCAGGTTATCTTGAACAAAGGATTACTAAATAATCAGATTATGATCTTTATTGTTCCATAATAAAAGACGGGCACCCATATAATGTAATCGTTGGTTTTCGGAAGTTACAGACAACAGTTACCTAGCTTTGAAAGCGCATATCACACCAATACAAAAATAATTACACTCCGCCGTGTACAAGCTCAGAAGTGTAGCGCCAGTTTACCAAGAATTTAGGTTTTCAGATGGACGAAAAGGTTTTGCTCTGTGCCCGATGGCCAGGAACCCTGGAGACAAAACAACCACGGCGTAATAAATCTCAGTACGCATCAATAGAGGGAGCTGGTAGGGCTGCCCTTAAATACAATATATTAATATCAATCTATTCACAGCAATTATATAAGGTTTCTGAATAATTCATTTTTCAATCTCAGCCTGTAAAATTCATAGCAGCAATGATGTGAATTATACAACAATATAAAATTGTTCTATTGTTTTTATTACATATGGGTAACAACAGTTTGGGATTTGTTTTAAGCTTTTTTTTAAATCACGCATTCTTATTCTCTGTCGTTTATTGATTCAACCTTAAGTTCTTTATTACCCTTACACTTACTTAGTAACAAGAACGAAGCCGCTTACTCTTAGGCAAACCAACTCTTACAAAGGTCGGATGTATGATATATTCACATGTGTATACAGTTTGAACTTGGAGTTTGAGTAGATATTGTTAATCAACAGTCACGAACAGCTCTCTATTAAATGGGTCTATTCCTAATTTAAATTCTGTACCCTCAGTTTTGTTGTTGTTTATAACTCCTCAAATAGAATATACATTGTAGCGAGATATAATTTAAATCTTGGAGAAGTTCGAGGACCCTGTTTTGAGAGAGGAGGGATATTGGCGCATATCATAGACAACTTGAAGTTAGAAATATCTCAATGTGAATCCAAGTGTAAAATAGAAATATCTCAATTCGAATTGAATATATATTGGAGTTATTATCAAGTATGCCGCCTGTGGTCTTTCAATAGGTGGACGCGCTTAAGGTCTTTTGTGTGGATGAGAGATAAAGGGACCCTAATTAATGTGGGCGAAGCCGAATTCAGCCCCTTTACAAAGCTTTAATATAATCCCAGTAAAGCTCTAATATATTGCCATGTTCTTTGGTGTTAATATTAATAAAATTTCCGTCTGCCATTTTACACTCCTGTATCAAATAAGGCGTGTAGTGCTTATACCTCAGCAATGTTTTTGATTGAAAAGGATTGTATTCAGTGACTTCTAACGTTGCAGATACTGACTGAGCATTAGCAAAGCCATCACTCGAAGCGATGGACAAATTTTATTTCCGTCTATTTGAGAACGAAATGAATGCGTGATAAATGTTGCATGCAGTCTCAAACAAAGCTTGGCAGGCGATGAGTAGAGTACTATAACTTACTATAACTCACTATATTTGTATTATTATTATTATTCATGTGCTATGAATAAATGCATCAGGGATTTGTTTATATTTATATTTTTGTATCGTTGTGTTGGTCAGAAGGCGCATTGCTGTTCTGCATCAGGAGCGGACTCCCCTTCCTTGGCTGCAAAGATTTATAAAAGTTGTGAAAGCAGATTTCAAGATGAAGGCGCTAGCATAAAAACTTTGCAGCATGATAGATCATTCCTTAACACGTTAGTGTTGTTCTTTCTACGTGTTTATTACACTTTGAAGTCTGATTCAAATCACATTTAATCTACTTATTTTATATTGCGGTCGTGGTAAGAGAGTTCAGTCTGAATACATACAGATTGTAAATCAAAATGATATAACGTCCAGGATAGACCTGACACAAACACAATTATCTTCCAGCTGTAGAGCCCAGGTTGTTTGGCAGCCACATCCTTAAGTGGTGCTTTCAGGGATGGTTTACAATCTCTAGCCATTAAGTGCCATGTTGCGTAACGTTTTAACTTTCTAATTCGTGTTTTGAAGATAACATCTGTATCCCATCCTGCGGGCGATAAAGGCAAGGAAGAGGAGGGTTGTTTTTACAAACGGCCAAGTTTCTACAGTTCGTGTAATGAACCACTGCCAGAGTTTAGACTAAGCGAAGTGTTATGCCTCGTTTTACTGGGTCATTTAGCATTTCATCTCTCTCTCTCTCCAAAGATAAGCTTAACTGATTGGCCTATTGCAACGAGATTTTAAGAAGGTCCCATCTATCAAAAAGGTTTCATGTTACGGGGAAAATTAAGTGAAAAATAACTAGAACTGAAAATTAATACTTTTAATATCAATAAATTATGAAAAACACACATTTTTGCAAAAATTTGAACTTTCTGCTGTAACGATTTTTAATAAACTGTCCTTTTTAGAATACCCAAGTATTTGATTTTTATCCAATTGTTTTAGGAAATATGTATGTAAACATTTTGAATTTGGATAAAACATAATTTCAGTAACGATAAAATTACAATGATAATCGGGATTTTCACGTAATAAAATGTCATTAGAATAATAATTTGAGAGACAAATGTACTGTTGAACTGTTTTAAGTGCTTTTGTAAACAATAAAACCCCTGCAGCCAATCTGACTTAGTTAACAGTGGAGTGGGGGTTGGCATATCTATGGGGATATTGCTTTGATATCATTTGTTTCATAAACATATTTGCTCTGGCACACAGCGTAGCGAGCTGCATGATTGTGATGTAATGGAAACCGCAGTGGGGCAAACCGCGTAATTACAGTCGTATCCGTAGCGTTAGTGTTACTGTAGTCATCAGTTTACTTATTTATAATTAATTCTTGCCACTCATTACAGTCTATTGTATTAAACTCTATATGTGCATTTATAGATTTTTTCGTTAACAAAGTTCATAGTTTGAATTAATTCATATATGCAATATGTATCTATAAAAGTACATTTTCTATTGTAAATACGAATATTTTAGAGTCGGTTGTATTGTAATAATGAAATTATACACTTCATTATTTTTAATTAAGATTTTATTTTGTTATACTTGTGACAAAATTGTTTAAGTTATATTCCATTCCTATGACTCAGTTATAGGACTTTACGAAATTGTTTTGATTAAAAATGAGTTTATGTAATACAATATGGGTTATGTAATACAATTTGACACTACAGCTTGATGGGTGCTATGACTTACACAAAATTTATTCTTACGCTCATCCATATTCAAAATCTGTCTGGTGGTATTATCTCTGTAAGCCCGTTTCATATTTTTATTTAACAGTTTTCATTTCTCCCATTTTCGTTTCGGGAATTATTTCTTCTGCATCCTCCCCAAATGCTAGATAAATAAAATCGACCGTTAATATCATAATTTTCGCTTATCCTTTATTCCTGATGAGGATTATTAATTCTCCAATAGATGTAGTTTTTTAAGTTAACGCTTTATCATTGTTGGCTGTGCTTCAGTTTTATCACACATTTCATGTAGGTACGGTATACAGGCATTAAGAACAAATTTATACCGTATGGATTGTAGTATATGTTAACTCACATAGATGTATGAATAAATTAAATTTATCCTATAAAATATGTTTATCAGTAGTAACGTATATCAATTAGCTATTGAATAGATTAATTACGTGACATTACATTATGTTTGAGTTTTTGTTTGGAATATCGGCTTTATATCAAAACTTGTAGATTTTGACTCATAAGACGTTACTAACAGCATACTTAATTATGCCAGAAAGTATGAACAAGTCTATAGTAATACTACGTATCTAAGACTATTCTGCATATATGGATTTATACAATATCTAGATAACGCGCTTATTTAAGAAACCGTCAATATTAACTGTATAAACCGTCCATAGTGTACACTTGCTGTGAAAACTATATATAAAACAGGGGAGAGGGGGAGGACCTATATTTGCGGAAGAGGACCAGTCTCAGTATTGGAAATCGTCCATACTGTTGACATCAACAAAGAGTAAAATAAGTATATGGACGGTAGACGTCCGTATTCGCGGAAGCGGGCCACTCATATGGCGTTATAGAGTAATTAAGGGTAATGGAGATCGTTCATACTAATGCAGACATCAGCAAACAGTATAATAAGTATATTGATGATGAACGTCTGCATTTGCGGAAACCGGCCGGCAATAGTAATTGGGAACCTCAATACTGGTGCCATTATCAATTTTTACGGGAAAACGACTAACGGATAGCGTCTGTATTATTAGAGCAGGTTAGTTGTAATGGCGAAAATGTATAAAGAGCATAAAACCAACATTTTTAAGGAAACATCTATTCACGAGGGATTTAGTATCGGCGAAGTGAGTCGATAGGTATTATTATCATAGAAGTGACGTAATGGTCAAAGAAGTTTTATTGAATTGTATTGAAGGTAAAGTTCCATTTGGTTGGAAACCACCTGTATTGATCTGAAGTGTTTATGTTGACAATACACGTACATGTGAAAGTTCAAATTTATGACATGTTTTATAGCTATAGATTTCGATTTATTTTTCTCAAATTCTCTTGATTGTAAATAAAGCTGTAATAATTGTATTAAAAGCGAGTATATCCGTTACTAAGCATGTAGTATAAAGTATAATAGACCGCCTATATCGTATATCAAGTGCCTAATTATTGAAGTTGGCTTTCCACAACTGCAGAATTTTCTCAGTATTTATGTTTCCCCCGCAACTACTCAACATCCCATTCTTCGTTGCAAGTGTTTGCTCAGAGAATGAGAATACGGTTTGTTGACCCTCAACTGTTGTTTGTTTTTAATTCAACTCCGGATAAAGAAACGTGTTTTTGGTGCTCACATGCTCTTAAGTTCCCATACACGTGTTTCTCCATCGACACAAGTTGCTTTACCGATCAATAAATCTGATATCTGCAATAGTAATGAAATTAGATTAAATAGACTATACGTAGTGTTTTTTAAAACAAAATGCACTAGATCTACAATGTTGGCAGTGTAAGGGATAATTCCGTGTTTTATTATAACTTAAATTTTATCATCCAAACGTTCTATTAATTTTCGTATGGGAACTCTTTCTTAGAATTGGAATTTTTGCTTGGAACGATTTCTAAAATTCTTAATTTCTTTGTATGCCATATAAAAGAGTAGGATTGATTTATAAGGGTTTTCATCGAGTTCTGTGAAACTTTTCATTTATCTTCACACGATACGTAATACAACGGACACGTTACGCGTGAAATTATTTAAATATGTTGTAATAATGACTTATTTATTTGAATAATCTTTATACAATATTTTTTACCTTGATAAGTACTTGATAATTTAACCATAATTTGAATAGTTATCTTAAGTACAAACAAATAAGACTGAGTATAAATTATTTTCTTATGATAACGTACTCAGAATGTTCATAATACATGAAAAACATACACTTTATGAGATTTCACTGTGCTTTAAGATTGACGATAAAATAAATGTCTTCGGTGCTTGTTTACCTTTTTCAGTTCTAAGATTGGTTTAAAGCTTGTATGAACAAAGTTGAATCTGTGAGTTAAAAGTCCCCAAGGAAGAGTTTCCAGCATGTAACCTACTACACGAGTTTTAATTCCAGTTTATTACTCAGCGCTGCGTTAATTCCCTTTGTCCCTGATGTTTGCCAGGTGAATGTTAACTTTTCTTTGTTCCGTTCTTACCCAAATAGAATATATTTGTGTGGTCATATCCTCTTGAAGTACTGGACATCCCAGTTGTTAGCTACGGAATTTGGCGAACTAGATGGGGCCTATCTGTATACTACTATGTGTATATTATTATTATTATCTGTAGTAGGTACTTAAAGAACCGACTAAACTGGCAGCCATTTTCGCACTATAAGAAGAATTATGTCTCAAATATTTTTACGTCCTCACATTTTGTCGTAGATTTATGTGTATTTTAAAAATTATACAATACATATCCAATCCCTTTTTCGTTTTATCAGTTTTGTTTAATTTAAATAATTCAAAAAATTTTGTAAACTGTTTAATTTTGTGCATTGAGTATTAAAAAAGTATACAGCTAACTGGAAAAACTGAAATTTTTTTAGATGGGCGTGCATATGTATGTCTCCAGTGGCTTTTTACATAAACTATCCCAAATACTTTACAACTAATACACCTTGCTAATAAGTAATTAATGTTTTATCAGTGCATTTCCTATGGGTGACTTAAGTTAGTTTAAATTTAAATAAATTGTAATAAATAATTGAATAAATTGTCAATAATCTAAGAATTACTATTGTATCAACCATCTTTATGAGACGACCTTAATCTAATCGTTATTTATTAGATTCAACAACCTATCCTGGACATTATTTGTAGATTGCGGATTGGTTTACAAGAACAATAAATTACACTCACACATAAAAGTATAGTCAATTTAAGAGTATAGTGTGCTGTTCAATTTTTCTAAGGGAACTTGGAATTTCCTTAACAGCTTAACAAATCTACACTTACAGTCCAAGTAAACATTGGCCACTGGATTTTGTATCACATTCTCTCTGTCTTTTAAAACACAGTATAGAGGTGCTTTATCGAAAAACCCAGTAATAAATAGATGAGCTTATGATCCCTCCACAAGGTATTTACATTGTGATCTATATATTTTAAATACATTAAGGATCTTTTGACTGGCATTGTAAGACCACCACTGATTTTGCCCTAGTGCGGTAGTCTTGTATAATAAAAAAATCACAAAGCAAAAGTTTAATTTATATCTATAAATCTTTAGCAAATTTCATTGAGACCATAGCCGTCAATCACCTTCTCAGCTGTCAGCTCATTTGAAAAAGAATAGCCAATTATTGCAGCGTTTTATATGCTATATAATCAGAAATATTCGGTGAAGTGGATTCGAGAAGATGGTTGAAGCAAATGTCCATAGATACAGGATAATTACTGTTACCCGTGGATTTGCACGAATTTTCTCGCAGATTGACAGGTTATATTCAGTCCTTGTCTAGAAGGCATTCCAAGAGCCCCTTAAATAGTGATGGTCTCTGGAACAGATTCCCATCTCAAGAAACTCTTACAAGGCAATGGATTGAAGGCCTAAATATATAGAGTTGGATACTTGCTTGAAAAGCATCTAAGCAATAACATGAAGCACTGCAGCAGAATATTTTAAGGAATATGTCAATTAGCATTTTAATGGGAAATTCTTAAGTAGCACATGCAATCTTGATCGTATGGTTACTCACCTAAGTTTTATTAGATTGTAGTAGATTCCAGCGATGATCACCAGAAAGTTGTTTGCAAATTACATTAACCTGACATATCAGATAAATTTGAGATGTTTGAAAGCGTTATAACCCTCACTAGCAATACAAGATATTTAACCTTACAGTGCCAATCTCTATTTACCGGACACAATTCAAGAGGCACTGTTCTATATGTACATCTGAAAGTATCTATGAAAGGGTACAATAATACTGTTTAATTGACAATACTATAAGGACTGAAATAAAATAGAAAATACCATGTAAGTTTTCATTAAAATTATGTTTACTTGATTTAATTTATCGATTAGAATGTACGATGATTTGAACTTGGTTTACTAGAACAATAGATGTTATTGTTGTACGTTTTCATTTTGTATATTTTAATTTCATACATAATGTACAATTTAAAAACAGTAACCGGAGACTCTATATGTATTGACCACTGAGTTACTTTTGATACTATCTTCTACTAGGATATATCGATGATCTGGGGTCAAAATGGAAGTTAAAGGATAAATATTATTATGTGATTACCTAGATCCATATCTCGGCTGCCTACTTCATTTTGAATCGTTCTATTAAACATGGTTAAATATAAGAGTACTTAGCTAGCTTGTTAATACTTTCTTCTGTTTGGTATATGGAGATTTCGACCGATCAGTTTGTTGGGGAGAAATAAGTCAGACTACCCTATATTTTGTTCTTCTCTGGAGCTAATCGCGTGTTTTAAATCATTTTTTAAATAATTAACAGGGCCGAACCCAGTTGAAAGATATTGAGTGTCTATACTTTTCTTGACCATGGCCATTGGAATGAAATAGATTCGCTTTTATGTGCTTCAAAGATATCTTTATCGTACTGCACAAATAACAGATGTTTTGGTACTCTATTTTGATTTTTTGTTACTTATAACATAGGTCTAAAATTATTACCAGACATACTGTTTTTAAGTTTCTTTCAGTGTACTAATCTCGAAATGTTACAGTGCAGGTATATACCAGTTGTTATTAATGCATAAACATAACAACATGACTATGGTGAGTTATTATATAGTATAAAAAAATAAAACATATATATCTCAAGTTCGTTTACCGTATGATAAAATAGACTTGCTATAACTCATTGCAAAAGTTTCTTTTGGCGCTAATCATATTTCCGAGCTCGGCTTCTCATCACTCGTTAAACACGATTGCGCACAGACAAAAAACGCTTTAATGAAAATTACTATTAGAATATTCATATCAACACCTTCTGCACATGACAACAGTATGCCTAAAAGTTTTGGAATTGAGATGATGAATGCACAAAACATCTTAATGATTGTTGGAGTGGTAGGCCCTTATTATCAGCTATTATTAGAATTTGAGTTGTTTGACACAGGAGTTGTATCCGTTATAGGCGTGGTCTAAGAGAGATTGGTTGGGGAGGTGCCGGAGGTATGGTCACGAAAGCAATTGTTGTACACGAATGGGTTAGTAGGACAGATTGGTCTAGATGGTAGGCCTTTATTAACTAGTATTAGAATTTAAGTTGGCTTTTACAGGAGTTATAGACGTAATAGGTGTGGTCTCAGAGAGGATGGTTGGGGGTAGTTGTGGAGGTATGATAACGACATCAATGATTATACAGGATGGGTTAGTGACGAGTAGGATAGATTGGTATACAATGGACACTCGAGCTATGTTCTACCAAACAATTCGCTTCGTTGAATTGACAGCATTTGTTGGTTTGTGTTTGTAGACCAATGCGTATGAGTGGAATCATAATCATAATCATCCTCTCTGTTTTCCTCATGCCAAGTATATTTTAGAAATTACTTGTGTTTGTTTTACTTACCCTCATTACAGTAAATGGTTCTTGAAGCCTTTTGGGTGGAGGATACATTGTTTTGTGACAAGGACGCTAGGTCATAGAACATTTTTTTAAAGACAGATAGGTAAGAACCGATACCTGTTTCCGCGAAAAGTAGTTTCTGCTGTGATCCGCTTGGTCATGTACTTTGTTTTCTTATCTTTTTTGAGGTGAACTATGATACAGAGAATGCATTTTCGTTTCTATGCCAGTCTGAGAGATGAATTTACTCACAATGCTTCAAATAAAAACCTTTCTGAATTACCCAATAAAAATCATACTAAGATTCATTCGATTTTTTCTTTACAAATCAGAATTTTGAATTGTTGTAGGCTAAACATTTACAATTTCTTTAAACATTGCAAGGAATTGGAGACATTTCACTTAAGATTTTTAAATAATATTGTAACCAGGCTCTTATAACAACAACTGAAAATATAAACGCGTATCTTGTAAAGTAAGTATATGACTCATGATTTATTTCCTAACGAGTTTAGTAAAAGAAAAATCAAATATAACCATTTTTTGTTTTTACTGTTTAAAAATACCACCCATTTGTATTATTATATGCTTTGCAACGCATTTATTATTAAATCACGATCATGATAATTGCTTTTAAAAGTTAAAAATCATAATAATACCAAGCCATGAAAACACTGTTCCAAAACTAACAGGTCAAAGGGTTAAAGGTGCCATCCCACCACTAATGGCTGTGGAGGCTGCTTGTAAAGACAGGATCGCTCAGTGGTCACCTATCCATCGAGCATTACCCTAGACATATCGCACATTGTAAACAGTAAATAATGGACCTTTGCAATGCATTTGGCGAGGAAACAAGTGGGAATTATGAATAACAAAGTGTCCATAATTCAATAAGTCTGCGTGTCATACTTTAATTTTAATTGTCATACTTAAATGTAGTCCTTTTGCTTGATAAAAAATTTACACAGGTTATTTGGCAAATTATTATCGTAAGATAAAGAAAATAAATGATATAAAAATATAATTTCTATACAGGCAAGTCTGTACTGCAGTAATTTATGAATGTAGGAGTGTTACTGGCGTCGCGTGATATTGCGTGGGTTTTGTTGGGCAAGTCGTTTGTGGGTGGGGATTAATTGACAATCAGCGGAACTGGAACTGGGAACTTGGATCCGATCGTTGAGTTGCCTTCGTTATTCTCTTGTGCCTCGTTAGTGTGAACTAAGTTCCTAACGTATCCCGGTACGAAATCGTATAACTTTCAGCGTTGGAGATTATTTTAAATCCCATGTTAACATCCTCTAGAGACTCGGCATAGCAACGCTTTGTTTAAATTTTTGTGTAGTAATAAACAAGTTAGACCCGGAGTGCTGAATCATACTAGTGTATTGTTACACTATAAAACACCCGTTTGTTATTTGAAACAACTTAGCCGCCAAGATATTGTATTTGGAAAACTATCACGCCTTGAGATCATTTTGTTTTTATCAACACGAAAGTCCAATAATAGTTCAAATAAACGGCTGATACAGTAGTTTGAGTAGTTTATAACAGTAATCTACATACTGTAGCAACACGGCTTTCTTGACACGATAAGATAATTAATTGCGAGGATTAAATGGCGAACTCAACTGTTCTACTTATTTCTCAAACATTTAGGTTAAATACGAGTGTCATGTTCTTTATGTGGCATGTTTTTTTCGCGATTATAACCAATATTTCACTTGAAATATTAATCCTGTTGTTTACAACATTGTGTTAAAATGGTATATATTTTAAATTTTGGAATATCGAGTTATAAATATTTCCCTTATTAGTCGCGGCTCTTCAGCGTATTTACTTATCTGTCTTCATTCGTTAATCTACCCATTGCAATTCCAAGCAGTAGGTTATCACATCAGTCTCTAAACCGTAATTAATATAACTTTGGCGCTATCAGGGTTTAAATGATTCAGTGTGTTATAAGTTATAACCCCATTTTGTAGACCAGTTAGTACGTAGAAGGATGTTGCGAGAGTTACAGAGTTTGATCTTCGCATTCCCGTAAGCATTAACAGAGTTTGTTATTTATCTACCGCTGACGCACAAGTTATTGTGAAAGACAAAAAGGCGTACAAGCAGAAGCGATGTCGAGTGCCGATTATTGGTGTCTATCTGAACTGCCATCCACACATCCGGCCATTATGTGTTTCCACCACCATCCGCCTCGCCGCATCCTATCATCACTGCAGTTACAGAGTTTGATCTTCGCATTCCCGTAAGCGTTAACAGAGTTTGTTATTTATCTACCGCTGACGCACAAGTTATTGTGAGAGACAAAAAGGCGTACAAGCAGAAGCGATGTCGAGTGCCGATTATTGGTGTCTATCTGAACTGCCATCCACACATCCGGCCATTATGTGTTTCCACCACCATCCGCCTCGCCGCTTCCTATCACTGCACCATCGACCCCTTCCAAAGATGTACTTTAAGGTAAGAAATGTTGAATTACTTACTTCGCTGTATTGGCGGTCACTTTATGTATCTTATGTCAAATAAATTGACTCCATTGAACTTACTGACTTAGGAAAGTTTGACTATGAATTTGTTCTGAAGCTATGATAGTGAGCTTAAGTTAAAAAACAAAATGGCGGCTATTCGGGTAACTATTGAGTTTTCGGAAGTTTTAATATGAATGTTTGTTTGTCTTTGGTCCAAGAATAATACCTGAAAATATCGGTAGTGAGTTCTGGGACACTCTGTATGGTATTTCACTTATTGGAATAAAACAATAATAGATAAAAAGCTTCTATATTTCGTGGGATTTTATACCCACATCTTCAGGAAGCGTATAATAAAAATAACAATAAATAAAACAAGTAAGAAAATAACCAAAAAAATGTAAATACGCAACTAAAAAATTCAAAGACCCAGCTGTTATATCATAGTGTCACAGAAGGAAATTTGGAAAACTTACTTTTAAAATTTAATTTAAGTTTACTTTTATCTTAAATTTCAAACAATTGGGTATTTAGCTTTTAGAATTAATTGCTGGGCTTGTTCCAGAATTTTTAAATTTTAACCTATTTAAAATGTTCTACATGGCAGGGAGAGTCCTTATTTAAAACCTTATCCTTTTAAAACCACAACACTCTTCAATTTTGTATTTTTTGTGCCCGGCAGCATGTTTGGCCATTGGCTTCTCGTTGGCTTTAAAAACAATATCAAATAAATCTTGGGTTAATAGCATTGACATCCAAATGATGTCCCTGTCATTTCCGGTTCGGATCCAAACTCTTTTTATCAATAGAAAATCCGAAATTGTTTGTTCAATAATGGTTTTAGCTATTGAGTCCGCCCTTTTGACTAATGAATCGTGACTTATAGTTAACATTCTCAGTTGAAATTTAGTACATTTATAATTTATTACGATCTGGTTTTAAGATGCATGAAATCAAAAAGCGTCCAACGTAGATTTGTATAGAACCAACTTGTTTATGGGGTTGCGTACCATCCGGATTGATTTGTCATAACAAGGATCATTAATTTATTTTTATAGAAAGTACATTGTGATTTTCTGGTAAGTTACAGTCATAACCGAAATCATATATAGAGGTAGTGAAATATATTGATTAGAGTTCTGCTTGAAAAGAATATTTTCTGAATAACCATAATAGGCCTAGTCTGCCTTAATGACTTCACTTCTTTCGCGCAATAAGCAAATCTTGTTGAAGGCCAACAGTTATAGTAAAATAGATATATTAAGTTGAAATAATAGTATAACATTGAGTAAAGAACACATAGTTATACGATTATTATTGACATATAAAGAACTCCAGATTGTTCCTGAATGTGTTATTAGTGATATTATTTATGCAGTAGTAAAACTTACCATTACAGTAAAGCACGTGCTAGTAACACTTTGAAAGTTTAAATCCCAGTAGAGTTTATTCGGCGTACTCCGCAGTTTCTTCTGTTTAACTTGTAGTATAAACTAATACAGTTGGTACATTTTGGCAATTGAAGGAAAGATTTATTTACACAACAGACGTTAAGTAAGTAAGATACTCGCGTGTCTAGCAGTTCACAGAAGATGAAAGACGACCAAACAAACAAGTGTGAGAGTTTGTGTATCACCTGATAAACTGACTGAACATCACGCTGTCTTTCGTATACTCGCATTGTGTACTTGTGTAAGTTACTGTAATACATTTCATTTAATATCTTTGTACGAGTATTAACAATTTTTTTAAGGATGAACATATTAAATGTTGGAATTTCATGCTTCAAGTCTGTGCATTCATGGGTTTTAAAGGGTTCATGTAGTAGTGAACTATTTTTATACAAAACCTTAGTTTTGAAGAAATTTTAATTGCTGTAGCAAATTTCAGTACACATATATGCTAGAGTATTTTTTAATCGTTAATAAATAACAACTTTAAAATGTGTATTAGGTTCTTAAACTTTTATTTATTTATAATGACTTGTCGCGTGTTCACGTGTTTGTGTGTGGGTGTACACATATTTAATTAATGGAAAAATATAATTAATTTATAGATTACTAACAAAATTCCGGTTGTTAAAGAAGTTTAAATCTGCTTTCCTATTCTGTGTTCTAGAATAACAATTGAACAAATGTAATACTTAAATTAGAAAGTGTTGAATTTTTGAATCATTACTTTAAAATGCCATTCAAATAGATTTATAAAAACAAATTGTACTTGAGGAAGAGGGAAGATTTCAGTACTCGAAACGTAGTGTTTAATTTTTATTGCAGATAACATTAGCAAATGCCCGAATGCCTAATTATTTTGTATAAGACTTAATTTTACTCCAGTATTCCATAGTGTTACAAAAGGTAAGCCTAAGCTGTTTTTATTTTATTACGGTTCTTAAAAGTACGTAACATAACACGGTTTAGAATGATAAAAAATATTAAATTTTATTTTTAAGTTAGATTTTTTTAGTAATCTGTTATTATAAAATTATGTGGTTTAATTGAGTAAAATAATAAACAATTCTACTTCGTAAATAAATTGTAGGTTTAGAGGTCAGAAACCCTTTCATATAACTAATGATGCAATAACAGGCTGTTAAATTAAGCATATACATTCTATTCAACTAATCTCTACAGTGTTGTAGGCACCATTATATAGAATATTTATTTGCGTGATCTGACTATTTGACCATTGCCTAAAAGGTATTAAAATATGCATTGGGTATTTATTAACTCATGTCTTTTTCTTAAACGTTCGTATCGAAGTTATACATCAAGAATAATATTTTTAATAATTTTAATTGTTTATAATGTTTCTTCTTGCAATACACCATGAATTACTTTAAGTTTGTTAAATATTTTGTAAGTTTTGCTGAACAATTCGAAACAAACGCGATTTAAAATTATGTTGCTACCAGATTATTTAACCCATTATGGGACTTGATATGCAAGTCGAACGGTTTACCTCTTCTTTTTATTCCAGTTGTATGATTTTGTGGTCATTATTGTTGCTCTTTCAATTATGTGAGGAGCCTTATTTAAATTTTTATTAAAACATGTATTAAATTAATTTGTATATAAAAATGATAAGGTACGAGAAAAGTTTCAGCAAAGTAATACGTATAAAGAAAGATTTTAAAAAGAGTTTGGCAGCATATTAATTATATTTTTAAATGATACTTATCGCGTAATGCTTGTATTAAAATAAGTGGTTCAACATTGCTCTGGTAGAGGGAGTCAAATTCAAAAGGGCCGCCAGTACAGCCGGTTCTTAGTACCATCACGTGCGTGGTTCTTACAATAGTGACTGTATTAGTCTGAAGTACAATGAACATCCTAGGAATAAGATTGTTAAGGCGGGCAGACGTTATTTTTGTGTTGTCATAAACGCCTGATGATGAGATTATAATCCGACCTTGACTTGTGGCTAGGCCACTAGAATTAGTATACTTAGAATGTCGACTTCAATCCATCCGTTACCAAATCTCTAAGGACATTAGCGCTTGGTAATCTGAACATCAATATCTTATGAACAACTCCGTGGTCAGCTTCCAGTCAAAAGAGTCGACATAACAACAAGATAACTGCCTATGTTTACTTCTGCAGCATCCTTGTTCTCTCCTCACCAATCATCATCAATTATGCGGCAGTTCCTGAAACATGTATTACATTTACCATATGCTACTTGTTTGATCATATAATTAGATCATATGTTTTCTTACCTGCTTTTAATATTATATTTATTAATAAATGAATTGATTATTTAATAAAATTTTTACTAGTATTGCTGTCAGTTCTTAGTTTAGGTTATTAAGTAACCAGAAATGTTGCAATTGTCATGTACGTAATGCTAACTGAAACATAAGTATTATTTTTAATTTAGGAACATTCGTTTGTATTAATAAGAGTGAAAGTTTTTGATTTTGCTCAATTGTTGAGATGTCTTCTTGCCCTTTGTGATTGTAGTAAAATAAAAATGCCACGCTTGATTTTTAAAAATATATTTGTGGTTCGCTAGGGACGATTTTTTCCGTATCCTGAACTTTTCTTTGCCTTATACTGATTCACGTAGATATTAAGCGATGGTTTAACAGTGTAGACGGAGCTACAACTGTGCATGGAAAGCCACCAAACATTCATCTGTATTCGACCAGACAAAAGTACTTGCAACAAGTTTTCTCTCATATACTAGAAAAGTAAGAGTGACCTTTTCATTATAATTAAGAAGGAAAATAGTTTCAGCAAGGAAAACATTGTCTAAATGTCAGCAGTATGTGTTCAAGAATCTATATTGATGTGAATACAGTGTTGTCGATTGGTCGGTTCCAGCTAATCACAATAAATCCCTACTCCCTGTTTTAACTCATGTGTACAGACGGATGCGTATAATTAGCAGTTTAGGTGTATCATCGGTTGACTGAATATGGGTCCCCACAGTGAGGCTGACACATTTCAAGAGTTTAATTGTGTTGGCAATGTTTCGACGCAATGCGAACTGTAAAACTTTGATATTCGTTTTGAAACCGAGTGTTTAAGCCTAAGAAATTTAAACCTTTTATAATTAAACTCATTAAATCCACACCCCGATGTATGATGCTGTATATGCTAAGTGTTTATAGTTTATATTAACCATATGGATTGGATACTGTAAATACTTGTAAAACGAAATACGTGCTTTTCGTAGAACCACAATACATAAATATTCCAGTCTCGATACTTAACCATTGTCTAGAAGAACTTATAATTCTCAATTTAGTTTACTGAGCGACAAGTGACAGTGAAGCCTTTGACGGCTAATGTATGAATAATTGAGTTATCCTCCTTCGTTAACTGCATCTGTTCACCTTAAACTCTTCCTTTCATAAATATATTCCAAGCGTCCTTTCCTATTCCTTGTTTATATATATTTAAGAATGTGTGATTTCTCATAGCAGTATTATTTAAATTTTTCATAGGCATAGAATCTTAAATCAAGCAGTTGTGGATACATGTTTTACATACACAAATATTTTATTAAGACTCTTTAGACAAAGAAATTAAATTAATAAAAAGACAATGTAAAGCATACAAATCAATATCAAGCAAAACCAAATCTGTGTTGCATAGTTCTCGAAACTTATGGTCTATTGGAAACATTCTGTTTATGTATAACATTTACTATTATAACTAATACAGTTGTTTATTGCAAAATAAAATTGAATTGTTATTATACGTCTTATGGTTATCAGTAACTTGAGTATTTAAATCTTTAAAAAGGTTGAGATATATTACATAGCAAACGATAAAGAGAAACGCTAAGGGTGTCAAAAACCCTGCCTTGATCAACTGAAATTGTTAAGTGTGGAGAAGCACAGCAAAGCTGGCATGAGTATAGCTTCCAGCTGAAGAACACTTGTGTTCAAAGGGAAAGCTAAGAAGCTTCCGGCACATTCTTTGTGTCACACCATATCGGTACTAGAGCGTCACGTTACAAGTTTGTGTTTTACTAACGTTAAGTAACTGTCAACTACTTTGTTAAGTACCACTCTTAACTGATGTCTTTGTGTCACACCATATCGGTACTAGAGCGTCACGTTACAAGTTTGTGTTTTACTAACGTTAAGTAACTGTCAACTACTTTGTTAAGTACCACTCTTAACTGATGTCTTTGTGTCACACCATATCGGTACTAGAGCGTCACGTTACAAGTTTGTGTTTTACTAACGTTAAGTAACTGTCAACTACTTTGTTAAGTACCACTCTTAACTGATGTCTTTGTGTCACACCATATCGGTACTAGAGCGTCACGTTACAAGTTTGTGTTTTACTAACGTTAAGTAACTGTCAACTACTTTGTTAAGTACCACTCTTAACTGATGTCTTTGTGTCACACCATATCGGTACTAGAGCGTCATGTTACAAGTTTGTGTTTTACTAACGTTAAGTAACTGTCAACTACTTTGTGAAGTACCACTCTTAACTGCTGTCTTTGTGTTGCAATTATGGAAGCTGAAAGTAAATAATGTACATATGAATGTTTGGTATCTCTATCACGTACTTTACATCCACGTCAGTCTTCGTATGCATGGGCAGTGAAAAACAAAGTAGGCCTAAGCTAATATATCCTATTGTTAAAACTTAAGCGTAAGCATTTGTTAACACCATATACAGTGTAATACATATTTTAAACTTCTCTACCAATAAAACCCTATCTTTTTTATACGTGCATAATAAGTAGACAATAACCTGGATATCATGATGTCACAAAATAACCAGAACTCTGATCATATTTAGAGAAGTATGCATCTTTATACCCTCTACTATTTTGGAGTACAAAGCCCGACTGCTTGAACAATCTTTTAGGTAATTAGACACAAACAAATCAGTTGGATAGCAATGAAACAATGCGCACAATCCAAATCGTACATTTATGGGGGCAACAATTCAGATTTTTGTAGGAAGTAGTGATTTTGTTTAGTTAAAAAATCAATGACTTGGTAGAAAACATTAATTTTGGGTGAGTTTTCCAATGCGCCATCGTCACGTCTACGGAGTATCACTAGAATGATATATCACTCGGTTCTTTGAGGGAGACACAAAATAATCGCACTATATTATCAGCAGACAAACCACGAGGAGAATAAAAAATGTTTTCAAGTTAAAAGATCTTTACGATTATCATTTCTCTCTCGGTTGCACGCCAAGTTACACATGTTCAGACAAATTGCAATTTTTCCGAAATTAGTAAAATAAATACTAGTATAAATGCGATTTATCTTTTCCGATTCATCGAAAATCACAAAATGTATGTAAATAGTTTCTAACTACAGTTTCTGCTTACGGTCATGAACTGCTCTTCCAGGAAACATCAGGGCCATCGATAAGTGCACTTTAGGGTCCGGAGCTTTTTTTTTTGTAGGCTTTGGTGTAGCGGTACTTTGGGATGTGCCACTTGGGACATCGGAATTCTTGTAAATTTATGATTGAGTGTTTGGTTATTTTAAGCCGAGATCTTTTTACTTAATTATTTACGTATTTAAGTTTTAAACAAATGGAAATACGCCAAATTAAAAAGTGTGTGTGTGTGTGTGAAATAAAGTCCTGTATCATTTCTTCTGTTTTAGTCGGGTCTAGTCAAATTCCTTCTGACTTTGTGGCATTAAACTATGAAAACAAATGACCATACAATTATAATTTAAAATATATTCCCAAAAATTTTTAATATGTTGATTGTAGCGCCAATCCTAGTTTAATATTATTCATGGACTTGAAAGCAAATGTTTGCAAAAAGAAGAATCAGATTTGAGATTTCTCACAGAATTTCCCCTCTTCTTTATGCTCAATAACGTGGCGTTTCATTTTATATGCATGAATGTTCATTTAATATTATTCCGGTTAACGTTCCAGTCACAGATTTGAAATATTAAATCTCTTCCGCCATTCTCGGCTCGTCAGTCGCTTACTTTAAATACATTCGTATAAATATTTATATACAATCGTCAAGCTGACTCAAATCGCAATGATAAAAATATAAATAATATGATGTCTATTCACGATTTTTGTGAGCAAAACATATTGTAGGCTCAAATTTCATTTCATTTCAGGTGAAGGTTAATTCATTTCTTGCAATTTCGTATAAAAAAACTTTTATTTTTGGGCCCTTATCTAAATTAATAAAGGAAATTATCTCTGTTCAATTTACTCTTGCCTTTATCCGCTTTGTCAAATATTACTGAAATCTGAGTCGAAAATATAATACTAATAAAGATTTTGGGCAAATTTATCATCAATTGATAATTAATAAATATATTATAGTAGAAGTCATTACAGCTAGTAGGCATAAATACCCTGGACATAAAAAAATCCACAATAGTCCAATTAAGTCAATTACTAATAAGAGAACATATCCTTGTTCGTAATGTATATTTACAGTTACCGTTTCTTCCATGCAAGTTATGTTATAGAAGTAAATGGTATTCTGCTTAAACTCATATGCTTATGTATAATACACATAAGTATAAATAATTCACGTACCTGTTTCCGTTGTTTTTTCTAACATCTACTCTGCTAATAAGACGTGAAAGCACTAAGTTGTGTAAAAGTTAAATGTACGTGCATATATCTGGGCTTGAATTTGTATACAGTGCATCAAGTACAGTGAAATTCTTTTCTTTCGTATTTTATTATTAAATAATACTTAATTTTTCCAAGTTTGTAGTGTTAACTGGAATGCTGTCTTGTAGTTATAGAAGGGTATTAAGTTGTAGAAACCGGAAATTTAAATATTTTACATGAAAAGGAATACAAAATGAAAATTCTAAAGGGAAATGAGACTCTGGATCGATAAGTGTTATTTTTAAATGAGTCTAAATCAGTCTGTCGTTTAGCCCAGCAATCAGTTACTCATCATGTTCAATATTTGATGACGTATTCAGCCCACGACAATCACGCAATGACCGGCCTTATCTGATATATATAGCGGCTGTTGGCGCTTTCCATCAATCTTTCCATATTCACATTTCATATTCGATGATTGATACGTAGTAGTCAATCGTTCACAGTTGATTTGTTCATTTTAAAATATAATAACCATGAATATGAAATGTTGGACCTTACCCACGATATAAATGTACATCAATCGTTACTGTTATTTTCGGTAGTTTACCGTGATAAAACAAGATTGTTTGAAACATGCAGTCAGATGGGTTCGTTAATTATAGGAATAAATTGACTCAGAATGTAACAAACAACTTGAATCACGTGTAAGTAATGTGGTACGTAGGAGTTAAAAATACAGTACACATTCAAGTTTTGTCTCTCTAAAGCGGAAAGTCACACACCGACTTAACTAAACTCTTTAACAACTTTTGGACACAAAGTAACAGTTAAATCAAACATATGCAAGTGTTCTGGAAACATTAACCGAAATTCCAAGTAGAAGACAAGTGTTTATCTTATAGTTGCTTAGACACACAGTATACCACAAAATGATGAATTAAACGTTAAGTTAGTTATGCCTTTCAGACTAATACAACATTGAGATACGTGTTTGTTCCATAGGAACTAAAAATAAACTATTAAACAAGAAATTGTTGAATAATTTTAAAATATAAATGATAAAACTGGTAAACGAAAAAACTTTCCCCAGCATCCCTGAAAAAAATATACATTTATTTGGATAACTTTGAAGTATCTCTGCCTTTATCTTATACCGCCCTTGTGAGATATATTTCACAAAACCAAAACTCGAGTTAATAAACATATTATTATTTATTATCTCATATTATTTGTTTATTTAACTGTATATCATTTGTATATAAATTATACTCACTTTTAGTCAAAACGGGACGTACCGGAAGTAAACATCCTCTGTTTCTCCTACATTTACTTAGTCGTAAAGACTCCAGAGATTGTCTTACGAATAAGTCCCTAAGGCCATTCATCACTTATATTCTCTTCTTGTCCCATTCATATTTTTTGTATTAAAGACTTCAACAAATTGTCCCTTCATCCCTTATATAAATATAAGAGACGATCTTATATATATTTATATGTGTGTGTGTGTGTGTGTGTGTGTGTGTGTGTGTGTGTGTGTGTGTGTGTGTGTGTGTGTGTGTATGCCTCTTTCAGTAAAGGGAAGAATCCAACGAGCTACGATAGATAGAGATCGAATAAGCGGTTACGAATTTATGGTGCAATAAACTCACATACCTAACGTACCCAAGTGATGACAACATAACACCCCGTGTGTGCTGTCGTATAACAATGAAACATTTTCACCGGAAACAGCAATAAGGTAGCTCTTTAAGTTAATATTCTGAAGACAGATGAAGTCGTGAAAAGATGTAACCACTCCGCCACGAATTATTTGCATTTAAATTAGGAGATTTTCGTAGTTTTGTAACCATACTCATATAATACTGTTCTAAGATACAAAAGTACATTTTTAATTTCAAGTACTTAATCCAATCTTTCTTGAATAAAAAAGTAATTTCCTTTAGTCATTATTCATATGCATTCTGTTAAATATTCATATCCATATCTACAACGGCTTACCTTTGGGTTTCATTACATTATACATTTTTCTGTTTCTTTGTCTTTCGAAAAGGTATTCGGGAGGTCTGTGGCCAATATGTTTAAAATGTTAAAAACAATATTCCATCCGCTGCCTTAAGTGATTGGACAGTAATGCTCGAGCAACATACAGTACATTACTTTTCAGAATTTAGTACTGATATGCAAATTTAATTTAGGTGTATCGACCAACATATCCTTGTGACTTTTCACTTTACTTTTTAGTTTGTTATATATTTTAAACTACCCTTACATTGTTTACAGGGCATGTTCTAAAGCTTCTTTCAAAGTGTTAAAATAATTTGGAATAGTATATTAAAGCATTCACTGTGACACGTACCATGTACCGACTCCAGGACAGACGGAGTAGTAGTAAGTTCCGTCTACCGCAGTCAATCTTTATTATACGAAATAATAATGACAAATTCTCGCTTTAAACGCGAGAAATGCCTAGTCATTAGCGAAACTTGTCCCCAAAATAACAATATGAAATTTTATAAATGATTCTGCTCTCCATTCATGTTTATCATAATAATAATTGATATTAAAACGAATTTTGAATAAAGAACGCTTACTTTATTTTACTAATATATCAAAATATTCGTCTTTGATTCTTTACAAATTATTATTGAGTGGGATCACTGATGAGTAAAAGGAATCTTTAAATGAGGCTTCCACGTTCATTCTGAGATAGGATCCAGTAGTTAATTTTCTCTGCATAACTTAAGATTCCTTCATTCACTAATTCAAAATAAAGCTGCTTAATTTATCCAAGAACCGTTTGTGTCCAAAAATTCCGAGAATTGTTATATCGTCTCTGGCGATATAGCAGTCTGAGTGTTCAATTTAATCTTTATTACTATCTGTAGATTGGGCAGAGCATGACGTCACCCAAAAGTAAATAACTTTTATTGGGATACGTGTTTATTGTAGTAACAGCGTTACACGTCTCTGAGGACCAAACTTCTCTCGTTCGATATATCGTCAGAAAGTTTTACTCGAGTTGCTCGAGGATCATTGTCGGAACTGGAGTTTAACTATTTCGTGTTGTTTGAATACTTTTAGAGTCCAGTCCATTAGGACTGATTTGATTTTGGGTAGAAACTTTACTAAAAAGTTTTATTAAAGTTTTATTAGTTTGGCTGACGTGATTCTATTGTAACCAACCGAGATAATACAGTAGAGGATTTGATACGATGTCGTCGAACTGTAACCTACAATAAGAACGTTACAATTGATCAGACTGGAACTACTACGGGAGCTGAACTCTCAATTTCAAAGTGTAAACAAACAACGTACTTTTTCATATAGCCTTTATAAATGTCTCCTAAGAAAGGAATTGAACGTCAGCTACACTAGATTTGGTTGGCGTAAAAATGGAAGGGCATAGAAAGTAATAAAAATACCAAATAATAACATTAATCATGTTTCTAACTCTGGATGTCGCAGTTATCATTCAAATTCGAGTTGTTAATCTTTATCTCCTTGGATAACGCTGATTTAAAATTCATTTACGCGATTTACTACGCGGTTGGTAATGTGTTGAGCTAGAGATATGGCCTGTTAAGCAATATGGTATGTAATATGTGGAATTATATGGTCTTAGAAACAAACGATGACAATGGTACCGCACTTTGGATCTGAATTAAAGATACCATAGGTTAAAATATTATCTAGGCCGAAAAACTTTGGCTCAATATCTGGAACATTTTACGTACCGACTCTGATTCTTTTTCTATGAAATAAGACCCCCGCACAGGCTAGTGGCCCGTACACATACATTTTAAATTTTACCCTTTACAATATTTCCCATTTTTATCCCCGCCGAAACCAGGGTGGATGACCTGACAGTCGATTTCTTTCTTGTAGGAAGTTTCTCTGCTGATTTTACGAAAAATGATGTTGCGTGTATTATACAATAAAACAAATCTTGGTTCTCAGACTACAAATTGTTCAACGTACGACCCGTTACGGCTAAAGACAAATTTAAACATTTTGGGTCAAGATGTTTGGGTTTCCAAACAAATAGTATAGTCTGGTGCTAATGAGGTCGTGTTTCATTCATAGATGCAAGGGTATAATTCTTTGTATGAGTATGGCTGATAAAAGGCTATAAATTTTACATTGGACTGATAAACAACTAGAACGGTGATAACTTTGGTAAATTATTATGCACTGGATTTGTGATCCAATCAACAGGTAGATTTGAAAGGAAGAATGATTAAACCGTCATGTAAAGCATATAGTTCAATTTATTAATATTCGAATCATAAATTTACAGTGCAAATGTACAACGGCAGTAAAAATCATCTTGTTTCGATTCCAATAAAAACGTCGAAGCTATTAGTTTAATTTAAAGTCGGTAATGGAATGAGCCCTCAGAATGGTGGTTTATGTTTACAACTTTTATTCAGAAGTACTGCCGCCAAACCACAAAAGCATCGCTGGTGCATGGTCAGTTTAGCGCAAAATTATTTACCATGTATGAATGAAGAGAGCTTGTCCAACAACAAATCAGTGTGGTGATTGATACCGGTTATATAAGAGTTCAAGTTCTAATTTATGAGCTTAATGAGTTAGTTTAATTAATTTATAATAAACAAAGCACACTATAAAATGGCACTCTAATTAAAAACTTTTCCCAAAATAAATCTTATAATTCACATATTCGATATACTTGAGAATAGCAACAAAAGAAATATTTATCATTCACTGTTATATGAGTTTTCATATGGTAGACGTTTGCGATCGCATGATACATAGCCAACGATGACGTACAATGTCGGTGATTTAGATGTAAGGTTTTTATCCTGGCGCTTTGTCTACACTGTTTTGCGCTGTCAATCTGTCAAACACAGGTCAAGAGTTGCTGACTAAACAGTGTTCTTATCCTCAGTTTCTTGTTTAGGTCGTTAAGTAGTAAACCGCTGGTAATCCGAGAGCAAACAATAACTGCTAAGTCCTAATTACTTTGGTTGCTAAGGATGCACAAAACACTGAAATGGCTCTCGCCGCAGATACCTTTTGTCAGACAATTATGTCGTTATGTGCAATCTCTACCATTATTATTTCGAATGTTTAAGATACATGTTATGACGTTTTTCCATATAATGTCCCCTAGTATTCCGTAGAAAACATAAAGACAAAGTTGCACAACACTATCCGTCTAGGCGATTTGTTTTCGTAAGATAACGTTTCGTGGCATTTAGCAGCTTATAATTATATAACGTTCATGCAGAACTTCTAGACAAAGATAAAGCTAGGTCATGTGTAGCTAAAATATTTGTGTGAAGTAAGTTCTTGTTATTTTTAATAATTTATATTAAATTTATAAATTATTTTGTTATTTTTTTGCTTATTGTTTTATTTAACATTAATTTCTGTGAAATTAAAAACGTTATGTTCTCACTCAATTGAATCTTAAATTGTAATTTAAACTTAATTGAGGTCACTTTGGATGCTGCTTAAAGAAATATGTTAGTAACTTGTATTGTACATGTATTTCTGACCATGTCAATTGCCACCTGGTCTAAAGACATATCTAGTACTGAGTACTTATTACTAACTAGCCTTGGGTCTTACCGGTCGTTACACATATACGGTATAGCAATGTATCGATGAAAATTATGTTATGACTCTATAAAATTGTGCTATTTAACGACGACGGTTAACAAACTTTCGAACAGTTGTCATCGGAAGTAGATACGAAAATAAAAATACTACGTTTCGAGGATTGGAATCTGTCCTCTTCTTCAGGTCACACTCTTTAAGACATATGGTTAAGCATACACAAATATGTTTCTTTTTTGTTCGTAAACAATAAACATTAAACAATGAACTCAAGAGAATGAGAGTATGTATCTCAGTAGCCAGTAGTGTAGTCCAGCTATTCAATAATCTGTTGCTTGACAATTTGGAGACTTCGAGATTAGGCCACAAGATTTCACCTATGCTGGATATCCATATCCTGTTCATATGGATGTCCCGTCGTTCATATGGAAGGCAAAAGCATGCCATAGAGACTCGAAAAGGTTGTGCCGTAATTAACTTGAAACTTATGTGAATTTGACAATTTCTTACAAATTTTTAAATAAACAAAATGACATGCAATAGACAATGTAAGATTAGCCCACGTCTTATTCTGTTATTCTCACATTGATCTACATAATATCCACAAATTCTTCCACATTATGTCCTCTTATTATCCCATGTTACTCTCACATACCAACATTATATTCTCATTTGCCCTCCTCATATCCTGTACACTCAACTACAGCAAATCCACAAATTCGTCCACGGCCTACCCTCACATTAGTTCACTTCATATTATATTCAACCACAGCATGTTCTCATATTTTCTCACCTTATGACGTCACATTTCCTACGTTATATTCTTATGGTTGCTCATAACCATACTCCCAAGTTTACTCACATCATATTTTCACATTTGCTTTCATCACATCTACCATCGTAGTCGAAGAAAAGAATGTTAAGGAATTCGGTCAATGCCGTTGTAAGAAGTATTATTAATATAGAAAACACTTAAATATTACTTTTTTTAATAGCTATTAGAGGGATATATCAGTTTATTTTTTACATGTACATTAGTAGATTTAGTTGCGTTGTAAAACCTGTAAGTTGAAAAATTTACTTTAAGTGGTTTATTAGTTTGATTTGCAACACACACAAAGAAAAGTTAGTATTTACGGAATGGGTGATGAGGTCATCTCACGTCTTGAATGTGAGTATACAACTGAGGAGATGAAAGGCGGTCAAACAAACATCAGCTGTTAGTGACCTAAGCATCGGGTGATAGATACACTTCACTGTTCAGATTGATGGATTTGTGTGTACTCCTTCCAGGGGTGCATTTACGTCATCTGATGAAATCATAATCATGTAACTACTAATTTGGTCTCGCCGTGAAAATATAGTATTATTAACGTATTGATTCTGCTTTCGTTTCGTTATGTTGTCTTCAACATTCCAATTTTAGAGAAGTTTTTTTAAGAATAGATGTAAAATAGTGGGCAGCATATTTACAACACAACTTTAACGTGAGTTAAATTTCAGTAACGTGTGAGGTTTTAACTATTTTTAAGAGTCGGTGGTATGTTATAACTATAATTATTGGTAAATTAAAGTGAAATCACTACCACATGCTTTATGTTTTCAAATTACTTCAATTGGCATGCAAAAATATTTGATCTCTCATTTACACACACAATTCGGCGTTTTTATTAACCTCAGTAGGTTCTCGTCATCATTTGGAAGACATCGTAGCACAGTTTGAAGTGTATAATCTTTGTCATATAGGCGTCAAATTTTAAATCACTTATAAATCGTTGCCTTGGTATTTATTATCCATAATTATGTAAGGTAATACATTTTAATAATAATTTAAGAAATAAATAGTAGAAGTTTTTTTAATATTAACGATGTGTAAGCAGACATAAAGAGTTAAGACTACTTGCAACTGTGCTTGTCCTACAAGTTAAAGTCAAGCTCAAATCAAGTTAACTCGAAGCTTCTGAGATACCATATTCTTAGCAGTTATAAACAGAAAATGTATTAAATGTAATAGTAAAATATAATGCAGTAAATATCGAAAATATTCCAACATTTGTCAAACATTTATTTAAGAAGGACATATTTGAAATAAACAATTAATATACGTTTTTCTGGACTTCTCACAAATGCTATCGTTGATTTAAAATTATTGTTACTACGAAATTAGTAGATGGCCACAAACTCGAGATAACTAAATAAAATAATGTTTGATGGTTTAGAGTAGTTGGGTTTTAATACTTCTATAAATTATTCTATAAACGGCATCCCTTAATGTTATAAAAAAGCTCGATGATGTTTTCATGAACTCGTATCTTCTCAGGCAGAACTATCAATCAAGCTGTCTATTAGTGTTTCATTTCCTGACTAACATTGGAAAGCAAAGTGAGTTACAATTTTTGTTTTTCTCTTGAACGTGGCAATAGCGTTGCAGCGAAATAAAATGTGATATTAAATCTAACACTTAAATTCTTGAGTTTGTATTTACTATGAAGTATTTGTTATTAACTGTAAACAGAAAACACTTTTTGTTTCGAAACAAATCATGTCAAGTTTAAAACAGTTATCAAGGAAATAGTAGTTAGATATTGAAGACGTAAGAAATCGATAATCCAAATGCTATTAACGTTTTATTATTAGTTTTTTTAAATCGTATCTGAAACAGACAAATTTTTTGATATATTTTTACTGAAATACGTACTTATATGCGTAAATGATGAAACTTGTTTTATTTGGTTTTACTTATAGTAAAAATCCGTCGAGAAGTAGAGTGGAAATCAAATAAATAATTGTGATTAGGAGATCAGCCAATATTACATGGTGACTCCCGTGTTTATTACTGGTAGAATACTGTATAATTTCCTTATGAAACACAATTAAGGTTCCTATAAAAATTGCGACTCGAGACATGTATTTAACGCCGAGTATTGGAGAAAATCCTCATTCCTTCTCCACCCGTTTGCAAAGTTGATCCTCTTTAACTTTTGAATTGAGTTGAGTGGAGTTTTCAAAGTTCAACAGCGCTTTAACACATCATTGTGAAAATGGCGAAGTAATGTAATTATTCTCAATACTCGTGTGAATATAAAATATAGGAGGCAGAGGTTTCACTGTAACAATTTTCATAGCGACATCTAACAGTTAGATCTAGGAACTACCACAAGAGGATAAACTGGCAAATTGCTCTGAATTTCTTACATCGTGTGAGTCAAGGGAATAATTAGTTTCGTAACATTGATTTTTTGTAAGAAAGGTAGTGGTAGTAGCTATGTGTAACCATTGGATGGCTTTGTGACAATGTTTCAGTTAGAATTCAGTGTTCTATCTTTTACGTGCACAGGAGTATCGGTTTGCAGGAATTCTAAATTTTGAACCACCATCATTCATTTATCTGGACGGGGCAATATTTCTTAATACCCTTTCCACCGAATGATTAAATAAAAAAATGAAACGATTAAATCATCGGGTGTCCATCAGATTGGAGAAATTATACAGTACCGATTGAATTATAATCAAGATAAGTTGAACAGCTCGAAGTTGACATCTAGCTGCAGAAATTATGATTGGAAATTATATTGTTTCTTTAGTATTTGTACATCAATAATGTAATACAAAATTTCAGAATATACCATTACTATGATATTCTCATCAAACACAGACAGTCTAAATATATGTAATGAAATGTTTTGATTCTAATCCTGAGAAATGAATGTGACTGCCTACAAATTATAAATGAAATAATATTTTTCATGGATAGCTGAATAATCCACTGTGTAAACGACCGTGTACACTTTGGACTTTAAAAACTGATTATAGGGTAGTGTGGATAAATCGATAATCGGAATTGAAGTGAGTAGTTGGGAATCAAATTAAAAGTTGCAAATTGTATTTCGTTGAACGAAGTTCGCCATTTTACGTTTATACCAGTGCTGACTCGCGTTTAACAATTCCTGTTACTGCGATATCATAGGACGTACAGTATTAAAGCAATCTTGAAACATTTGGATTTATTGCAGAAAAGGCTCTCGTATGTGACAACATTCATGATTTTTCAAGAAGTTTTTGTATATAATTTTAGTAGTACACGAAGCATTCTCAAATAAAAGTGCTTTTTCCTTAATGTGTTTAAGAACGCATATCGTGCTGAAAATTTTAATTTTATTGTTTTATCATCTAGTTGGTAAACCAGGCATATGAAAACTACTGAACAATGTTAAAATATGTGTAGGTTTTATCTGGCGTAGCACTGTTTTACAACGCCGTTGCTGACTAGGCACAGTGTCGGAGACTATAATTTTAGCTTATTTTGCTGTATCTTTCGTACAGAGATATGTCGAGATGTCTATTTATTGTGTCCCTTAACTAGCAGTGTGATTTCCCGACTGTAGAAAAGTACAAGCTATATACTCGTATTTGAGGCTTCACATAAACATGCAGATTTCGTTGTGATACAGTGGAGCGTTTCGTATTTGTGTGTTACATTAGAAAAAGGATTTGTGAAGAATACAAATATAATGTTGGTAATATTTTGAACACAATATTATAAACCTAAAAATTAATTTCCACTGTATTATTAAGGACACGATAGGGCCTTCTTAAGTTCGTATCTTTGTAACTTCTAGCCGTCTGTGACTCGCCTTTTCGGTGCCTCTAATCTGAGCTGTATTGGTTATTTTATTACAAACTTTTTGTTATCACAACTAAACAGAGCTTTAAAGAATAATAACTATATTCAAGGGGTATTATAAATATGGAAAATGTGCTGAAAACCTTACGCCATTTCTTTATAACAACACAAAACAACTGTTTTCTTGGTCATTTTTATCCTGTAATGAATGACCCATTATAGTTTTTTGTAAGATATGTTCATTTATAGATTCCAGATCTTCACAATATTTGTGTTTGGTGACAACAACACCATCATTTGATAGTTTCTGATATGACTTATTCAATTTATATTAAGTTCATTATGGCTAATCTGTTCATTCATCAATCCAGTATTACTCGTAATAATACCGTTAATGTTTTTAAAAAGGTATACATTATAGTGTGTTAATTATAGTGAAATTTGAAAAAAAGACACGGTTAAGTACTCGCATTGGCAAGTCAATAAAATAGATAACACAGTATCGGCATTTCGCAAAGTAATATACATTCCTCATGCAGTATAATAACTACAAAATAACATAAATTGTAATAGCTAACCTAAACAGTATTTTGCAGTAATTCCTTGTGTAATAAATTAACAAATTAAGACAAGTACTAAGTTGTATTTCAGGAAATACAGTACATTTATCACTGTGGAGAAAAAATCGTGTTAGTAAAGTTTTAAAATCTTTTGATGAAAAAGCCAAGTATTAAAAGAAGCCTCTTCTGGATAGTTTCAAACAACGCCTTACTACTTGACCTTAAGTTGCTGGCGAGACCGATACCTGGTGAGTGTTACTTGAACTCCTCTTTTTTAATCAAGTAGCCACAGTCTTTTCTCCATGGTAAAGGAGAGAGCGTCACTTAAAATTCATAATCTTTTAGGTTATTGGAAGTAATTTTATATTGTATAGTATTTTGAAGTAAAATATGCACTTTTAAATGTAACTTCAGTCACTTATTGGCTTTGCATGACAACAAGTTGTGTTATTTAATTCTGGTTTGGCACGGTGTTATAATCTTAATACAAATAAAATGGCGTTTTATTTTGGACAAATTTTAAATTGTCTTAAAGAAATTGGCATCTTTTTATCCATAATGTAGTTGGTAAAGTATTTGCAATAAAGTTATATGCTGATTCCTTGCACTATGGCCCCATATACAACTAACCTTTATTTAGTTTTGAAGTATTTTCCATAATACAATACCGAATATAATTTATATAGTTTTGTTTTGTCTTAGAAAAGCTGCAATCCGAAGTTAACCGTAAACATTGTAGTTTCCTTTGAACTTTATTGGATTTTGATAGCTTAGGGTCGGTTTTAAGTACAGAGTGTCCGAGAAATCCCGTATCGAAGGGATTGAATGTATTGTTGCATTGTTATTAACTTGTACTT
The DNA here is from genome assembly GCF_021130785.1 of Homalodisca vitripennis. Classification (NCBI taxonomy): domain Eukaryota; kingdom Metazoa; phylum Arthropoda; class Insecta; order Hemiptera; family Cicadellidae; genus Homalodisca; species Homalodisca vitripennis. Next base: position 148,390,611 of record NC_060208.1, read on the forward strand.
TGGAATAATATATCTAAATTCTATGGTGCGGGATTTTTTGAACTCACTGTAGAATTCTTTCCCAGTCTAACAAATTGCACTATGTACGTGGTTGTCTGTCAGACTGTCTTACCCAATCAACCCATATTCATAGAATTCTATTAACCACTTACGAAGGAAATAAAGTGAAATAAATGTAATGCAACAATCCGGACTAGCAATCTTGATGTATCGAACAGCTCTGTGGTGTTCGTACTGTTTTCATCCCTCAAGTAAGTGCGGATTACTAATACAATTCTGTTGTGGCGTTTATTTTCTTACCATATTAATCTAAAAAAAAACTATCTATATGAACCTTACCAAAGTTTAAATTGTTCTTATTTTTCGTGATCTACAGATTCTACAGTAGTTCTGTTGAGGATATAAAAATAATCGCCAATGAACCGCAATAAAAACACAATAGTATGTTTGATCTATTAGTTATACTTATAAAAATTTAACTGTGCTTAAATTTATATAACTTATATTTAATTTTTTTATCCGTACCAAAATAAAATTAGAGAGTTAGTTTACAGTTGTGTTAAACATTTGCTAAAGATTGTGAAACATGTACGAAGAGCACATGAATCACTAATTTATCTTGGAACATTATCAAGGAAAATCAGTTTTAATGAATTACCTGTGGCTTCCTACACCATTTTGTGGGCTAAGCACTTATATTAGCACGTATAGTTAAAGTGAATTATATTTTCGACGCCAGTGTTAAATTTTCCTTATTGCCACGAGTAAGAAAATATGTCAAATAGTGTATACTTAAGGCTATTGTAATTTATTACTGTCTTAGTATTTTTGTGCCATAGTAGTTTTTGCCTTGTTTACCTGTATATTGTTACTAAAATTTTAAAATTTATTATTTGAATATTTTCTTACTCTGTGCTCAACATGGGTTGCAGAAAAGGATGAAATACGAAATGTTACTATCAAGCGTATTCTATGCTTTCAAAACGATAAAAGTAAATAAACTGAAGATAGTGGTTAAATTAATTACACATGTGTGTGCTGTCACTGATAAATGTTTACGCAGAAAAGTTGATCATATTTAACAGAATATTTCACTCCTTCAAACATTTGTTTAACGTAGACCAAGATGGGCTTTTTCGAAACTTTAGAAACCAGTGGGGCGTTGCCCGGAAGAGTTTTTGAAATAAGAATAAACCAATATATTAACCAGAAACCCTTAGAATATTCACGTAAAATATCAGTCTAATCGGTCCAGTTGTTTTTAGTTTTTGAGTAACACAAACTTAGACACTATTAGATTTTATATAATAGTATAAATTATCATATATTTATTTGTGACCGATAAGCTTGTCCTTGAAACTGACCGTTACTCAAAGATTCACTAGCAGCTGCACATTAATGTATCGAATGGAAGGTAATTTTCAGACCTTGAGACAACAACGTAATGACCAGTACGCAGACCGCATACAGCGTTGAGGCGAGACGTGAGAGCCAGATGTATGATACTGCATCATAGATAGCATCATCCTCCATCTCCGGGTATTATACTGATGATGACCAGTACGCAGACCGCATACAACGTTGAGGCGAGACGTGAGAGCCAGATGTATGATACTGCATCATAGATAGCATCATCCTCCATCTCCGGGTATTATGCTGATAATGACCAGTACGCAGACCGCATACAGCGTTGAGGCGAGACGTGAGAGCCAGATGTATGATACTGCATCATAGATAGCATCATCCTCCATCTCCGGGTATTATGCTGATAATGACCAGTACGCAGACCGCATACAGCGTTGAGGCGAGACGTGAGAGCCAGATGTATGATACTGCATCATAGATAGCATCATCCTCCATCTCCGGGTATTATGCTGATAATGACCAGTATGCAGACCGCATACAGCGTTGAGGCGAGACGTGAGAGCCAGATGTATGATACTGCATCATAGATAGCATCATCCTCCATCTCCGGGTATTATGCTGAATGACCAGTACCGCATACAGTTGAGGCGAGACGTGAGAGCCAGATGTATGATACTGCATCGCATCATCCTCCATCTCCGGGTATTATGCTGATGATGACCAGTATGCAGACCGCATACAGCGTTGAGGCGAGACGTGAGAGCCAGATGTATGATACTGCATCATAGATAGCATCATCCTCCATCTCCGGGTATTATGCTGATGATGACCAGTACGCAGACCGCATATAGCGTTGAGGCGAGACGTGAGAGCCAGATGTATGATACTGCATCATAGATAGCATCATCCTCCATCTCCGGGTATTATGCTGATAATGACCAGTACGCATTCCGCATACAGCGTTGAGGCGAGACGTGAGAGCCAGATGTATGATACTGCATCATAGATAGCATCATCCTCCATCTCCGGGTATTATGCTGATAATGACCAGTACGCAGACCGCATACAGCGTTGAGGCGAGACGTGAGAGCCAGATGTATGATACTGCATCATAGATAGCATCATCCTCCATCTCCGGGTATTATGCTGATAATGACCAGTACGCAGACCGCATACAGCGTTGAGGCGAGACGTGAGAGCCAGATGTATGATACTGCATCATAGATAGCATCATCCTCCATCTCCGGGTATTATGCTGATAATGACCAGTACGCATTCCGCATACAGCGTTGAGGCGAGACGTGAGAGCCAGATGTATGATACTGCATCATAGATAGCATCATCCTCCATCTCCGGGTATTATGCTGATAATGACCAGTACGCAGACCGCATACAGCGTTGAGGCGAGACGTGAGAGCCAGATGTATGATACTGCATCATAGATAGCATCATCCTCCATCTCCGGGTATTATGCTGATAATGACCAGTACGCAGACCGCATACAGCGTTGAGGCGAGACGTGAGAGCCAGATGTATGATACTGCATCATAGGTAGCATCATCCTCCATCTCCGGGTATTATGCTGATAATGACCAGTACGCAGACCGCATACAGCGTTGAGGCGAGACGTGAGAGCCAGATGTATGATACTGCATCATAGATAGCATCATTCTCCATCTCCGGGTATTATGCTGATAATGACCAGTTACATAGACCGCATACAGCGTTGAGGCGAGACGTAAGAGTCAGATGTATGATACTGCATCATAGATAGCATCATCCTCCATCTCCGGGTATTATGCTGATGATGACCAGTACGCAGACCGCATACAGCGTTGAGCGAGACGTAAGAGTCAGATGTATGATACTGCATCATAGATAGAATCATCCTCCATCTCCGGGTATTATGCTGATGATCAAGGTGTGCCTGGTATCTTACTAGAAAAAGTGACTACAGTTTAATTTTTACTGCAGTTATTGCATTTTGTCGTGTAAGGCAACTTTGTAATTGATAATTTGAAACACCATTTTTATAGTTATAACTTTGTTTTGATATTACACATTAAAAATATGATCGTAATAAACTAAAGTCGGTGCGAAAGTGTCATTATGCTGTTATGTTAACAAAATAGTAAATTCTAACACATTGTGATGAGATATTTTAGATGTAATGAGGACCTTAATAGTTTGAATATTTATAATGTACAAAAATATGTGTTTGCTGTGAACGTGTTATTACATTCCTGGAAGATTTTGCATTCATCTTAAAACAATGGCATATTATGATGTGTTTAAAGTATCATCATAAAGTATGCTTTTTTACATTGCACAATTAACAGCTGTTTATTTGGTTTACGGGGTGATCGCTTTTTGTTCACTTTTTTGTTCTCTTTTCGGCCTCAGCTACAGCTATGTAGGCTTCGATGTGCACTACTTTATTTTCAAAGTACTGGTTTATTTTCAAAAATCAGCTGGCGCACAATTTAACCCTACATTTGGATCAAGTGGAGCGAGTGTTTGCCGCTTAATTGTATTTCCGAACTCTGATTCGACTCGCTCATAAAACACGAGTGCGCCCCCGAGAACAACCACCTTGGCCTGTGGTAAAACTACTATTTTTGCACTTCGTTTGAAAATGATAAACATTTATTAGTAATAAATATTTTGGAGTTATGCAGTCGTGCAGTTATTAATTCAAACATCTCTTAGTATAATAATACATGACCACTGAAAATAATTGGTCCTTAGACCATGATTAAAGACTAAAGACAGGAAATGCCGTTAGAAAGTCATATACGCCGTTTATTGGCCGTATATCCTTAAGGCAGGTAGAGAGAGAACCAGACTAATTCTTTACATATCTATTATCCTGTTCCAATGCATATTTATGAAAATAAGTAGCGATAGATCAATGTATTATTCATATCTTTACATAGAACAGCAAAACAAGTACGACAAATTTCATGATTTGGTAGACATTTAAAGAACTTCATTCAATTACTGTATTAATCGCATGTTTATTTCTTAATTCCATAAAAAAGAAACACTTAAGATCGTCCACTTTTGGATGATAAAATTAGCCTTATATGGTCATTATAAAAAGGTGCAAAATGATTTGTTTATATAGGAAGCTGTAATTTACAGGAATTGTACGTCACGTGTTGTGTTTTATCAAGCCCTTGACTCGCCGAGTGGCTGGCATATAAATTACCTCGCGACATTTACCCCTGTCAGATGTCAGGTGTGTTGGAAATGACGAGGGTAGTGTAGCAGATTTCATATCTGCCACCCTTAAACCTATTTATCATTTAATGCCAGTACTTAAGTCGACTTTCATTTTCTGCAGGCATGTTGGAAAAGCAACAGTACTTTTAAATGCAATGCCGATTTCTAAGTTAGTAGCAAGCCTTTGATAGTTCTCGTGTTTGGCTTAACCCTATTGTGATTGTGCAATAAAATACACAACATAAATGTTACTGTTTTGATTGTTTAATTTATTGAATATCATTGTACCCTTGAACATTTTAACTTATGCGTACATAACGTTTCTCCACCTGAAGTATAACCGTGGTACATATCACCAGTCTTTCTGTGACATTAAAGCATGATAAATTAATTAGTTGAGTTGAAATAGATCTTCACAATAGTATTTCAAATAGGCAGATAGGACTTTACGACCATCCGACTTAGTATTTGAGAATTAGGGTAAAAAATCATATAAATGTTAATACCAAATCAATACAGGTTATCAAACATTTTAATGTTTTCGGAATCTAGAATGGAAAGGTGCTCATTAATATTCAGTTTTTATAAACAGTTCTCGTTTACAAGGAATTATGTCGAGTAATAAACAAAGTAGCGGCTGCGTTCAATACGGCTGGTAACAGCAAACGCTCTCTCTCTCTCTCTACAAGTCTAATATTTTGAAACGTTGCTCACTCGAGTGGAAGAGTGGAAACCGCGATATAATCACCATCATTACCTCCTGGCCTCTCAAGCGTGGCGTAAGTCTAAGCTTTATGTAAGTGTTTTGTATTTCAGCTTGGTCAGATTGCAGGCTAAAATAAAGAATTTAAATATTAACTCTCAGTATTTTGTGCCTTTAGTTTATAAAACTGCAGTGTTCTCATAACCTATTCAATCCTTCCGTTATTTATTTATATAAAAATGATAGCCTTTTGTGAAGAGTTCCAGATTGTTAAATTATACGAGTATAATTTTAACATTTAGTTTATTCAATGTGTATACAGACTTTGCGGATATTATTTTACATAAAACAAAATCAAATAAATAAATAAAAACGCCTTTATTCATGATTGTATTAAGCAAACAACTATTTTTCAAATCAACTCAGTTTAACACCAAGTAATAACTAAAACTAACAAAATGAACTAAATCACAGCTCAGTAATTACAAACTATTTGGTATTGATTAAATATTCCTTTATATTATCTTAATCGACGAACAAAAAATAATACTTGTACGTAGTATGTTTGAACCAAAATAAGAGATGTCTCTTCTTTCAACTTCCAGCCACGCTTTCGGCAAGCGAAGTCTTCCATCTTGGCGGGTGCTTTGTTGAGAGACCTTCCCCCGATGCAAGAGTTCTTACTGAGATACTGTGGTTCTCTAAATTTGAGATATTCTTAGGTTGAATTATATTTAAAGTGTCCAATTTTGATTAGAATTTAAATGGTAATATCATACAATCTTATCCACTTGGAAAAACTAATAAAACTGTGAGGTACATTCAAATTTTTGGGGTATAGTAGGAGTCCTATGATCTGTTTAAATAGAAGACCTGTAGCCAGAGTGGTGTTGGTGCCGCAAACAACTTTTACAATCGTGCATTTCGCCTTTTTGTCAATTAACCTTGAACATGTATTTCAACATAAGACTAAAAATTAACTTTTAAATCCGTTATCGCTTTGAAACTCTGGCAGAAACCGTCCAGCAGAACAAAGAGGAAGTAGTTATAAATGAATTACACAACTCAAAAAACATTTGGCTGTATTCTATAAAAACAGTAAAAGTGTAATCCCTTTTGAACTAAAGTTTAGAATAGATCACGCTATATTATGTGGTATGTTACGAGTTATTGTCAATGACACCTTTTAATACTACCAGTTACATTGTCTAAGGAGTTGGGGGACGTGAGATCCGCGTCTGCACCAACGTCGTCCTCTCGCTCCCTTAGATTGTAGGTTTTATGAAAACTGCTTGAAGGAGCGAGTGGGGTATTCTTGTTGGAAACTTTAAATAACATGAAATTCCTAGCTTCCTGCTCCACTTAATGTCACATTTCTATTATAACCGAATCGGAGAATTATGTAACATTGTAAAACCATTTAGTTTAGTATGGCATGATAAATTTTAAAAATCACACATCTTGGATTTTATTGAAATCGATGATAAGTTATATCATCGTCAGACAACTAGATAAAATGATATTATGTATGAAAGATGGACACCAATTGAGTTAACTTACCTTGTCACTATTGTAGACTGAAGAGATCAGCAGTTACTTCAAGATTACAGAGCACTTCCATCGCTCGACTCTGTTGCTGATAACGATAGCTTGATAGACAACTGTACTACTTACTGTAGACTGACTACTGTAAACCCAAGTTACTATCTACTTGATGTAAGACTTCTTTCTGAATACATGCGCTTTACTTTCTCGAGCTCTTCAAATAAAGATATCAAATAAATCAGAAAATGTTTTGTATAACCACAGATAATAATGAAAATGTATATATTGGTTAAAGCATTAATTTTCTTACCAATCACGAATATTTTTGCAGATTTCATCTAGTCGAATTTAGTGTCATTCAAAATGTCCCGAATGCTTTTTCATCATGCTGACACACTTTTGTGTACTTTACGAAGTGCAACACAGCGAGGCCACTATCGGTGTTGTGGCAAGCGCTGTATCATTCTAATCCGTTTCCACAACGTTTCACATCCAGGTGGATTGTTCTAAGTATTGCTATGGCGAGCCGAGCAATTACACTGTTGATTTGGGCATAGAAGTCACCTATTGATACGCTTCAGCTAATTTCAGATTACTTTTTAGCGAAATATTATGGTTTGTAGCCTAAATAATTTATGTATGATGCGTTAAAACCAAAACCTCGTGTTTAATTTTTGTGTTCCTATTGTTTATTGAATATTTTAGTTGCAGTAGTCTGTGATTGGTCAACCCACATTTACGGTCAAAACGGAGAGTGCTAGACGCATTCAAAGGAGCACAAATCTCAGATTCTCAGGATACTTGAAAGAGTTTACCAATATTGAAAAAAATGTGAGAAAGTTCATCACTCCACAGAAAATTAGAAACACAAAGCACAGCGGCCTAATGGTTTTGATCTTATTATATGGTTTATTAAGAGATTGACAGGGAAATTGAACACCTCCCAATCCCTTTAAAATGTTTAAAGTGATATAGCCATAGTCTGGAGATGTCACCAAAGACCTAAATTTAGGTGTGAATGTTGTAAGAGGAAGTTTAAAATGTCTTGAAATCAGCTTTAAGTGAACGATATAAATCAACGAGAACAAGTTACGGAGGAACTTGCAGAGCTATCAATCAACGAGAGCACCGCAGTAGTACTCACGTTTGTTTACTTGAACAGGACATCAATCTCTTATTCAATCACCCAGCAACAGAATCGAGTTGTTCTCACTTGGAAACGTCAAACTATATTGAAATATTTAATGTATGGCCTGTTCCCCAAATCATACATTTGTACATAATAGTATTTACTCGTATTTATAATGGTTTGTTACAATTTTCATCGATACAATTAATTTTAAATTTCATCACTCATCGGAAATCACGGATATCAAATTTGTTGTTGGAAATCAAGAGAACAATAATTCCTTCGTCGTGATCAAAACTTGTCTTGTATTCATTTATATTGAAATAAAAAAAAAAAAAGTAAAGAATGTCTTATTTTACCAGGCGAAGTTAGGGCTAAGAAGCCCTCCACCATAAAGAAAACTAAAAAGAATTATCATCGTTGTAAAGAGAAACTTAATGGCTTTAAAATTAATTATGTCGGTTTGCTACCTCATATTCAACAATCACATGTTTTAATTAATGTTGTGGTATTCTTAAAAAATCCGTTTACTATTTGTAATTTGTTAAAAAAGTTATATGAATTATGTCCACAATGTAAAATTACCAAGTAAGTAAAACATTTATGAACTCTGCACAGTATTAATATAAGCAATGGCTTCAGCTTCGACTTATATTCAAAATTTTTATTTATTTGTATTAATTAATTAAATTTGTAAAATACTTAAGTATTTTCTTTTTGGTTTATTTTAAATATTTATGTAATTATAGCTTACCGAGGAAACCATTATTATACGTGAGTGAGGTATGAGTTATGATGTATGAGGAAATGTGTAATATCAGCGTGCATGTGTATCACGCATTTATTTGTTTTAAAATTGATTTTGTAATCAATCTGCGTATGTCGTGTTTGAAAAGTGGAAACATGTTTTCGTGAATAAAAATAGGAAAGTAATAATAATACGACTTAAAAATCATCTACCAAGAATTGGTTCAGCTATGTAACTTTATTTTATTTATATCACTTAATTCATTCAAATGTAATAATATCTAAGTTAGAATACTTTTCCTGTGTTGTTCATTGTATAACCTGTCCGTTCAAGAGCTGGCATGTTCTAATCAATACCCGGCCTTTAATTACTGTTTATATTATAAATTGCCTTCTTTGAAATATTTTGTATGTATGAATAATACAAAATGAAACATATATTATCATTTCATGATATTCGAAGAAGTAGAACAATTAGTACAATTACAAATGGAATCTGTAAAAGTTTGGAAATCAACCAAGAGATACATGTAATGGTGTAATCACTCTCAATTTGTTGTGTTGTAGCGGTGACCACTGTTCCCTAGATACATCAGTGTTGTCTTCTAATATTGAAGCGTATGGTTGTCACTGACAATCCACACAGCTGCGGTACCGCAAAGCTTGATTTTAGACAATAATATTGCGGTTCACCTCAATAGGTCACGTGATGTGTTGTCACACGAACATTGGGAAATTTGAAAGGGTAATGGTAATGTTACGGAATGGGAGAATTGTTTAGTTACAAGTTTACCTAGATATCATAGAACATCTTGAGACATGTAAAAAAGTCGACGTGAAAATATCATCATATTAAGGTGATTAGATTCGGTTTTCGGTTGCTGTAAGTTTGTAAAATAATAAATAATATATATTCAGAGAAACAATTAGCCACAGCCCTTTAAAATACCATTTATAAAGACAAGACAATATATAAAATATTATAATTGCATGAGGTATGCTAGTAATGTGAAGCAGTTTTGGAAATACCATTGTGCAATGAATATTTGGACATGAAAAATGACTAGAGAGAGGGAGTGAAAATAAATAATTACAAATAAATACAAAAAATAATTTACTTAAGAAAAAAAAAATGAAAACCTATATTTTTTTGTTAAAATTAAATTTAAAACATCTAATCACTTTAGTTAACAGATTTAACAACATTCAGTCCCCAAAGCAAATTTAAGTGTTTGTAGTTACTGTTAATATTTCACTTTTTAATCATCAGCAGGATTTCTAACTAAGCTTTCTACTTTAAATGATTGTAATTCCTCATGGAGTAATTAAAAAATATTTATATATTTTTCTGTCTAGGAATTTCTGTATCTCAAAGGGCTATAAGTTATAAATAAAAAATATTTTTCCAACCAGAACTTGATGTAAATAGCCTACATGGAAAGTTGGTTTCATAATTTCGATCGAAACTAAACCATTATTCAGCTTTATAACAGACGAAATTAAATTTTATAAGAGAGAAATAAAATTAAAGTTAAAATAGTTTTCTCTGAAAATTAAATATTGCAATACCTTCGGTGTCTGCTGTTTTGTGTGTCATAAAATTGTTTTTTCACATGACCTCAAATCAAGGAGTATCAGAATGTTCCTATTTTAATATGATTTATTTTTAATTAACATCCATTCAATGTTTTTATCTATATTACTGTTATAAGATATTCGTAGCGTTAATTATTATTCTATCTGTATTGTATGAAATTAGTTAAAGAATTAGAGATACTCGTATGAATAAAGTCCGAAAACCGATTGCCAATAAAATTAATTGATTGGATTTGAGGTAGTGATGTTCGGTGTCCGCGAACCGTCCTGAACGAATGAGCCAAACTAATCGAATCAGCAGATATTCACTCTCTGTAGTTTACAGTACGTGTTCTTTATACTGTATATAAGTGCCGGCCTGTGTTGTGTCTACTTCATGGAGCGTTTTCCGACGAAACAATCATTATTATGTTAGCAGCTCACTCCTACATGTACACTTGACACAACGTTTATGTTTGCCAAGTAATGTTTTTCAAAGTTTTATGCAGGCGCTGCATTTCTGTGTACAACAGAGCGATACGTGGCCAATTGTGTTTTGACAAGTGTACTACGTCACTCTTCTTGTAGTTTTATTAACTGAATTGACAATTTTAAAACTGAAATAAAATCGTCAATTCTTGTGACCAGTGCATTTACAGGTTTGGTTTGAGCAAAGGAATTACTGTGTATTAACAATTCTGTATTAAATAACACTATATTAATGTTAACTTCAAAATTATTTATAGGTTTCTAATAGAACATGTCGTCGTTTTAAAGTTGATAAGTCGTTTGTTTTTGATCGAAATTAAGAGACGAACTTTCCATATACCCTACAGACTACACACATGTGGTGCACTCAATTTTGGTTGGGAAACATCTTTAAATCTTAAAAATAAGATATGTGAGAAATTCTTTATTGTTAAAAAACACACACGACCTAGTTGTTCTTTTTCTCCGTTCTAGACAAAGTATAAACATAATGCCATCATAAATATTAAATTATTCAATGACTGAAACATGAGATTAGAATAGAAAAATGTTATCCAGTATCTCTGTGGTCTTGTATTAATTTTGAGAAATCTGCCGGCGCCGTTATCTCTGCATCCAAACTGGTATTAGTATTTTATCGCTCATTTAGAAACTAAACTAAACCTTGTTAGTAGTTCATAGATAGAATATTGAGTTTAAACTAAATAAGAAACACTAAAATGAGATATCTTCCATAATTCTGCGCCAAAAGATGAGGTTAATGTGATGATAGACAATGGTTGAAGCTTAACATTGTTGTTGTGGGGTAAAACATGTCAGGGCCTTTTCAGAACATCCGGCTCTTAAGTGTAAGAAAGGTACTGTCCTAACTTTGCCTTATAGAATAAAGAATTCACTCTGCAGGAAACACACAACATTAGCCCCAAAGGACGTCGGAACGCTAAATTAACACTGTAAGGTAACTTGTCTACTTGTATATTGTCCTTTCCATAAACAATACAATATATATATATATATATATATATATATATATATATATATATATATATATATATAAGATTTTAAGTTTATGTATTTAATTTCCCAGCTTTCTCCGAGAGTTAGTTATCTAC